>NW_006921904.1:2451973-2452917 GCF_000298275.1 Orycteropus afer afer
TGAGTTGGAATTGACTCAGTGGCACCGCTGTTTTTTTCTTCTTTCTCTCCCTTAGCTGTTTGGACTGATTTCTGACCAGCTGATCACTGCAGAGCGTTTGGGCAACCTGACTGCTAAGTTCAGACACGTGGCTGTTGACTCTCTGGTTTCCGATGTCAGCACCTCACTACACGGAAGCGGCCTGGTGCATACACACAGGTGGAGGGCCTTGACAGACATGCCCACGCGCCCAGCAGCCCGAGTCAGCAGACTCTGCTCTCCCCAGTGCTGCCTGGACCCCTTTTTGATGATGACTCTTTACATAGACTCTAGGTGCACAGAGGACAATTCCTCCATCATTCTGCATTCTGAGTGGTCTTGGCTCCTTTTGAAAAACACGACTCGGGACGAGGGACACCAGTGGCTTCCTCTTTGTATAATGGTAATGGGTTTCACAACACGTTCTTGCAGACAGAGGTCAGTGGAAGACAAAACCAGTCCCGATGATAACCCAGGGCTGACCCAACACAGGCAGGAGGACATACGTCAGTGACACAGAGAGAGGAGGCACACGGTACAAAGCATCTGATTCATGTGCAGAAACAAGATGGCTGCTGCAAAGGTCGGGAAAATAAGATTTTCCCATACAGGAAACCTCCCGCGACACATCATTTCCAAGGAGCAGCAACCATACAACCAAGTGTCCTGGACTGAATTGTGTCTCTAAAAACGTGTTGTAACTCCTAAGCCCTAGGTCTGTGGTTCTAACCCCATTTGGGAATAAGCTGTGTTAGTTATGGTAATGGGACAGGAATGAGTGAGATGAGTTTTCTAAGTCAATCTCTTCTGAGATGTAGGAGAGATTACATAATCTGAACGAGGCCACATAGGAGCAGGGTTGGTTCTAAAACTGCTGTGTCCAGAGTGGTGTCTTATAAAAAGAGCAGAGCAGACACAGAGACACA
>NW_006921904.1:2454357-2455296 GCF_000298275.1 Orycteropus afer afer
CAGAAGGCTGACGGTTCAAACCCACCAGCCACTCCTTGGAAGGAAGGTTGGGCAATCTACTTTCATAGTAATACCACCTTAGTAACCCGAGGAGGGGTCGCTATGAGTTGGGTCCGACTCGACAGCACATAACAACAACAATGGAGGGAGGTGGGTGAGCACAGTGGCCCAGCTCACCCTCCATGTGAACCTGGCCATGACTTCAGATTCTCAGATGCAGCCTGGTCTATGAAGCAGCACACGCCGGCCCGGTTCTCACCTCCACGTCAAAGAGCGTCGACCCGTACCCAGGCCACTCCTTGATCAGGGCCATGTACTTGGCCATGGCCTGCTCCTGGCTCATGCCCTGCAGTTTCTGCCACTTGTCGATGATGCTGGCTCTGGCAGAGGACACTTCCTCCTTCACCCACATGTCCACCATCTGCTCCTCCTCCACCTTCTGCCGCAGGGCAGACCCTGTGCGGAAACTGCGCCTCAGCGTCCCCTCCAGGAGGCTTGCCCGCCTCTTCCCCAGCCGCTCGCCGGGACTGGGGCTCCTGGTGGACTGGCTGATGCGGGCCTTGAGTCTCTGCAGGGGGTACACCTCTTCCAGGGCCGGGACTGCAGCATGCAGGGCGTAGTCCCCCTGCATGTACTGAAGACGCAGGGCCGCCAAAACCTGCAGGTTCTCTTCCGGGGCTGGATAGTGGCCGTGGATGACTGCCTCGTGGGCCTGTAAGAGGGGCGGGCAACAGCTTTAGGTGGAGACCGCCCCGTCCTACACGATGTCCTGTGTGGTCGCGCCTCCCGGACGGCTCTCAAATGTCACCCTCCCTGACTGCTCGTACACCAGCCTCTTTCCCTGCTTTAAGTTTCTCCCTCGTAGGACACCATCTGTTACAGACTGCGTTCCCCAAAATGTGTGGGACCCCTAACCCCTATACCTGTGATGTAATCCCA
>NW_006921904.1:2456167-2464284 GCF_000298275.1 Orycteropus afer afer
GCTGCTGGGGGGCGTGGTGGAACCACTAACTTTTAAGCTGGCAGCCGAGTGGAAACCAGGGACCCAGGTAGCCAACCCACAGGGGTCGATTTTATATGGCATATCCCCCTGAAGACAGACATTCTGTCCAGCTCCTGTATCAGAGCTGGGTGGAGATGCGGATGGAGGAAGAGGCGGCGGAGAGGGAGGAAGAGGGGATGGAGCAGAGAATAGGGGGCAGGGTGGAGGAGAGGGGGTGGGGATGGAGAAGGGAGAGAGGATGGGGCAGAGGACGGGGTGGGGGCGGAGGTAGAGGGAAATCACGGAGTCAGGCCCCCCAGTGACTTTCATCACCCACAGTGAAAATGCACCTCCACCCTGGCCCACTGCATGACAACAGGCGGCCTTTCCTGACGCTATGCTGCCAGCACTCTCCAGTGACCTCAGTGTAATCAGCTGAGCATGATGCGGAATGCCCAGGAAGGAAAGAAACGAAGGCCATTTTCCATCCCTTTCACCAGCCCCCAGGTAACTACGATAATGTTTTGTAGGAAGTGGTAAGAATATACTTGCACTGGGGGGAGGCTGTTTTTACACCAAACAGGAAGACTTTTCATGCTGTGTAGGGGATATGTAAGTTGTAGGTCAAATAGCATAGGTCCGAAAAACAAAAAACCAGACCTGAGGCCATGCATTTAATTCTGACACATGGGTTACAGAGCAGAACTGCCTCCATAGGGTATCCCTGGCTGCCATCTATATGGAAGCCTGGTATCACCAGATCTTTCTTCTGCAGTCACCGGGGAGGTTCGAACTGCCAGTCTTTCAGTTAGCATGCCACCCAGGGGCCTTACTGTTGGTCCAAGAGACATAAAATGCAGTCTGAAGAGTATCTAAGTAGGCTGGAGTCTGTCAGCACTGTTTTAAAGCTGACGACAAGCACAAACCTAAGAATCAGGAGATCCCAAAGTGACACACTACAACAGGGGACTAAGAGAAAGGGCAGGGAAAAGAACCCCAGGAAAGATGAATTCTATGCAAGACTGAGGTTTTACTCAGGAATCAAGGAAGACAGATCAGAAGCCAGAGGCGGTATATGAAGAAAACGAATCTGCTTCAATACAGCTAAAATCTCACACCCTGAACCTGAGTGTGGGATGGAAGTTCCCACCCTCAACCTGGCTCGCCATTTCTTGTACTCTATCTACATGGTGGCATTTCAGAGAAAGGCAGGAACTTACTTTTCAAACTTCGCTAGGACATCAGCCACGATGGTCCGGCTTTCGATGGCTTTGTCGAGGTGTCCGTTGTACTCAAACAAGGCGAACATGTTCCTGCTGTCCTCCATGGCTAGACCCCTGATCAGCTTCTCCACCACCTGAAAGATACACCATGGACTTGAGCTTCCGAAGCTGCGGTCCCAGCACCAGGGGCGTGGGGGGGCAGCCTGGGTGTGCCTCCGTCTGAACCCAGAGGGCACTGTTGGCACAGGGAGGCTCAAAGCAGCCTCTTAACATGGTCACACGTGTGACGGCCACCCAGGATTTCAAAGGCACTGTTTTTCACTTGTTCAGTGGAAATTAGCTTTATTTCTTCCCTGCCCCAAAGACCCGAAGGGATTTGGCCCATTGGGTGAGGCAGATTTGGGCCAGTCTCCTGCAAATTCACACTAACAGGCAGAATGCAGAGACACTAAAGCCCTACCAGAAGAACTAGATGGTGCCTGGCTACCACTGTCAACCACCTGGAGGGGGACTGGTGCAGGAGGTCCTGGACAGAGTGGAACAAAACTCAAAATCATTAAAAAAAAAAAAAACAAGACTAGGTGTGGCCCCTAGCTGCCCTTAGGGTCTGGAATTAAATCCACTCCTGCGGCTTCCAGCCAAACAAAAGACAGGCATATGAGCTGAACACTTACATTAGATACATACGCTCCTTGGAAAGAACAATCATGGGAGAATAGCAGGGCTGTGTATGTACAGGGAAACAGCTGGGAGGGCAGGACACAGGGAAGAGGTAACTATGGGGAAGAAGTGGGAGGGGAGCTGTTGCACTGTGGGAAATTGTAGTCAATGTCATGAGACAAAGTGTATGTGAACTGCTGTATGAAAAGTGAATTTGCTCTGTAAATTTCCACCCAAATCACAATTAAAAAAAAAAAAAAAAAAAGACCAGGTTTGCTGGTCTGATAGAGCTGGTGAGACCTCTGAAACTATGGCCCCTAGCTGCCCTTCAGGTCTGGAATTGAACCCATTCCTATGGCTTCCAGCCAAACAACAGATAGGCATATGGGGTGAACATTTACATAAGGTAGATACACTCCTCGGAGAGATCAATCATGGGAGAGCAGAAGGGCAGTGTTTGTACAGGGAGACACGTCAGCGGGTAGCAGCACGTGGGAGGGAAGAACACAGGAAAAGGTAACTATGGGGAGGAAGTGGGAAGAGAGCTGTTACATGGGAGGAAATTGCAGTCAATGTCATGAGACAAAACATGTATGAACTGCTGTATGGAAAATGAATTTGCTCTGTAAACTTTTACCCAAATCACATTGAAAAGACAATACACTAAAGCCCTGCCTTTTATCTGATACATTTATGAGCTTCCAGAAACAGCAGGCACCCTACTCTCTCTGTCAGGAAATGTATATTCCAGTTTTATTTTTGGCTTACTCCAGTCATCTGTGAGGGCTGTAAGCCAGAAGGAAGTAGAACGGATTCTTTCTCATTAATAACCCAAACTGCTGTCAAACTCAAATATCGTCTCTGCTTTCTTGAAAGCTCAAAGCTAAGTCAGGAGCCAGGAACTGTTCAGACAAATAAAAGTTCCTGAAGTAAGCAGGGAACAAGAGGCAACGACTTTGAGTGATGTTTTTTCTCCACAAGCTTTTCTGGGTGTTCCGCACAATGTCTTCCAGCCAACTTGTTTTATGGTTGTTTAAATTAAGAACGAAAATATGTGGGAATTGCTGCTTGGGGATGAGTTTCTGTGAAAGGTGATGGCTGCCCATGATGACCGTGATTGATGTCACAAAGCTGTACATAGAAACTGCTGAATGGTACATGCTCTGCCATATGTATTTTTACAATAAAATGATGTTAAAAAAGGAAAGCAAATGTGATCGTCTGACCGGACATCCTAGATATTCAAGGGGCAAACTAACACCTCGTTGCAGAAGCTGTACCGGAAACTTCTGCTGTAGTCAATGTACCTGAGTTAGGTCTGCACTGTGTGGCCGACACGCAAACAAACCAGAAAGGCCGTGTCTCATACTCTGGCGCATGCATCATACTGTGCTTCTGGTCACCTTACCATATATGTTGTGTTGTTATGTGCTGTCGAGTCGGACCCGACTCACAGCGACCCCTCCTTGGGTTTCTGAGGCGGTATCACTACGGGAGTAGATTGCCCAACCTTCCTTCCAAGGAGTGGCTGGTGGGTTTGAACCGCCAGCCTTCTGGTTAGCAGCCAAGTGTCTTAGGCACTATGCTACCAGAGCTCCCTTGCCATGTATACGGTGATCTTTATGTAAGTGCTTGGTTACGGGTTATGTTTCTTTCTTTGCTTAACAAACAGCTGTACTACGCAAATCACAACTGGGCGTTCCAGCCAATCTAATTATGAGCCAGGCACAGCGGAAAACACACATCACACCGAGGCATGCGGTGGTCCCCTCACCTCTCCGGCCGTGGTGTGGGAGTTGATGGTGATCTTGCAAGAACCTCCGCCGTGGCAATACACTGTGGATGTCATTTCCTGTCTATGGATAAGGGCTTCTATTTCATCCCGGGAAGGCACAAACTCTCTGCATTTGGTCTTCTTAAGCGATTCGTAAATGAACAGGGCATATTTTTCCATCTCGGTTCCTGGAAACTGTTCCCGTATCCTAGGAGACAAACACTGGCTGTTAAACTGCTGGATCCAGACTGGGGGTAGAAGGCTGGCTCCTGGGAGCTGGGCTAGTCAAGGCTCAGCAGAGGATGTGGCGAACGCCCCCTAGTGGTGAACAGAGACAACACAGAGACCTGCTGGCAGGGAAACACTGCAGGTCCAGCTTAAACAGGGAGGAAAAAACCAACACAGAGGTTTGACGGGAGCACTTCTGCTGCCCGCTCACCACTGCAGGGCTTCTAATACTTTTAAGAGCCAAGCTTCAAACTGTCATGAAAACTGCTTTTTCCATAGGTAGCCAAAATCTCAGTCAGATTCTGTCCACCTGTTCGAACTGGAACAAATACCCAAGTTGTTATCATTTTCTTCATATTTATAGTATGAGCGTTGTTGCATGTCACCAATCTATGCAAATCATAGTGACCCTATATGACAGAGCAGAACCAGAACCGCCCCCTACGGTTTCCTAGGATGTAATCTTTAAGAACTAACAAATCTGTCCTGGAGGAAGTGCAGGCAGAATGTGCCGACCTCGGTCATGCTGTCAGAATGGACCATTCCCTGAAGAGGGATGTCATGCTTGGTAAAATGGAGGGTCAGTGAAAAAGGGGAAGACCCTCAATGAGATGGACTGACAGAGTGGCTGGCCCAGGACCGGGCAGCGTTTCCTTCTGCTGTACACAGGGTTGCTATGAGTCGGAGCCGACTCGACGGCACCTAACAACAACGACGACAATCTTTACGAGTGCCAGGTCTTTTCTTGCAGAGTCTCCAGGGCTCCCTCCTCATAGGGTACAGTAATTACAATCACAGATTGCCCTACAGGACAGCACAACAGCCCTGAGGGTTTCAGGCCCTGTCAAGTCCCAGACCTACACCGTCATGGTTAACTCCTGTTGAGTTGCCCCCTGGCTCATGGTGACCCAACGGAATGAACCACCGCCTGCGCCTGATGCATCCTGAAGTCGGCTGCAGACTGGCCCGTGGTGACCTGGTTCTCACCGGCTGATTTTCCAAAGTACATTTCTATGCTTCTCTTCCTTGTCTTAGTCTGCAAGCACCGCTGCAATCTGCTCAGTGACATACCAGCCTCCACTGCCCAAGGGTGGTGACCGGCCCACAGCTGGTGACTGTGCATGAGGCCAGTGGCCAGGAACCAAACCCCGGCCTCCCTCGTAGAAGCCGAGGATCCCACGACTGCACCACTACTGTCTCCAGACCTATGCTGCTGCTGCAAGTTGCCGTCCAATTCGTTCTAGTTCTGACCCAGACACCTCACGGGTGCAGAGTGGAACTGCTTTATGCGGTCCTCAAGGCTCTGGGCCTTCAGAAGGGGATCACCAGGTCTGCATTCCAAGGTGACACTGGGTGGCTTTGAACCACCAACCGTTCACCTAATGTTGTTGTTGTTGCTGCACTTAATCACGTATGACACCCAGGAACTGCAGACCTACACTAAGAAACTGCTGTCAAGTTGCTCTAGCTCACGGCCACCCTATAGGACACAGGAGAAAGGCCCCATAGGGTGGCCTAGGCTGCAGTCATAACAGAAGCTGAGCACTATGTCTATCTCCCGTGGGGAAGCTAGTGGGTTCCAAGCACTGATCTTTCAGTTTGTTAGCCACGTGCTTAACCACTGGGCCACCAGGCCTCCCTAGACTCCACTCACAGCCTTCGGTCAAGGTCCCGTTTTATCTCTGCAGGGATGTATGGTGCCCTGTGTCAGAACAGATGCCCGGCCAGCTGCCAGGTGTGCCTTTACCTCTTGAGATGGAACTTGAGGTACTTGAGGATCCCCCGGCTGGGCAGGAAGGTGCAGCTCATGCAGGCCAGGGTCTGCCAGCTGTACAGGTTGCCCACGCTGCCAGGGTGGGGCACTTTGTTGGTCTGTTTGATGAGCTGGCAATACAACTCATCGCGCAGGGGTCGGAGGTCATGCCCCGTCTGGAGGATGCTCTGGATTATGGGAATCGGGTCAGACATGGACTCCAGTTGCTGGAGGGAGTTGAATATCTTGATGGCTTCATCCTGAAGGGTCGTATAGCCTTTGTCTTTGAGCACTAGGAAAAGCAGAACAAACATGGGGTCACACATGTGATGGTTCTGGAAGAGGGGTATGGTAGTCAAGGCTGTGGGTGGGCAGCTGGATGTAGTTATTCCCCATGGTGAGACTGGCAATCAACTCCATGGTGGCATCTACTGGAGCAGCTGAGTAGCTGCCTTAGGGATGCGGTCTGCTTCCCATATATAAGAATCAACTTTGAAAAAGGTCTCTAGCTTTTTGGCATGCCTGAACCCTGCATGTAGCCGAGTTGTTATTCAATAGCCTGCCATGCCCTGCCAATCTTAGGCCTTCACCTGGACTTGAATTAGTGGCCTGCTATGTTGTTTGGTAACACTAGGACTGTGCCTTTCTACTTGTCAATCCTGGGTTTGTCAGCCTCAGCAGCCAGTAGCTGTCTGAGCGAAGAAAAGCTTCCAGCTTCAGTGGGCCAGGAGCAGGAAGCAGAGCTGAAGCCCAAGGTTGAGGGGCTTTCACTCAGCCCCTAGAGCCTGGCACTTTGCACTCGGACTTAAAGTCTCCAACCTGAAAGAGAATAAACTCCTGTTTGTTAAAGCCATCCCGTTTGTGGTATATTCCTGTCAGAGCTGCACCGGGGAACCAGAACAAGGGGTAGATGCCAGGAGCAGACGGAGGAGGAGCTGGGGATAACAGCCCCGCCTGCACATTTCAACAGGAGTCCTGCTTGCATCATGGTTAAAGCGTGGGGCTGCTAACTGAATGGTTGCCAGTTCAAACCCAGCAGCTGCACCGTAGAGAAAGATCAGAAAGTCTGCTGCCATAAAGATTAGAGCTTGGAAACCCTATGGGGCCGTTCCACTCTGTCCTGTGTGGTCACTATGAGTCAGAATCGAAACAAGGGCAATCGCTTTGCATTTGAATCAGTTGAACACAGCTGTAAAAACAGAGGTAGGTAAGTTACATTATTTTGTTATATATTAAAAACATTTACTTATAAGCTGGTCTATTGCCTAACAGCTCTGTGCCAGGCTGCACAATTTTCTAGGGTCTGGTTCCCTAGTATAAGAACTGCTACTCTGAGCTCATGGGGGAGTGTTGGCCCTTTAATACCCTTTGACTTTTTTTTGTCTTTCCCACCAATCCTTGCAGGAGCTCAGCATCACTGGAGCTAAGCTTCGGAAACCCTTGCTTTAGTAACAAAACACATATATTTTATATAATTTTTTCTCCCTTCCTGATGACTAAAACAGTCTTTGAGTTACAACAAATGCTAATATCTTAAAGACTTAACAGGGAAAAAGCCCTGTGGACTCCTTGGGGCTGGGACAGAGGCGTGCACTTACGGTTGAGATTGATGTCCCCGTAGGGGAGGGGCAGGAGCGGTGAGTGCAGCGGGTGATGGGTGTAGCGCAGGATGGGGTTGCGCCTGTAAATCTGCTCCACCACGTCTGTGTTCAGGCAGTTCTCCTGGAAGACGGAAGCAACCACAGGAAGAAGGAAGGAGGGGAGGGAGGGAGAAAAACAAAGGAGAGAAGCAACAACAGGAAGGAAGGGAAGGAGGGAGGAAGACAAGACACAAAGGAGGACAGCTGACTGTGAGAAATGCATCCCCAAAGCACAAAATCATCAACGCTGCATTTCAGAAGTCTAACGTCTCCATAAACCTGGCATGTGGGCAGGTCTTTCGGGGGAACCTTGTGCTGAGAATTTCAAACAAAATGGTATCCACAATCTGCCTTACAAGACTAAACATCAAAAATAAATTGTTCTTACACAGATTGGTCGCTTTGTTTAACTTGGACATACGTTCCCACGTTATTTAATAATTAAAAGAAAGCACTCCCTGGAGATTACATAGACTTTAAAAACTTAAACTTTTCTCGCTAATTACTTAGCCATCGATTAAGCCAAATCGTGTTAATTCTGTGCATAAATAAAATTTAAAAATACATTACTCTAAGGAGACTGTGTACTGAGGAATGGAAAATACTCAGATTTTCAGGAATTTAAATTAGACATTGTTTCTGAAATGCTGCTAATGTCTGAGAACCCAAAATGCCCCTGTGGTGTGTACCAGAGTGGTGCACCATTGTTGTTGTTGTTGTTAAGTGCCGTCGAGTCGTTTCCGACTCATAGCGACCCCATGCACAGCAGAACGAAACACTGCCCAATCCCGCGCCAGCCCCACAATCCCTGACATACTTGAGCTCATCATTGCAGCCAC
>NW_006921904.1:2467752-2483371 GCF_000298275.1 Orycteropus afer afer
GACTGGATTTACCCTGTAGTCATCCCTGGGGAAGGAGCCCTGGTAGTGCAATGGTTAAATGCTCAGCTGCTAACCAAAAAGTTGGTGATTTGAACTCACCCAGGACCTCTGACAGAGGAAGATCTGGCACCATGGCAGTTAGCAATCAATGGCGTTGGCCAAGGTAGCCGGTGTGCATGCACCTCATGGGAAGCTTAATCATAGGGCTGGTGGGTTCCTGAACACACCCTGTAGTTATTTTCCAAGCTCCTAAATAAATACTTAGATCAGATTTTCTCAGCAACAGCAGAATCCCATATTGGATCACTAATTCCAGGAATGATGGTTATCATGGTAGGAAGAACCATATGGAAGCTTCTAGAACTGTTGGTGTGTACCAAAAGAATAAATCAAAACAACAGAACATTCTACCCTGAAAGATTTGAAAGAAGCAGGGGTGAATGTAGATCTTAAAAAAAGTAAACAGCGTTTTCCACATATGACATGATTCTTTCTAAAAACTTAGACAAGTTACCCTAATAAGGTCTGTACGATTTTTTTTCTTTTTTTTAAAGTGATGTGATAGTTGGAACTGTGTGTCAACTTGGCTGGACCACAATTCTGTGTGGTTTAAGCAATCATGATGTGGGTTACTCCCATGATGGAATCGGATGTATATGTTTTGACTAGTCAATCCACTGAAAGGCAGTTTCCCTAGGGGTGTGGCCTGCTTCCAATATATTTACGGACATTCTGGTAGAAGAGACACTCTTCTGTGGATCAGGATCCTGTGTGCTGCCTACAACTGTCCGTGAGTGAACAATCCACCATTCGGTCTGCAGATCTTGCATTCGTCATTTGTTGGAGTCAAGAGCCAGTATCCTGCCCGCCCACCTTGAGCTCGTCAGCCTCTGCAGCTGTGTGAGTCAGGAAAAGCCTCCAGCTTGACGTTTGATCCAGGAACTTTGGACTTGCCAGCTTCTATAAGTATATGAGCCATTTTGCTCAGATACATTTCTCTTTCTCTGTATGTATATATAAGCTTTGCTGGTTTTGTTTCTCTAGAGAACCCAGCCTAACACAGGCGACTTCCTATTGAATCCTATCATGTTGGCCTGTACAGAAGATGGATGGTTCTTGGAGAATAAAGCAGAAAATCACAAGCATTATAAGGTGGTGATCCCAAATGCAGCTGCTGTTCCAGATGTGTTTACTTTGTCAAAGCAAATCAATATTAAAAAAAAAAAAAAACCCACAAAACTTTACCCTACTTCTTTAACTGCTCTTTTGTGTTCTCCCTGTACCTGAAAACTACACAGCAAATGACCTTCATAAAATTAATTGCAATCACAATGCAGATGCTACACTAAAGCAAAAATGGAAACGATGCTAAGAAACTGTCCTGCCCTTATTTATCAGTTGGGGGACCCTGCTGTGCCCAGTTATTTATCCATTAGGGGACTCTTTTACCCACATGTTCACCTCCCCTAACACCTCTGAAACTAAAGAGAGCCTCTCACTGAATTCCTGTCACACATTTAGATCATAACAGGCTCATTGTGGGTTAATTTTAGAACTTAAGTAAACAGAATAGTTGGAGGAGAGGCGATGAATCACTCTGCGGTGGGAATTTTATTTCCACTTTGAAACCTTTTCAATAGCACTAAATCGAAAGCCAGAAAAGAAAGAATTCCTTAAAAAAAAAAATCGTACAGACCTTATTGGGGCAACTTGTGTAATTTCTTAGGAAGAATGTCATATGTGGAAAACATTCTTTACTTTTTTTAAGCTCTATGTTCAAAATAATCAGTGAATGTCAAGATAGTTCAGGTAAGATTGGGCTTTGAAAACAAAGCTTGACTGATACAAGATTTTAACTCCTTTTTCAAAGAAAGCTTCTATCAATCAGCTATCTGTAATCCATCAGTATTTCAGGTCAGAAACCAGGTTATCAGTGTAGCAGCCAGGGTTCCGCAGAGAATTTTGGAGAATGAATTACTTGCTAGAATTTGCCTTCTATACTGGGAAACCAATGGCACTCTGGCATCATAAGGGTGCCCTGAATTCCATGGGAGGTCCTAGAATGCTGAGCTAGCAGCCCTCCCCCATCTCATCCACAGCAGTTAGCTTGTGCTGTGGGACCCAGCTGCCAATCCCCTTTGAAGTACACTAGTAACAGCCTTGCCTCCCATGCCTATGTGTGAATTAACTCTCATTCTGCCTTATCTTCTGAGACAGCTCCAGGTCTTGCCTTTGCATTTGGAATCTGCCTGCGTGGATACCTTGGAGGAAGGGCAGTGAAAATCACTCCCCCTTGACCTGGTCCTGCATCAAGGACTGGCTGGCTGTGTGAGAAAGGCACCCAGAATACGCGTGTCTCCCTTTCCATTCCTGGGAAATGGCTGTCACCTGACCATTCATTCGTACAAAACACACCTACTAAGCACCTCATCTTCATCAACAGGAAATTACAACTCAACACAATTGACGTTCATCCAGAGATCTGTGACCTTGTTTGAGCTTGAAGTCACCCCAGATAGGCATCCCGAGATTCCCAGACCAATATGGCCTCCCTGCATGGTCTAGAAACTGCACAGCAAAGGGAGAATTACTGGGTAACTCCTAGGAGGTCCCTAAGCCAGGGTCAAAGTGGACTCTGTAGCAAAGCAGGCTGCCCCCAACAAAGGTCATGCTGTGTCCCTGTGAGCAGGGAGCCCTACAGCCCTCACTGCCGACCACCGTTCCTCTGTACCAAGGGCCTGAGGACTGGGGTCACCTTTGTGGCAACATCTATCCCCTCCCTAGACACAAAATACTCTCATCATAAAATTCTGCCTAAAGTGGAAGATCAGCAAATGTGAAATTACCTCTATTTTCACAACAATTAAATTTTTTTTTTTTTCTGTAAGATCTCATACTTCGATTCCTAAAAGCAGGGATGCACAAACACAAAACGAACCCAGAGTTGACTTTGGTCACAGAATAAAAACAGCCTGACTAAAGGTCTTACTGGTCCAAGGGTGAGGACCTGGGGGCTCTGACCAACCTTGAGATCTTGGATCAGCTGCTGCGTGGGGGTGTCGATCGGGGCCTTGGTGTCAGTCACATTTTGAATGGCGCTTGACCATCTGGTGGCCTCATTGAGCAGCTTGGTGTAGAGCCGGTAACAGTGCTTGCGTCCATACACGGTCACGTTCCAGTAGCCTGCAAAGGCAGCGGCAATGCACACACATTAACACTAACCTCGGGAGCCTCGGTACCACGCTTGTGGCAGAAAACCAGTAAGTCGGCATCATTAGCAGCCTACGTCATCTCCATCGGAGCCAGGTCAAGTAAGGAGTTAGGCATCTACATCAACGAACACAAGTCCCTGGCCTGTGCCAGGTATTCTGAGGTCCTAAACACTCACACTTCTTGCCCTGTGAAGTTTACAGCTAAGAGGGGTTGTTGTTGTTACGTGCCGTTGAGTCGTCTCCGACTCACAGCGACCCCTCCTTGGGTTTCTGAGGCAGTATCTCTATGGGAGTAGAGGAGTGGCTGATGGGTTTGAACTGCTGGCCTTCTGATTAGCAGTCAAAGCCTTGAAGGGCCACACCACCAGAGCTCCTAAGACAGGAAGACAAGCATTAAAGAGAAACCTAAAAGTAAATATAAAAAGATAAATTGTAACATTTACACTGAAAGAACTAAACCAGTTGCTGGTCAAGCTGACTGATGCTGAGCCCGTGTTAGAGCAGAACGGTGGTGCTCTGTGGGGTTGCCAATGGCTGATTCTGGAAGGAGAATGCCAGGCTTTCCCTGAGATGCGTCTGGGCAGACTTGAACCTCTAACCTTTCAGTTAGCAGCCACACATTAACCGTTTACAATGCCCAGTGACTCCGATGAAGGGACAGGTATAAGCTAACGTCCCTGTGAAGGCTCTGGAACAAACGTGCCACCTGACCCCTCAGGGTTCTGACTTATTTCCTGTTTCTTCTCTTTCTTTTCTGAGACCTGCTCCAACAAGTAGCATGTGTGCTAAAGTAGTCAGTGTTCAGTAACTGACGGTCTGAACCATCACCCTGAAATCGGATATAAATGGAATCATTTTATCTTTGAAAAAATCACCACTAGCAACAAGAATAGGGGAGCTCTGGTGTGGAGTGCCTAAAGCATTTGACTGCTAACCAGAAGGCTGGAGGTTCAAACCCAGAAGCCACTCCTCGGAAGGAACACTGGGCAATCTACTTCTGCAGTGATATCGCCTCAGAAACCCAAGGAGGGGTCACTATGAGTCAGACCGGACTCGACAGCAGTGAGTTAGTTTTGAGCAACAAGAATCACAACAAACCAGAAGCATCGTTATTATACCAAAGGGGGAAAAAGAAATCAAGAGGCTTGTTCCGGTTCCTTAGTGCTGCTCTGACAAGAATATACCACAGATGGGATGGCCTTAACAGTTTATTCTCTTACAGTTCGGGAGGCGAGAAGTGCCAGTTCCAAGTGCCAGGCTCTAGGGGCTGCATGAAAGCCCCCTGACCTTGGGCTTCAGCTCTGCCTCTTGCTGCTGGCCCACTGAAGCTAGAGGCATCTCTTCACTCAGGCAGCTACTGGCTGCTGAGGCTAACAAGCCCAAGGTCGACAAATAAAATGGTATAATCTCGATGTTACCAAACCACACGACAGGCCATTAATTCAAGTCCCAAGGTTGGCAGAGCATGGCAGGCTACTGAACGACATGCAGGGCCAAGTGTGCCATAAGCTAGAGACCATTCCCAAAGCTGCGGCTTCTTTTTTTTTCTCATGGTCATACAGGTTGAGGATCACATGGTGTACCAGTCCCTTGGACTAAATGTTTCCATGTGTCCAGGTGAGCTTGATGTCCCCTGTGACTATGGTCCTGAGTCCACAGGTCCAACTACACACTCCCTCTGGGTAGCTGGCTGTGGCCAAGAAGTCACCACAACCTTGTCCCTCGTCAGCTCTACTGTATCAAAGCTGCTTCTTATATACGAGAAGCAGACCACATCTGTAGCTCCAATACATTCCACCATGGAGTTAACTGCCATTCATACCCTGGGGAATAACCACATCCAGCTGCCCAGCCACTCACCCAGGCCTAGCCAAGTTGACACACAAACTTAACTACCACAATGCTTAAGTTTTTTATTCTGCTAGCTTAAGTTCTCTAGCTGGGATCTGTCATTTTCAGGTTGCACGTGGCACTCGTGGTGGGACAGAAGTAACGATCTCCCGTGGGATACTCTTTATTTTACTGCCCTTAGAAAAACCTTTCTATGGCTTAATAAATCAAGACTACCTTAAACCACTTGCCATAGAGTGGATTCTGACTCACAGGGATATGTCACACAGAGTAGAACTGTGCCCCACAGGGTTTCCAATGGCTCATGGTTGCAAAGGAGATTGCTAGGCCCTTCTTCTGAGATGCCCATGGGTGGACTCCAACCTTCAACCTTTCAGGGTACAGCCAAGCCTGTTCCCCATTGGTACCACCTAGGAACTAAAGACATCCCATTGTTACTGTGTGCCACTGAGTCAATTCTGACTCATAGCAACCCTATGGGACAAAGAACTGCCCCGTGGGGTTTCCCAGGCTGTCATCTTTTTTGTTTTCACTGGGAATCACAGCCTAGCCAAGTTGATAGGTATTTCTCGGGGACACAATTCAATCCAGGGTATTTCACATACTATAAAATGCACCCTTTTCAAGTGGACAATTTGGTGGTTTTAGTACATTCACAAGGTTGTGTAACCATCACCACTGTCCAATTTCAGAACCTTTTCTTCCCCTCAAGAGAAACCCCACACCCATTAGCAGTCCATTCTCCACTCCCTCTTGCCAGGCCCCCGCAGCCACCAATCAACTTTCTGTCTCTAGATTTGCCTATCCTGGAAAACTCGTATTTCACATTTACAGAATTGCATGACATGGGGCCTTCTGTGTTTGGCTTCTTACCATAATGTTTTCAAGCTCCATCCACATTGTAGCATGTAGTTGTCGTACTTTCATTTTTTTAAAATTGTGATTTAGGTGAACATTTACAGAGCAAATTCATTTTCCATATGGCAGTTAAATATATTTTGTTTTATGACATTGACTGCACTTCCTCACAATGTAACAGCTCTCTTCCCACTTCCTCCCGGGAGTTACCTTTTCCCTGTGTTCTCCCTTCCTATGCATTCCTGCCCTCCTGATCTCCCGTGGTTCAATGTTCTAGGGAGTGCACCTGCCAGATGTAAATGTTCACCTTATATGCCTATCTATTGTTTGGCTGGAAGGAATGTGAGTAAGTTCAATTCCAGGACCAAAGGGTAACTAGGGGCCACAGTCTCTAGGGTTTTACCAGTTTCTATCAGACCAGTAAGCCTGGTTTTTTTTTTTTTTTCAATGATTTTGAGTTTTGTTCCACATTATTTCTCCCATTCTATCCAGGATCTCCTTCACTGATCCCTTTCTGACAGTGGTAGACACACACCATCTTCTGGTCTTATGGTCATGTAGGCTGAGGTCTGCATGGTTCACTAGTCCCTTGCACTAACTGTTTTCATGCATCTTTGGTTTTCTTCATTCTTTTTTGCTCCAGATGAGGAGAGACGAATTGTCACATCTTAGGTGGCTGCTCACAAACTTTTAAGACCCCAGTCACTACTCTCCAAAGTAGGATGCAGAACACTATTTTTGTGTAGTATGCTATGCCAGTTGAACCTGATGTCCCCTGCAACCATGGTCCCCACACCCAAGGGTCCAACAACTTGCTCCCTCAGGGTGCTTGGCTGTGGGTAAGAAGTTATCCTAACTTTGCTCTGTTAGTGCTATGTCTGTGGACATCTCACGGTATGTACAAATACGTATGTATAAAATTGTCTGCCAAACTTACATATGGCCACGGATATATTCCCTTTTCAGGCTGCCGTCTTTATTGGTGCACATCACCAGGTTTTTTCTCCCATGGAGCCACTGGTGGGTTTGAGCCACCAACCTTTTGGTTAACAGCTGAGCACTTAACCACTGTACCACCTGGCCTCCTGCAAGACCTCTTTACTATGGTTCACATACTAAGTGTTCATATGCTAGCCACAGACAACCTCAGAAGATCAGTTAACAAGCAAAGGGCTTCCTTGTGGGGGAAATTCTATACTTTATGCAGGAATGCCTTCCCTTGTGCTAAGTAAGCCAGCCCTTTCTGGTCTGATGGCCTGCATCATGGGCCTAACAGTCACAAGCCCATTACCTGTCTCTTTGAAGATCTTCTCATCTGGGGGCACAACCGAGCAGAGGCTGTTGAGGACCAAGGTGCCTAGTTTCATGGCGTTCCTCTCTGAGCTCTTGTAGTAATCCAAGGAATTGTGGGTGAGCACAAACCACCGCTTCTTCAGCTTCAGGGAAGACATCTTGGGACTGTTGTTCACTTCTTTGTGCAACCATCCTTGGAGGAAAAGGGACAGTGCAGACTGAAAGTTATGAAGACTGAAAAATATATTAAAAGCCATGTATCCCACTAAATTGTACATATAAATAATGATGAAACAGCAAATGTTGTTATATCCATTTTTATCACACTAAAGAAAAGGAACAAGAAAAAGCTGACAAAAAACTATGCAGGAAAATCCAATACCAAATAATGATGTTCGTAACTTGTAGATTGGTCCTACTTCTACATAATTGTTAGAAACTATCACACTGTGATTGTTGTTAGTTGCGATTGTATTGATTCCAATGCATGGCGACCCCACTGGAACCGAACGGAAGCAGTTCACCAGGTCTGTCTTCCAAGGCGCCTTTGGGTGGGTTCAAACCACCAACCTTTGGCAGTTCAGTCAAGTGCTTAATTGTTAGTGTCACCCAGGGCCTCCAGAAAGGACCACAACCATTTCCTATTTCATTATTTAAAAAATGAAACAAAACAAAACAAAACAAAAGTCAAAGTTACTCAGAAAAGATGCTGAAAGTGGAAATGCTGCAGACACACATGCAATTTAAGATCTGGAGAGACTAGCTGTGTTATCCACATTTTTACAACAACCAGAAAACAAAAGCAAGATCCCCGTGCAGTCACCTCTGACGATGAACTCCTGGCCCTCCACCCTGGTGTCCCCCTTGGATCTCTGCAGCAGTGTGATCCAGTGATGCATCTCCTCCGGTGTGTCGGCGTTGCAGTGAAGGACCCGGTTAGCCGTGATGATCACGAATGAGTTGGGTCTGAACAACAGGGCGAGAAGGAAGCAAAGCCTCTTAGCAATACGGTCAGCATCACCTCTGCTTGAACCAGGATGACACGCCTTTTTCCGGCATACCAGTCACAGGCTCGACCCTGCTGTGCTATTTGTATTTTACACGGAGGCAAATATTGCTCATCTTGGAGGGATTTATTTTAGGCATCATTAACCTTTAAATCTGGAGCAGCACACTGTCAAGGTCCTGGAAGGGAACATTTTTCTTTGTGAAAAACTTTCCAGAAGCAGCTCTGTTCCAGGAAAGGTAAATAAGGTGATGACTGGGGAAAATTTTTTTTCAATGCCTCTCCAAAGTAAATTTCTTTCTGTCTCTGTGTATTAACTTGGATAGGATGTCTGTGGACTGAGAATGAAATGGCCAGTGAGGACAAACCAATATGAGAGGGTCAGTAAATGGGTGCCAGGGAAACACCTTCCACAGATGATTATGCCCGAGATGAGAAGCCACTGGGGGGTCTGTGCATTTCATGTCTCAGATAACATAGCACTGAAGTTTACTTCCTCTATCATCTGTCTCTGTCCAGCAATATCCTGAACCTCTCGTTGCTGCTGCCAGTTGCCACCAAGTTGATTCTGACCTCACAGCGATGCCCGTGTCCAAAGCAGACCTGTGCTCCACTATGTCTCCAGGCTGTGACCTTTTAGAAGCAGACTGCCAGGCCTGGCTTCCCAGGCCCCCCGAGTGGGTTTACCAACCTTTTGGCTTACAGATGAGCGCTTAGCCTTCTCTGCCACCTGGGGACGTCTGTGAATCTCCCAGGTTGTTGTTAAGAACCATCAAGTCCATTTTCACGCATAATGACCCTATCGAACAGGGCAGAACTGCCCCATAGTTTTCTAGAAGTGACCTTTACGGGAGCATATTGCCAGGTCTTTATTCCTGTAGGGTGGCTGGTGGGTTCAAACCTCTGATCTTTTTGTTAGCAGCCACGTACTTAACCCTTGTGCCACCAGGGCTTCTTGAACCCCTCCCAGGCCCATGTTTGTACTTGCAATCCTCTATCTAGCCGTTAAAGTTAGTGAATGGGACCCCTTGCAGGTGTTTGCTCGCTGTAATTAAGTGCTACAGAAGTTCCTAGAAATGGCAGATGATCCACACTGCAGTAGCCAGGGGACAGCAGTGGTTGACCAGTGGTAGAATCCACCCCCAGCCCCTGGTGGGAGACCCGAGTTTGACTCTCAGCCCCGTGCACCTCATGCCCTGTGACCACTCGTCTATCAGTGGTGGCTTGGGTGTTGCTAGGACATTGACAAGGTTTCAGCAGAGCTTCCAGACTGAGATAGACAAGGCAGAAAGGCCTGGTGATCTCCTGAAACTCAGCCAACGAAAACCTTACAGTTCATGGGTTACCGTGAGTCAGAGCTTCAACTCCACGGCTGCTAGCAACAGCAGTCACAGCAGCCAGGGAGCGGTCACTGGGTTGTTCCTGTGGTTAACGCACTCGGCTGCTAACCCCAAGGTTGGAGGTCTGAGTCCACCCACAGGGGCGGATTGGCCTGGTGGGGAGAAAGGCCTGGTGATCTACTTCTGAAATAAACCAGCCACTGAAAACTCCCTGGAGCACAGTTCTACTGTGACACACGGGAGGTGGCCATGAGTCAGAGCCAAGGTGGTTGGTGGTTGGTTTCAGTAGCCAGGGAAAGACACGTAAAAACAAGTAGGACCTGAGGTGCTGGTTAAAAACAAGCAAACTGGAAAGATTGTTCCGTGGTTGGGAAAGGAGAAAGGTGGGCACTGGAGGAAAAGGAGAAGCCGGAACTGAGACACAAAGTGCAGAGCTCAGATCATCAAACGGTCAGCCTGAGGGAGTGGCTGGGAAGCAGAAAAAGGTCATCACGGGAAGGGAGGAACCTGAGCTGACACGTGATGGAACACACAGCCAGGGACACGGTGGTGCAGGGTGACTACCGGAAACAAGGCGCTTGTGGTTCAGAAGAGCCTTCATCACGTGGGTGACGGGGACCCTGGGACTCAACTTCGCCTGCTGTTGCTGTCAGCTGCTGCTGAGCTGTTCTCCAATTCATGGCAACGCCACGTGCAAGGGGATCGGACAGTCATGTCCACGGGGACTTCACTGTCCGATTTCTGAAGCAGACTCGGGTCTTTCTTCCTAGTCTGCCTTAGTACAGTTGTAGTTGTTGTTGTTGTTGTTATGTGCAATCGAGTGGGACCCGACTCATAGCGACCCCTCCTTGGGTTTCTGAGGCAATATCACTACGGAAGTAGATTGCCCCATCTTCCTTCTGAGGAGTGGTTAGTGGGTCTGAACCGTCAGCCTTCTGGTTAGCAGTCAAGTGCCTTAGGCACTATGCTACCAGAGCTCCTACCTTAGTATAGCAGCTCTGCTGAAATCTGTTCATGGAAAGCCTCCATTGACAGACAGGGGGTGGCTGCACATTGAAGCGCACTGGCCAGGAATTGAACGCAGGTCTCCCACACCGAAGGCGAGAATTCTACCATCTGAATCAACGCTGCTGCCCTAACTCTGCCTTGTGGGGACTATTCTAAAGCTATTTTACTGGGGTGGAAGTTAATTTTGATTGTTATTCTGCTCCCAGAGCAAAAATTCTGCTGAGGCCCGAGACAGAACTCACAAAGCAAAGAAAAATGGAGGTGATAAAAAGCCCACTGGGTACAAGTAGTCCTGAGACCATTTATGAAGATGAAGCGCCTTCAAAACATAAAAACGTAACAAAAACAAACGTGCTACTTTGCGTGGCAAAGCAGAGATAAGCAAGCACAACAAATGTTTGGTGTTGAACGCATCAATACACTACATGGGCCTTCTCCTCAAAACTCTTTCCAATTACTTCAAGTTTCAAATGGGAACTGTATTCTCCAGCGGGTGGAATGTGCTCTCCTACACCAGTACTTTTCCCCAGTACAAATCTCAAGTTGCCCTTATGCCCAAGTGAAAAAAGACTCCTCTTGCGTTTTTTGGTAACTGACGTGAGGTTCTCACTGGGTCTCCTTATACTCCAAAGAGATCCATAGAAGGAGACCTTGGCATGATGTAAAATTGGTCCCGACAAGGAAGACTCTGCATTATTGGGGTTGACCAGCAGGAACACATAGCCTAGGGTCATTTCACAGCCCAGTAAGAGGAATGTGGCCAAAAGCAGAGAGGCATTTGTGGTGCATACAGGTGATTCATTACTTTTGTAAAAGCCCCATCCGAGCTTACCTGTCAGGACTGTCAGAGGCACACACGGAATCAATCAGCCCCACATCCAAAGTACCCTGGAGAGGAGGAGGGAGCAGAGAGTAAGACAACCAGTAAAGCAACGTGCCCATTACAGTAGCCACCTGAAATTACAGCTCCCGCAACAAGTGAACAGAAAATCTGTTCTCTTTTTTTTGTTAACTACAAAATAATACTTTACCTAAGGGAGGGCCCCTTCACTGAGTGACTACAGACAGCCTCAGCCTCTAGACAGGACACTGTTCACTTACTTCAAAAAACTACAAATCCATCTTTCCCTCTTGTACTTGAAATTTCCTCAGAGCAGAGGATTTATGAACCTTTCTCCATGTCTGGATTTTGATTTACACCGTAACTTCCTTTCTCTAATGTTTGCACGTATTTTTCTTAGAAACATTGCTTAAGGTAAGAAAACAAGGAAATCAAAGTACTTCTCAGACATAATTTTGACTTTCTCTGTTTCTGGGAGGGAGTGAAGACAGAAGGAACAGGCTTTAGAATTCACCAAACCTTTTGAAGAATAAGTGTCGTGTGTTTCCAAGATTCTATAAGAACCAGGGTTTTTGTTTTGGTTAAGGAAGGTTTGAGGTGGGAGAACGGGAATCTGTGATGACTTATAACTTAATTGTTTCTGTTTTTCTGCAAGGTTTTTAATTCAGATGTTCCGGTTTCCCCTTTCTATATTACAACGTTGCTGTCAGGCGCCCTCACTTTGGCTCTGAGCCTTGGTGGTTTTGCGTGTAACAGGACCAGCGTCACGCAGGCCACCTTCATGTCTGTCTGATAGGTTTGAGTCCATCTGTATGGTTACTGTGTCAATTCCTGCTCTGAGGGTTTTCTTCGTGTTCGTCCATGGCCTACTTGTATCCCTTAATTGACTTGACCTCTTGATTTTGTTAGTGATTGTTGTGTGCCATTGAGCCGATTCTGACTCTAGAGGCCTGTGGTGTAGTAAATTACTTAGTGTGGCTTTTCTACCCATGAGTCTTTGTAAACTCCAAGGTGGGATTTTCTGTGAGCAACTGAGGAGCTCCTGATTGCTGAAGGTGTCCACCTGGAGTATTTCTGTTGGGAGTGGCACAAAACAATGTTCTGGGAGGTGCCCACTCTCTCTCACGTGCTTAGAGTTCTGATGCTGTGATTGGCTAGTTTGACCACCCTGTTGGGCTCAAAAGGAGGCCTCCTAGAGGCAGAACTCTCTCTGACTGCTGGTTGAGGAAGACGTGCTGCTGAAAGAGACACGTGCTGCTGGGAAAGAGACGCAAGAGACGCACATTGCTGAGTGAGACACCGAGGGACCAGCACTGCTGGGAAAGACTACGAGAGACTGTTGGCTGAGGGACGGTGGGCTGGGAGAGAGACTGAGCATTTTTCCTGAACTTGAATTGTAGCCTGGGGTGCTTCCCTAATAAACCCCATAATCTGTGAGTTCTGTGTGGCCACTGCAGCGAATTATCGAACCCAGGAGAGAGGTGGTGGGTACTTTGGGAGGAACACTTAGAGAAAGGGCTGGAGGGAGGCAGCATGTCTGGCCTTGCAGGAATAGGCCTTGTGCTATTGATGGTGATTCTGCCCTCCTCTTGTGGGATTAGAGGAGGTCTGAACATGTGGCCTCCTTGTTCTTTTTGCAAGGCCCTATAGGACAGAACAGCACTGCCCCATAGGGCTTCCAAGGCTGTAATCTTTATGGGAGCAGACAGGCCCTGATTGCTGGCGACTTTATGTATAACCACATGAAATGTAGCCCGGTCCATATTCATGACCACTGGTGGTTTGAGTCCACTGCTGCAGCTACAGTGTGAATCCATTATTCCAAGGGCTTCCCTTGTGTTTGCTGATCATGTACTTTACCTCTTAACTTACTGTATCAGTTAATTTACTTTGTTAGTGTCGTGTGCCATCGAGTCCAGTCTGACTCACAGTCACCCTAAGGACAGGGTAGAACTGCTTGGCTCTAATCTTTATGGGAGCAGACTGCCAGGTCTTTTCTCTATGGAGCTGCTGGTGGATTTGAACTGCTGACCTTTCAGTTAGCAGCCAAGCGCTTAAACTGTGTTCCAGACCAGGGCTCCTTTAACTTACTTTACTACTTAATTATTTTTCTTCAACTTAAAAAAAAAGGGGGGGTTATTTAAAAGTTCCCACTGGGGCCCTTTCCCCCAGGCCGCCCTCCCTCCCCTCCCACCTGCCGCGGGACACCCCACCTGCACCAGGTGGGTGCTCACTCACCACGGCGTTCTGTGGGTTGGCTTGCTCGTCATGCATCTCCCGGATCTCCTGGTCCGTGGACGCCTGGACCTGGCTTAGCACGCTGAACCACTGGCTGTGGGGAGAGCGGGCGGCGGTCAAGGCATGGTCACCCCCTGGGAATATGCGACAGTGGCATCATGCCCCACACACTCTTGTGAAGATGCCATCTCTGAGCTTCTGGGCTTTTCTTTAGCTCCTTGCGGTATAGTCAATTACACGGTGTGGCTTTTCTAGCCATAGCGTTTGTGACTCCCACTGGCTTACTGGGTGGGACCATGCAATTTAAACTCCTGATTGTTAAATCATCCACCTGGGGTATTTCTGTTGGAACAGCACAAAGTAATCTTCTGAGACAGTTCACTCTGTCAGGTGTGGGGAGCTCTGAGGTTGGGATTGGTTGGTTTTGCCACTGTACTCTACCAGGCTGAAAGCGAGCCCTCCTAGAGGCAGAAGGAATCTGACTGCCCACTGAGAGAGAGAAGCTCATGGGCGAGAGATGCCTGGCTGAGAGGTGGCAGCAGTGGACCAAGAGGCATGAGACAGAGCAGCAGGCTTTCCTGGCCCCCAGAGGCAGGGGCCAGAGAGGCATGTCTAAGGGCACAGCAGAGGGGAGACTGTCCTGACTGAAAACCTGTATCCTGAGTGCGTCCCCGAACCTGAATCGTGGCCTGTTACTTCCCTAATAAGCCACATAATCTGTGAGTTGTGTGTGGCCACTGTAGCAAATTATCGACCCCAGCAGAAAGGTGGTTGGTGCTGCGGGACGAATGGTGGGTAACAAGGTTGATAAGAGGGCTGGAGGGTGGTAGCATGTCTGGCCTCATAGGAACAGGCCTTGGGCTGCTACTGCTGATTCTGTCTTCCTCTGGTGAAGTTAGAGGAGGTCAGAAGATGCTGCCTCCCTGCCCCTTCAGCACTCCTATTCATGGGTGAGTATTGGTACCGAGGAGCAGGGGAGAGAAGCAGCCAGGTGCTTTGAACCAGACGGCCAGTGTCAGGTCAGTAGAGAACCCGGTCCTCCACGTCCCATAGAGCTTTAAAGAAATCTGATGATGATGATGAAATCCTTGAGAAATGGGTAGCGACACTCACCCATGAAAAGCCCCATAGGGTTTTTTTTTTTTTTAATTTTATTGTGGTTTGGGTGAACGTTTATAGAGTAAATTAGTTTCCCATTCAGCAATTTGTACGCGTTTTGTTTTGTGACACTAGTTGCAATGCAACAGTACTCCTCCCACTTCCTTCCTGGGCTTCTGGTTCCATTCAGCCTTCTCAACTGACCCTTCCTACCTCTGACTTCTGAGTTGGAATCAATGCCACGTGAGTTGGAATCAATGCCACGGCAAATGGCATAGAATGTGAGCAGTGCCAGACTTGAGAGAGAATCCAGGAGCCCCTACAATCAGGGGGCTTAGAAGACACAAATACAAACTCCTTTTAAATAAAGCCCTGCATGCAAATGTCAAGAAAAACAGGTAACCTTGGAGACCATAGGGGAAATTACTCAACATACAATGGAATACCAAACCAAACCAACCTCACTGCCATGGAGTCAATCCGACTCATAGCGACCCCTCCCCTTCGGTTTCCAGAGGAGTTTCCGAGGTGGTATAACTACAGAAGTGGATTGCCCAACCTTCCTCATGAGGAGCGGCTGGTGGTTTGAACCTCCAGCCTTCTGGTTAGCAGTCAAATCCCTTAGGCACTATGCCACCAGAGCTCCCTACAATGGAATAGGAATATATTTATTTTCTAACCCAGGTCCATGAATGCCAGTTTCATGCCTCTCCTCTTCCCAACCTGGTGTCGTACAATGTACTCTGAGTTGTTGTATTGTTAGTGCCATCGAGTCGTTTGACTCATAGTGACCCCATGCACAGCAGAACGAAACACTGCCCGATCCCGCGCCAGCCCCACAATCCCTGCTATACTTGAGACCATCATCGCAGCC
>NW_006921904.1:2485506-2494495 GCF_000298275.1 Orycteropus afer afer
TGCCTGAAGATATTGAGCTTTTCCACCGCCTCTTGCCACAGATGTAGTCAATCTGATTCCTGTGTGTTCCATCTGGTGAAGTCCACGTGTACAGCCTCTGTTTGTGTTGTTGTGTCTGAGTAGTCAGAGATTAACTGCTGTCTGCTGCGTGAGGTCACTGTGAGTCAGAATTGAAGTGATGGTAACCAGCACTACCATCAACATGGATTCTTTTTTATTTATTATTAATTAATTAATTGTGATTTGGGTGAAAATTTACAGAGCAAATTTACTTTCAATACAGCAGTTCACATACACTTTGTCTCATGACATTGACTACAATTTACCACAATGCAACAGCTCCCCTCCCACTTCCTCCCAACAGTTACCTCTTCCCCTAAGTCCATCCCTCCATGCACTCCTGCCCCCTGAGCTGTCTCCTTGTGCATATATAGCCCTTCTTTCTCCCATACTTGTTCTCTCCAAGGAGTGAATCTACCTCAGGTAAATGTTCAGCTCATATGCCTGTCTGTTGTTTGGCTGGAAGCCACAGGTGTGGGCTCAATTCCAGACCTGAAGGGCACCTAGGGCCCATAGTCTCAGTGGTTCCACCAGGCTCTATTGGACCAGCAAACCTGGTCCCCCTTTTTTTTTTCCAAATGATTTTTGATTTTGAGTTTTGTTCCACATTATTCTCCCTCTCTATCCAGGATCTCCTACATAGATCCCACCCTGAGTGACTGACAGTGGTAGCCAGGCACCATCTAGTTCTTCTGGTCTCATAGTTATGTAGGCTGCGGATCATATGGTATACCAGTTGCTAGGACTAATTGTTTCCATGAATCCCTGGTTTTCTTCATTCTTCTTTGTTCTGGACGAGGAGAGACCCATTGTTGCATCTAGATGGCTGCTTGCAAGCTTTAAAGATCCTAGTTGCTACTCGTCAAAATAGGAGGTGGAACAATTTTTGTGTAGCGTGTTATGCCAATTGAGCTTGATGTCCCCTGAGACTCCCAACATGTATTCTTTGTGGAGTCCCTAGGTGGGGGGAAAGGTTAATAAGCAGACTACTAACTAAGAGGTTGGCGGTTTGAATGCACCCACAAGTGCCCTGGAAGGTCCCGGTGTTGTACTTTTGAGAAACCAGCCCAGTTCTCAGAAACCAGACACAGTTCTCCCGACACACGTGGGGTTGTCGTGATGTGGAAGTGACTTGACACCAACTGCTTGTAACATGTTGCTTTCTGCCTAAATAAAGTCTCTGACCCAAGTTTGCCATGAAAGACATTTGCAATCTCTTACTTGTGTCTCATGGCTAATGGGTCTCTGGGTGACAGTGGAAAGCCACCTCCTACTGGGCTGAATCATTCATCTCTACAATGGGATACTGCAGTGCAAAAATATCATCCATGCATGTAGGCGAGCCATGTAAGCAAGTTACTTTCAACAAAGCACTACACAATCTACCTCCCGTGATTCCTGAAGGACCAAAGTCTGACCAAGAGGTGGAAAATACACAACACACACACGCTCCCAGGGAGACCAAGAGAAGCATTTTACTAGAAACCTGTCCCACCAATTCTGGTTAACTTAGCTCAGAAACACCCCAACTCAAACACTGAAACACACACACATTCACGATGCAGGCCATGGCTGAATCACACACGAAGGAATAAAGTGCACTGTGTTCGCAATCTATGCAAATGACACCCTAAATTTACAAGTTCGTAAGGCTGAATCAAGTGTAACTTAGTCTGGAAGGGAATTTGAAAAGATATGTCCCTTTGGTCAGGGGCAAAGTCCATGGCTTAAATGTTACAAATGTTAAATTTAGCAGGTTCATCATGGCATAAAACAGACAGGAGAGCTGTCATCTGCTAGGGCTGTAATTCAGCTGAGATGTTGTGGGCACTCCCTGGACCACAAAACCACCACATGTGATCTCCAGGAGTCACAGATGGAATGAGGAAGCTATAATTCCACGTTTGCTTGTTTTTCTGGTTTATGTTATAATTTACGGATCCAACCAGGGTTTTAGTTTGTGCCCACGGGGAAGATTATTTTCTGGTGTCTTTGCCCTTAATGCTGACACCATGGTACTGTATCCACTCAGATACAGTATTTTATTTTAAAGGGTGAGTGACAGCAGGTAGCTCTGAGAGCTTATTACACGCACAAAAAACCCCAACGAAACCCACAGCCATCAAGTCGATTCTGACTCATAGTGACCCTCATTGGGTTTCCAATGCTGTCAATCTTTACAGAAATAGATTGCCTCATCCTCATCCTGTGGAGCGGCTGGTGGGTTTGAACCACTGACCTTCTGGTTAGCAGCAAAATGCCTTACCCATTATGCCACCAGAGCTCCTTGAGAGCTTATCACACTATCAGTTACTGTTGAGTCCATGCTGACTCAAGGAGACCCTGTGTGAGTCCAGCGGACCTGTGCTCCTCAGACCTTTCTTCTGAGTTGCCTCTGGCTGGACTCAAACCCCCAATCTTGTGGTTAGCAGCCAACTGTGTTAACTGTGTGGACCACCCAGGGACTCCTAGCACGCTGTAATGCTTTGAGATGAGAAGTGAAGAACGTAGACCAGAGGTGGTCATCTGGGTAAGATGGAAAGCTCCGATGCTGCTCAGAGGGTATGAGGGGTTGCCACCTTCATCATAACCCCGCAAAGCAGCAGGCACACACACAACAGGCTCTCCACTGTATCGTACCCACTGTATGGCCTTGGGACGCATCTCACTGAACAGATTCTCCTTTATTTTGTGCTATGGCTCCTAGTACTCCGTTAGGGATGGAAGATGGAAACTGAGGTCCAGAAAAGTTAGACAACTTTCCCCCCAGTGAGGAACACTGTCCTCTGAGCTCAGCCGAAAATCCAATTTGAGCTTCATAGGAGACAAACTAAGAAGAGTAATGCTTCTATTCAGACTTGCACTTGCCCAACATTACACAGTTACCTATCCTTTCTCAGTCTTCAAACTCATAACCTGTAACGTGCAGATAACGGTAATAATAATACCAACCCTGCAGGGGTGTTAGAGGAGTCAATAGTTAACGTATGGAAAGTGCTTCAGAATGCCCCCTGGAGGCCTATAGTGTGAACAGAAACAGGGAGGCACACTCCTTAGAACAATCAACCACAGCAGATCAAAAGGGCAGCATTTGTCCAGGGAGAAAGCTCAGAAGACAGGAAGGGGCAGGAATGAAGGGCGAGGGGAGATGGGAAAGACAGGGAGGAGGTGGGAAGAGTGCTGCTACGTTGTGGGGACTGCATCCAACGTCACAAAACAAAATGTGTACGAACCAGTGAGTGGAAAACCAATTTACTCTGTAAACTTTCACCCAAAACACAAAAATAAGTTGAGAAGATCCCTGGAATAGAGTTAAGTTCTATGTGAGTGTGAATGGTATCTTTCATCCTATTGAATTCTTCAATATCACGACCTTTGTTGTTAGATGTGGTGGAGTTCCTTTTCAAGGGAGATCCCACTTGACAGAGGGGAACTGCCCCACAGGGTGTTCCAGGCCGTACCCTTTATGGGAGCAGACTATTAGGCCCATCTCCTACTGGGCGGCTGGGCAGGTTCAAACTACCAACCTTTTGGTTTGCAGCTGAGCACCTGACCATTGTGCCACTAGGGCTCCTGGTCAGGGGCTTTAAATCCCTGCACGTGCTAAAGCATTATCACTGATTTTAACTGCCACTGTTCATGTGCTTACTTTTGCACTCTTAAGCAAATACAAGCGGTTCACTTTCAAACTTCAGAAGCTTCCAGAAGGTGGTTTTTCAGCTGTGTGTAGCTGCACGATTGATATAATGTTGTCACTGGCAAGTGACAATAAAAGCCTGAGCCATAACAAGGATCTAATGGCATTTGAGGATGGAAATCCTGAAGTGTGTGCTATACTTGAACACTTTTGCCTATTAACATATTCACCAGGTGTGGTAATTAAGGCTGTGTGTCAGCTTGGCTGGGCCTGGTTTTGAGTGGCTGGGCAGCTGGATGTAGTTATTCCCCATGATGAGACTGGTAATCACCTCCATGGTGGAACCTACTGGAGCAGCTAAGTAGAGCTGCCTTAGGGATGTGGTCTGCTTCCAGTACATAAGCAGCAGCTTTGAGAAGGGTCTGAAGCTTTTTGGAATGCTTGGACCTGCACGCAGCCAAGTCATCATTCTGCAGCCTAACATGTGTCGGATCTTGGGACTGTCTCTGGACTTGAACTAGTGGCCTGTGTGTTGTGTGGTAATATTGGGACTATGGCATTTTATTTGTCAACCTTGGGTTTGTCAGCCCTAGCGGCCAGCAGCTGCCTGAGTGGAGAGGGGCCTCCAACTCCAGTGGGCTAGGAGCAAAGGGCAGAGCTGAAGCCCAAGGTCAAAGACTTTTCACCCAGACCCTAGAGCCTGGCACTTTGAACTCAGACTTCTAGCCTCCAAAACTGTAAGAGAATAAATCTCTATTTGTTTAAGTCACCCATTTTCTGTTACAGCAGCAGGAAGTAACCAAAACATCTGCAGATCTTGAGACTGTTTCTGGACTTGAAATAATGGCCTGCCACGTGGCTTGATAATCTTGGGACTGTCATTTTACTTGTCGACCTTGGCTTTGTCAGCCTTAGCAGGCATCCGTTACTCAAGAGAAGAGTCCAGTTCCAGTGGGCCAGGAACAAGGGGCAGAGCTGAAGCCCCAGGTCAAGAGGCCTTCACTCAACCCCTAGAGCTGGCACTTTGAACTTGGACTTCTAGCCTCCTAAACTATAAGAGAATAAATCCCTGTTCGTTCAAGCCCTCCACCTGTATCTTCTTAGAGTGGCACTAGAGAACCCAAACACCAGGGCAAGTCCATAAATCTTACTAAACTCTCAGGTCTACATCCATCCTAACACATAACCTGACTAGAAAAATCAACGGAACCTCTCAAAGCCTATCAGATATACAGTGACGTGTGACATCTGAGCCTGTGTATGAGCTAGGGTCATGACGATGACATCCACAGCACGGACCCTCACCTCGCGTCTTCCGGGGACTCGGCGATCAGGTGGAAGGTCCTATCGGCCATAATGATGTCAATCCCATTCTCTTTGCTGGTGTTATCTATGATCTCTCTGCAAAGGAGCAAAAGCAAACACCAATCAGGAACACCGAGTTCTTCACAATAACAAAAAGCAATTTCAGGAAATTAATAATTGAGCTGGAAACTTGAACTGTAGATGTTACATACCCACTCTGGCCTTGTGTTCTTTTTCTTTTAGAAAAGAGGAAGCTTCTGGGGTCTTTGAGGGGGCCAGCTCCTCTCTGTTCCCGAGAGGGAGGGCTGCCAGCTTGGTCGGCTTGTGGGGGGGTGGGGGTTGTTCCATTACTTTTCCAGGGAGGGGCTCTATCTTGTCACACTGGCCCACCCAATGCCACCCCACTCAGGACCCGAAAGGCTTGAGGCTGCTGCCCCAAGCTTGCCTGCACCTTCTTTCAGATCCTCTCACTGATCTGTAGCAGAAGGAAATCAAAGGATAATTGAGTCTGGTGTGAGCTCTTGCCTAGTTCATCACAGCCTTTCTCTACCGCTGAAGGCCACAAGATGCAAAATAACAACAACAAACAACCCAGTTGCCATTGATTCAGTTCCAACTTATCATGATCCCATGTGTGTCACAGCTGAACCGTGCTCCACAGGGTTTTCATCAGCTGAGTTTTCAGAAGTCGACTGATGCACCTCTGGGTGGAGGTGGACCCCAACTTTAGGGTCAGCAGCCAAGTGCTTACCTTGTGCCCCACCCAGGGAAAGCCCTCTGTTAGATACAGACACAGTATATGTCTATCGGGGGCTCTGGGGAGACGAGCAGAATTGGGGTTTTTCTGGATCTCAACACCATCTCAATACCTTCTTAATCTCATCCCTGTTGTTGTTGTTATGTGCTGTAGAGTCGGACCGACTCATAGTGACCCCTCCTTGGGTTTCCGAGGCAGTATCACTACGGAAGTAGATTGCCTCATCTTCCTTCCGAGGAGTGGCTGGTGGGTTTGAACCGCTAGCCTCTGGTTAGCAGTCAAGTGCCTTAGGCACTATGCTACCAGAGCTCCCAATCTCATCCTAACAACCCAAAAAGTTTAAAACTAGTGGGATAGGTTAACAGAATCAGGAAAAACACAGCAGCTGCTAGAGTCAGAGCCAAGACTGCATTACATTTGATGTAATAGGATCTTTGAGAGAAAGCTGGCTTGCTTTGAAAACTGAAGTACAACTGTTTGCTTTTATTTTACATTTACCGTTAATTTTATACCAACAAGACAAAAACATTTTAATTGTTTAGAAAAAACACCTAACAGCCAGAATCATCGAGATGAGAGACCGTGTTTTTTAAAAAAAAAAAAGGAACAGTCCAGACATCATCCTGGATAAGATACTCTCCCTCCCTCCCAGGAATTGGGCTACACTGTAATAGAAACCTAGATTCCTGTGTGGTGCAAATGGTGTGCTATTGGCTACTAACTATAAGGCTGATGGTTCAAACCCACCCAGAGGTGCTGCAGAAGCAAGGTCCTGCAATATGCTTCTGTAACAGCTGTTCTCCATGAGTGAAAACAGCTAGATGGCCACAGGTGGCTTTTTTTTTGGTCTTTTTGGTGTGTAAAATGAGTAGATGAGACCACGTGATGGAGCTTTAAGGCAGCATTTCTGAGTCCTCGCTGTCCATCAGAATCCTGGGAAATGTTCCAAAGAACACAGGCAGGTGCTGGGGTTTCCCTTCAGGCCAAGGAATAAAAATAATTCCAGGGGCAGGGTGCAAGCATTTGTGTTTGTAAAAAGCTTCTCTCGGGATAGGGATGGGACTGAGGATAACATTGTCAGGGCAGAACAGATGTAGCTGAGCCCAAAGTCAGGGTCCAAACAGTAAGGCAAGTATTCAGAAGGCGGCTTCAAGACCCAGAATCTTAAAAGGAGGTAGGGCCCAGACTCTTAAAAGGAGGTAGGGAACATCTTGTCATAATGAAAGCAGAGAAGCTACCAAAAACTACTAGTGAGATGGGAAAATGACTCAGGAGGTATCAGTAAGAGGCTCCCGACCAAAGACGGGGCAGCGTGAGCATCCCTAAGAACAGCTGCAATGGCTGGAACCCCCCTGCATATGTCAAGTGCTGTGAGCTCAGAATGATATGTGGAAAGATAAATGCAAACCCCCTAAGCTGTCACCACCAGAATGAACCACGTCATTTTTCTGGAAAGAACCAAACATTTCTCCTGCCTTTCCTGAACTGATGACTGCTCCACAGATTAGAAGAAGCTTCTCTTTAGGGAACCATTTTAGCTAATACATAAATATCACATTTTGCAACCCTTACTGTGTTCATCAGGAGCCCTGCTGGCATAGTGGTGAAGTGCTCAGCCACTAACTGAAAAGTCAGTGGTTTGAACCCCGGGAGAGGAGACCTGGGGGTCTGCTCCTGTAAAGATCACAGCCTTGGAAACCCGATAGGGCAGTTCCTCTGTGTCCTATAGGGTCGCTATGAGTCACAACCGCCTCAGTGGTAATGAGCTGCAGTGTTATTCTATCTAGGCAACTACCAACAAGTACAGCTCCTATCACCAGAGTGACAGCTGGCCATCACGCGCCTTCGACAGACACCTCCCCCCCAGCTACGAAGCACTCTTACTGAGCATGCAGCCCCCGAGCCACCCGCCTGGCCCACCACGACGTGCCTCAACCTACTTTGCTGTCCGGACCTCCACCGTGCCCTTGAGCTTCTCCTCACTGTCATTTTCAAAGTACATCAGCTTGGACTGCCGCAGCACGAACCAGCGCCTCTTCCAGTTTCTCCTGGACAGCGTGGACGAGCCCCCCCCTTTTTTGTGGAGCCAGCCTTGTTTGAGGGCCTCCTGCTTGGAGCGGAACCACAGGAAGGTTTCGTCCTTGAGGACGCACCAGCGACGTTTCCAGGAGTTCATTAAGCCACCTATAGCCCGCAGCCGGGCAGAGAGGGGTGAAGACGTCAGTCAAACTGGACAGCGATATCACCAGCAGGAGACAGTAGGGTTCTTTAACTCTGCCTCAATGTTAAGCAAGGCTGACCCCTGGCTTCTGTTGAGAGTGGACATTACACGACCTTAGTCCCTTCCTTACCGCCAAAGCAGCTCCCATTCTTTGTGAGACAGTAACAGAAGGCCAAGCAAGTATGAGCCACGGAAATGAGGAGTGTTTCTGTGTGTGTGAGTCACACTTATTTCCAAACACCCCAAAGAGGCAAAATTATTATTTAAGGGTGTCAAAGTGTACACTTTTCCCTCTTTACCTGGTCAATGTGGGAATAAGAATTATTAGTTTAGCAATAAACGCTAATGTACACAGGAAAACAGAATACACCTTTTCAGACAAGCATGTCTGAAAAAGCAGCAGCATTAGGAAACGCTTAAAATGTGTAAAGGGTACGATTTAGAACCCGTAACCCAGCAGAAGTCCAGACGGAAGCAGGACTGTACTGCACACGAGAACTGAACTATCCGTTAAGTAATGGAAATGGTGTACTGGTTGAGAGACATTAGACAAGAACATAAGGATATCACCTTCCATAAGACTACAGTATCTTCTAACTCTCTTCTAGCAGAACAATTTTACCGTGGTGTTCTAGATTCCACAGGAATGCTCCAGGATAGCATTTTACAGCCATCTTTCAAAAGTGCTTTTAACTAATGCTCTGAAGACTATAATGGAATAGACTCATTTATTATAAAATGTATACAAGTTATTTTCTGGCCCAAACTAAACCAAACTCACTGCTGTCGAGTCGGATCCAACTCATAGCGACCCTTCCTTGGGTTTCCGAGGCAGTATCTCTATAGAAGTAGATTGCCCAGTTTTCCTTCTGAGGAGTGGTTGGTGGGCTTGAACCGCCAGCCTTCTGGTTAGCAGTCACATGCCTTAGGCACTACGCCACCAGAGCTCCTATTTTCTGGTCAGAGTAAATACATTTAAAGTAAATACAAATGATATAAGATTAAAAAA
>NW_006921904.1:2494595-2504074 GCF_000298275.1 Orycteropus afer afer
TTTTTGGAGTATATCTTTAATGATTAAGGAGCTCTGGTGGCACAGTGGTTAAAGCACTCAGCTGCTAACCAGAAGGCCAGTGGTTTTGAATCCACCAGCAGGTCCGTGGGAGAAGGATAAGGCAGTCTGCAAGGTTCTCAGCCTTGGAAACCTCAGGCAGTCCCAGGGGCGCTGAGTCAGAATCGACGCCACGACAATACGTTCTTTGATGATTCGTTCGATGGTTATAATCGATGCTGATTTGTGCTCTGTTGAACTATGCAACATACAAGACTGCGGTCCCTCCTCCTACCTCAAGTACTTCCTGCTCACCAGCCATGAAGTCCTTGCAAAAGTGCTAAGGTCCAGAGCCGTTTCCAGACAAACCGTGAACTTGCCAAGGATCACCAGAATGAAGCGTTCACTTTATTTTTATACATGACTTTAATCTAGGTTTCAAGATTAAAGTAATCGCAGGGGAAGTTGTAGTACAAGGTTATTCTATTATCTTACCGTCTTTAAGTGACAATGGTCATTGCCCACAGTTGTTTCCAAGTTAAAGATTACAAGTCCTCACACTAGCTCTCACAACTAGTTTACTCAATCTGCTACTTTTGGGTTATTGATAGCACTGCCCCCTGCCCTCTCTCTCCAACTCTGCACACTATAGATTCTTATCACTCAGAGAATGTGATCAATGCTATTGATTTCCTAACTGCAAACACCTTCAGTGGGCTACTGAAACCCAGACCAAACTCACTGAATCTTTTCGGAAGCAGACTGCCTCATCTTCCTTCCATGGAGTGGCTGGAGGTTTTGAACCACCAAGCTTTTGGTTGGCAGCCAAATGCCTTAACTACTATACCAGCCAGAGCTCCTTTCAGTAGGCTACCAGGCCCGTGAAAACGCATTTATAATCGGGTGACTGGATTATCTTCATCACTGGTTTCTCCAAAACCTCTTGGCCACCACTTTAAGACATTACAAATGGAACGATGCTGTATTTGCACACTGAGTTGTTTTATCAACCTCTGAGTTTGCCAAACACACACTCACCTACCAGCTTGAGTTGATTTTAATGCTTTCACTGTATCTTTTTCTAATCTCTTTTTATTCAGACAAAACCAAGCTATAAACCTGGTGTGGTATGTTATAAATCAAAGTGATGTGCACAGGGACTTCTACAGTAAATTGAAGGAACGAGAGCTTAACTGAGTGGGGGAAACGTATTAACATTTCAAAGCTTACTTTAAGGACAGGGGCTGCCATTTTTGCCTCCACCTGCCTGCACAGCCCCTTTGGCCACCTCTCTTACACCTGACATACAGGCCAGGAGCAGCCCTGCCAGCCCCACACCATAAACACCCAGGATGGAACTCCTGCTTGTAGGAGCCCTGGTGGCACAATGGTAAGTGCTCAGCTGCCAAATGGAAAGTTGGTGGTTGGAAACCACCCTGCCGTGCTGCGGGAGAAAGACCTGGTGATCTGCTCCCATAAAGATGGCAGCCAGGAAACCCCACTGGGCAGTTCTGCTGTCACACGGGCAGTTCTGCGCCGCAATTGACGCCTCGGCACCTAACAACGGTAACCTCTGCCTCACACCAACGTCGCCTTCAACGTGGATTACTTCATGAACCTCTGGGTTAGACAACAAAAATGTTCGTTGTTTTTTTGTTTGTGTCTCTTTGAGTATTAATAAGGCTGAATGTTTTTAAAAAGGGTATCATTTTCCAATTTTTTAAATGAATACTTTGTTTTACACACTCTTGCCTTTCAACTTTTTTATTTAAAAATAGAACAAGACAAAAAAACCAAAGTTCTAAATGTCAAATAAAAAACTAATAAACAAAATAATTTAAAAACTTACATGGGGGTGTAGTGCCTAAGGCATTTGACTGCTAACCAGAAGACTGGTGGTTCAAACCCACCAGCCACTTCTTCTAAGGAAGACTGGGCAATCTACTTCCATAGAGATACCAGCACGGAAACCCAAGGAGGGGTTGCTATGAGTTGAATTGACTGGATAGCAGGGAGTTTCTTTTTTTTTATACATATACTCTGAGAAATGTGTGAGAAAATTTTTACACATTTTGATTAGAAACCGACTGGATCATCCTGCTCTGACCTGGACTGTGTTCTTTCATTTGTTAGTTGTTCTGATGCTGGCTGGGTGAGAATTTTTCAATCTTTTTTATGCCAACATGCCTCTAAAAATCTATACCAACTGGTGAATTCAGGAAATTGAAGAGCTTAAACCCAATCTAAGGAGCTCTGCTGGCACAGTGGTTAAAGCATTCGGCTGCTAACCCAAAGATTGGCAGTTTGAACCTACCAGCTGCTTAGTGGGAAAAAGATGAGACAGTCTACTTCCGTGAAGATTTATAGCCATGGAAACCCTATGTGGCAGTTCTACCCTTTCCTCTAGGGGTACTGTGAGTCGGAACTGACTGGATGGCAGTGGGTTTGGTTTGGAAGCCAAACCTAGTGCTATCATGAACACCTGGGAGCTGACGAAGTGAAGAAAGAATATCAAAGTGGACAAAAGTAAGTCACAGATCCATATATAAATGCGGGTTGTGCACACACACGTATATATATAGAAGAGATGACTGTGCCAATGGAAGAGAGAAGCAAAGGAGAGGAACAGAAGAAAAAGGGAAGTGACTACAGATGTTGTATTAAAGAAAGTGAAGAAAAGGATCTGAGAAGTCCAAAAGAATCCCAGAGATGGAAGAGAGCGGGAAAAGAGGAGGCAACAGGGCGGCAGTGTGCGAAGACGCCGCCGAGGGGGGCGGTTCTTGTTATCCTTGCCCCACCCCCGAGTTCTTGACTCTTCCTCACTGTGCAGGCAAGGACAAGGCGAGAGGCAAGACAGTCCCTTCTGCATGCCTGTGGAAAACTAGTGATACATGGAAGAGCCTGAACACACCATGTTGAGTGGAAGGACACATACGGTCAGATCCCATTAGAAGAACAGGCAAATGTACAGAGACCAACGGTCATTAGCAATTACAAGGGTGGCGGTGGGCAGGGGAAAGCAGGAGCCACTGCCCAAGAGGCACTGAGTTTCTGTACACGTGGGAGAGCAGCCTGGAAAAGAACACTGGTGATGGCAGCATGACACACGAGCACAACCAGTGTCACTGTATCACACGTGCAAGAAGTGTGGAACTGGCACGTGTTTTGTCAGACGTATTTTTAACTACACACACACACACACACACACACAAACACATAAATTGGTGATTATGGTTTCTCTTTATTCCTGCTTACATGGAACTGATGCTGACTTAGAAGACAGAGTCAAGAACATGAACAAGACCAAGTGCAAGGTGCTAATGGAATGATTTCCACAAGGATCATTTCAAGGTCCCTACGTACTAAGGTAGATTCAAAGTTTGATATTAATTATAATAGACAGGAAGACCTGGGAAAGCCAGAGCTATGTAAGGCAGAAACCTGTCAGAAAAGAAAAACAAAAATATTTTCACTAGAACAAGTGATAGAAAAGTGCTAACACTGCATCTTGTCAAAAATGGAAAACTTGGGTGATCCAGAAAAGACAGGCAGTCCTGTTGAGTTCTGGTTCTCACAGGTTTCTCGGTACAATTAAAATTCTCACCACAGAGTGTGGGTCAGACAGGAGGGACCAGGCGCAGTATGCGCAAGGTGTGGCCCTCCCTCTGAGCGTTACTTCCCACACATAGAGCATATCCTTTGGGTTCTCGCAATACCCCTGGCAGGGAGAGAAAACGCAGTACATCACTCTCATCAGTCACACTGACTCTGGCTGTAGCAACATGTGGGTTTGTGTACGCGCACACACGGGCATTCAGAGAAAGGGGGGATGCGAGAAAGAGGCAGGACAGAAGCAGGTTTAAGAGAAGAGTCAACACACAGAGGGAACCACAGGCCACACAGGGGCTGAACACGGCGACCAAAAACCAACCCAAACTCATGCCGTTGAGCTGACCCAGCTCACGGCAACCCCACAGGGCAGAGGACAACTGCCACACAGGGTTTCCAATCTTTACAGAAGCAGACTGCCCCATCTTTCTTCAGCAGAGTAGCTGGTGGGTTTGGACCACCGACCTTTTGGTTAGCAGTCAAGTGCTTAACCACTGTGCCACCAGGGCTCCTTGAAAACAGGGACCAAAAAACAAAACCAAATCCCAGACCCACTGCCACCAAGTTGATTTAGACTCACAGCAACCCGTTGGGTTTCCGAGGTCTAAAACTTTATGGAAGTAGATTGCCCTATCTTCCTTCCATGGAGCGGGTGGTGGGTTTGAACCACCAACCTTGTGGTTAGCAGTCAGACTGATGCCTTAGGCACTGCGCCCCCAGAGCTCCTGGAAAGCAGCGACAGTGGCTGTAGGTTCTTTGTCCTACCACGCTGCATCACTCCAGGGGACATGAAGGTGCCATTCTTTATGGTCTGAGCTTCTTGCCTGTGCCATCACCGTGGTGTCTTTCCAGTACCTAACACTGACCCAAGAGGTGTTCAGGATCGTGACTTCCCTAGTCCCCTTCAATCAGCCTCATGAAAAAGGAAATCTCCCTTCTCCACTGCTCTGCCCCGAGTCCGGCTCTGGGACGGTGGCAGGTTGTACCTTTCATGTACAGGAAGCTGTGGAAGTAAGGCAGAGTGACGCAGCTGTAAACGGAGTCCCGCCGGTAAGAGAGCTCATCGTCCGTATCAAACCGAGAGTCGAAGTCTTCCTCACTATCTTCAAACTGGATAAGGAGGACACAGAGAGCCAACGATGAGAAAACAGGGCACAGAGGAAGCAGTGCATAGGCCCGGCATGTGTCCATACTTAAAAAGGAAAGATAATGAAAAAGAGGCAACACTCCAATTCATAACACTGCAATGGAGGGGGCATGCCAAAGAACTGAGAATTAGCTAGGAATGTTAATTTTTTAAGGTCAGATGGTCTGTTGAACTGATAGATAAAACACCAAATATGTATCAGCTGGATTCCCTATACTGATAAAAAGAAAACAACCCACACCCCGCTTCAGCTTAAGAGCATAATTTTAATCACACCACGGAAAATTCTTTAAATCGTTATACTAAAAATACCTTCTAGTCTTACCAAGCCAACCCACCAGCTGCCGAGTCTATTCTGACTCCTGGCGACCCCCTGTTGCCAGAAGAGAGCGGTGCCCCATGGGATGTTTGGTGGCTGGTTTCTGGGAAAGGAAATGGCCAGGTCTTTTCCCCAGGGGGTCTGTGTGTGGACTCCAGGGACCAACCTTTCCATGAGCAGCCGACTGGGCTTATTTTTCATGCCACCAGAGACCTTCTTAGAGAGTCAGGGGGCATTTAAAGGATGACCATCGGGGAAAAGAAGAGGAAACGAAGTAAAGCCAGAAACTGGAAAGAGCAAGTTTAAGCCCAACCTGGAGATCACGCCCGTACCACCAGCACAAGAAATCCAATCTTGTGGTGGGGCAGTCAAGCTCCTGTAAGGAAAGTTCTCCAGCACCTCTCAGCAAGTCTAGTTCCAGGTAAGGGAGTGTCTCATCTCTTTGCCTGTTAGAAGCTAGGACAGATGTCAGCTGAAGCCTTAATTAAATGCCAGCTTTCTAGGGGCTTAAGCAAAATACAGTTCTGGCCTCCGTGCTCGATCCATAGAAAACGTATCAAAATCCCATTTACCAGTGTAATTGCTGCTGGAAAGAGAAAGGTGTTCCAGGTTATCTGGAAGACTGTCTCTGAAATCTCTGTATGATCTTGGGGTGTGACTTAATCCAAAGGATGAGACGACAAGGGGTATACAACCAGATAATTTCCACTCCAATGGGTAGCACAAGTGGTTTGTGACTGGCTGCTCGTCTAAAGGTTGGTTGTTCAAACACACCCAAAGGACTCCACAGAAGAAAGGCCTGGCAATCTGTTTCCATGAAGATTGCTGTTGTTCGGTGCCACCGAGGCAATTCTGATTCACTGCACCCCTACAGGACAGAGTAGAGCTGCCTCTAGTAGAGTTTCCTAGGTGGCACTCTTTACAGGAACAGATTGCTTGGTCTTTTCTCTTACAAAGGCGCCAGTGGGTTCAAACTGCCAACCATTAAGTAGATCAGCATGTAACCACTGCACCACCAGGCTCTTCTGTAAAGATTACAGCCCAAACCTCCCCCAGAGCAGTTCTAGTCTGTAACACACAGGGTCACCATGAGTTGGAAGTGACCTGACGGCAAACAACAAGAATCCTTGGGACCAAGAAGGTACTCACCGAGGACTGGGCCCCTTCGGAGCTGAAGCGGTACGCTCCAGAACTGTTGTATGTCCCCACGGAGCAGCGGTAATCTGGGGACCACTGGCTGCTGCAGGAGTTGGAGAAGGTCACACTGCTGCCAGAGGTGATGGCGCCATCCTCATAATCGTCCTGGTCGTAGTCATAGTCCCCGTCTGGGGACGGCAGGTCCCCGGGGTTCTGGGGCATGCAGTAGGTGGACTCCCCGCTAGATGAGTTCTGCAGGCTGATGGAGTCCGGGGCTGATGGGGCCAGCAGGACGGTGTTGTCTGCACTGGGGCTCGTGGGCACCATAGTGTCATTCATGTACGGGTCCTCCTCGGAGGAGTCGTCGCTCGTCCGGATGCCGCTTGTCCTCTGGTCAGAGTGGCCATGCTCGCTGGGGTTGGGGGAGTCCTTGAAGGCGTCGTCGTCCGCCTCAAAGCCCTCGTCCACCTCCTCCTCCGGGTACGGCTGGCTGAAGTTGAAGTTGGGCTTGTCCTCGCCCACGCCCTCAGCCGACTCGCTGACCTCGCTGCCCTCAGAGAGGGAGCGCTCGATGTTGCGTACACACTCGTCGATCTCGTCGAAGTTGAGCGACTCCAGGAACTCCTGGGCGGCGCGGCACGCCTCGTCCTCCAGCCTCTGGAGCTCCTCATCCCGCAGCTGCTGCAGCTTCTGCAGCGAGGCCTCGGTCAGCGACAGCTCCTGCCGCGCCTTCATGCGCTGCAGGTCCTCGATCTCCTTCTCCAGGCGCAGGATCTCCTCCACCTGCTTGTTCTCCTTCTGCTTGTCCAGCTCCCGGGTCAGCTCCGCCTCCTTCTGGCGCTTCTGCAAAGCTTCCAGGTCTCTCTGCTTCCTTGCCTCTTCCTCCTGGACAGAAAAGCAAGGCAGGTCTGAGAAGGTGGCAGAGATGCAAGCACCATCTGTCAGCGATGAAGAGGAACCAACCAGCTGTGGTCGAGTCGACCCTGACTCATGGTGAGCCCGTGTCGCACAGTACAGCTGTGCTCCAGGTGTCTCGGCTGCCATCTTTTACGAACAGATAACCAGGACTTTCTTCCATGGTTGCAGTCATAGTCCCCGTCTGGGGACGGCAGGTCCCCGGGGTTCTGGGGCATGCAGTAGGTGGACTCCCCACAGGACTTGCACTGGTGGGTTCAAACAACCAACGTTTAGCTTAGCAGTCAAGTGCAGTCTGCTAGCACCACTGCGGTGCAGTGAATGACTCGGTATGGCTTTTCTAGCCACAGGCATTGTAACTACCACCAGATTACCGAGTGGGACCATGCAAATAAGGTGTACGGAACTCTGATGTTGGGATTGGTTAGTTTTGTCACTCTGTCAGGCTTAAATAAGCCCTTCCAGAGGCAGAGAGGGGATCTTCCTGCCACCAAGAGGGAAGAACTGGAGGGGAAGGGGAGTGCATCGTTGGATCCCTGTGCTGGACTTCCTTGGCAGAGAGACGCCCAGGCAGAGAGACGGTGGCAGTGGAACCCAGAGGCAGAAGACAGAGTGGCAGGCTTCCTGGCCCGTGGAATGAGAAAGCTGAGTGCCCTTTGGCAGGGGGCTTGCTGGCGGAGTGGGGTGTACCTAGGTACCCCTATCGCAGAGCTAGAAGAGCTCTGTAACACTTGCCTGAACAGGACAGAGGCCAGGCCAAGGCCAAGGGCCAGAGGGGGGAGACTCCTAATCGAAGAACTGTATCCTGAGTGCTTTTCTAAACCTGAATTATAGCCTGTTACTTCCCTCATAAACCACATAATTGTCAATATTGCTTGTGAGTTCTGTGTGGCCACTGTAATGAATTATCAAACCCAGAAGAGAAGTAGTGAGTGCCGTGGGAGGAACGGCTGGTGTCAGAATTGATAAAAAGCTGGAGGGTGGTAGCATGTCTGGCCTCATAGAAATTAGCCTTGTGCTGCTGATGATGATTCTGTCTTCCTCTTATGAAGTTAGAGGTGGTCAGAGGATGCCGTTCCCATGCCCTTTTTGCAACCACCCAGGGACCTGCATTGTAAGGGAAGACCCATGGTGACGTGTGGTTCTCCTGGGTTAGTCATCCTGTAGTGACTCACGTTAAAATTTCAAAGAAGCACTAAGCTCTACACTACACGGAAATCAACTGTAAAGGGTTAGAAACAGCATTGTTAACATTTCCTCTAAGGCTCTTCTTTCTACACCTTTCAGTTTAATTTTAGTTTTGAATCTTTAAGCCCAAGTATTTGAAATGTGAGCCAACCGCCACTGAGGTGACTGTGACTGACAGAGGCCTCATGTGTGTCAGAGCACGTGACACTGGGCACCACGAGGCTTGAACTGGATAATTTTTCAGAAATAAAGTGCCAGGCCGCTCTTCAGGCAGGCCTCTGGGTGGACTCGCACCTCCAACCTTTCGGTTACCAGCCAAGTGCCTTACCCCTTGGCACCACCCAGGGAGTCCCTGAAGCGTGAAGGAAATGGAAGGATGAGATGGCAAGATGTCAAAGTGTTGCTCACCTGCTGGGCACGGATCTCGGCTTCCTTTCGCGCTCGCTCTCTCTCCCTGGAAACAAGGAAAAGGAAAGTGAAAATCAGTAACTCAATCACACAGATCATTTTCGAAAAAACGCTTTGCTAAACACAATTTGAAAAGAATGAAGGAGGCGGCCTCTCCCTTGGGCACCACACTTATTCACCACATGAACCACACACACACACACACACACAGAGAACTGGGTCTCCCCGCTGCCAAGAAATTCTACATTCAGGACACCAAGAGCTAGTGTTTCACACAGGAGGCTTGGCTGCACCAGCTGGAATTCCTGACGCATGGGTAGGCACTGGGCTTCACACTCCAACGGGGGCCTCGCGTTTTACCCAAGCAGCAAAGGCACGGTACCTTTCCTCCTCCTCCCGTTTCCGCCGCTCCTCTTCCTCCCGCTTCCTCTTCTCCTCTTCCTCCCGTTTCTCGGCCAGCAGTTGCCTGTACACCTTCCGAGCGATCTGACCTCTGAGCTGTTTCTGAAAAATCACAGCTGCTCTTCGCAGGTGCAAAAACCTCCTCCTCAGAAGGAAGGCTCTGAAGTTCTTCTGGATGACCACGACGCAGCACAGGACCTTCCGGTACTGCCTTCTGAAAACGCCACAGAAAGGAGACAACGGTCACTGTGGGGGCAGTGAAGCCTCCAGCCATTCCAATGAGCTTACAGGGAGGCCAACAATGGGAGCCGGCCTCACCTCATTACAGAGACAGGAGAACAAGGAGGCCCTTGAGAC
>NW_006921904.1:2508099-2509237 GCF_000298275.1 Orycteropus afer afer
CTGCTGGCTCTGAAGACATAAGTTATCATATTGTGAGGAGGCTATAGGGCAGGGAACTGTGGGTGGCTTCTACATGCTGAGAGCAACCCTATCTACTGCCCACAAGAACACAGGAACCTCAGTCCTACGTATAAACACAAAGAACTGAACTCTACCAACAACCATGTTGGGAAAGGGCTCCAGACTCGAGACAGGAACACATTCTGACTGACAATATGATTGCTCCCTGGTGAGACCCTGACTCCAGACACACAGACAAATGTTTTGATAAATGCGTGCTACCTGAAGCCCCTAGGTATAAGGCCACTTATTGTATAGCAATAGGTAGCTACCACAATTGCCTCTGCATGTTATCTCCACCCTACTGAATGTCCGACATCAACCACAGAGTGCGATGTCCACTGCACCCTGTTCCTGGCTGAATGGCCCCAGTGTGATGCTTCAGCACTTGGCAATGGATCTCACATGAGTTCAGCGCCATAATACATGCTCTCTTCCTCCCTTTTTCCACTTTTTCATTCATTCACTTATTTTTAAATAACAGAGAAACTTCTTGGTGAGAAACCATGTAATTTGAGTGGAGAATGACTTTACCCTGCTAGGTGGTGGGTCAGCAAGATCGGGCTTGAGGACTAGCTCTTACTTTTGGGGACATACATTTGCTGAGAGGTCTCCTCCCAGCTGGCTTTATGTCTGTGTCCAACCTATCCTGGTGGTAAGGTATCAGTGGAGAGGGACAGGGGGGAAGAGCCAAATGAGCTTGAGGGCGGTTCTCTGATACACAGACAAAAGGTCATCATCTAATTTTATTGCCACTTATTGGTGTTTGGACTACACTCTTCTCTTGTCTGGAACAAGGGGTTAGGACCTCAGCCACACCAATTCTACTGACACACACATGATGGCATCCACCACTAACTGAAGTCAGAGGTAGCTGGACAAGGGTCTGGGGTCTCAGTTCGTGGACTCTGCCAGCTGCTCAGCACCTCCTTAGCATGGAGCTGTCCATCAGCCAACGCTTATTGACTGACTGGATGAATACATACATGCCAACCCCTAGGATCAGATACAGGGAGTTCCCAACTTACCACATACACCAGTTACAATAAGCTGCACTTATGACTGTTTTTTTTGGGGG
>NW_006921904.1:2509722-2522857 GCF_000298275.1 Orycteropus afer afer
TGCCACTCGCTGTTGGAGGCGTCGTAGAGCTGCAGCAGGGCGGTGCACTTTCCTCGGATGTCCTCGGGCTGCACCAGGTTTCTCATCAGCACTTTATACCTGCAACACAAGTCCGCACACTGTCACCTGGGCTGTGACTCTCGATTTACCTAATCCCCTTGGAAAGAATGAGGATCCAGTCATGTCCCGCTTGCCTTTTGTAGAAGTCCTGAAAGGGTCTTCGGACGGCGTACCCTGCCTTGCGGATCCTCACCGTCTCTAGCATCCCAGAGTACCGCAGCTGGTTGAGCACAACTGCCTGGTCAAACTGGTCTGGCATCTGAAACACATAAAAAGGTAAGTAAGGAGAGAAAGTTAACAAGGCTGCCACCACCGTTGTTTCCCTTGTGTGTGTCTGCACGCACACATACCAGAATTTTAAACATACACACAAAAACACAGAATAGGAAATAAACCACTATGTATCACTTACCTAGTTTACTCAGCATCCACCTTGCCAATCCTGCCCTAACTAGGAGTCCATTTACTCCCTCTCTCACTGTAGATATAGAGGACCCCTAGTGGCACAGCAGTCAAAGCACTCAACTGTGGGTTCAAACCCACCAGCCACAGAGAAAGATGTGGTAGTCGGCCAAGTCAAGATTTACAGCCTTGCAAAGCCTATAGGGACATTCTGCTCTGTCCTATAGGATCTCTATGAGTTAGAATCAACCCAATGGCAATGGGTTTGGTTTCTGGACTGTATGTGTATGTATATGTGTGTGCTTATGTGTATTTATATTTACTATGTATTATACTTATATTAGGAGCTCTGGTGGCATAGTGCCTAAGGCATTTGACTGCTAACCAAAGGCTGGCGGTTCAAACCCACCAGCCACTCCTCAGAAGCAAGATTGGGCAATCTACTTCTGTAGTGATACTAGTGATACTCGGAAACCATGAGTCAGATCCAACTAAATGGCAGTGAGTTTGGTTTTGGTATACAGACGTTATTATACATCACTCAAGACTCACTGCTATCAAGCCGATCCCAACTGATAATAACCCCTTTCGGTTTCCGAGGCGGTAAATCTTTAAGAAGCAGACTGCCTAGGCTTCCTTCTGCAGAGCAGCTGGGTATATATATAGGTATTATGTACATACACATATACAAACACATAGTCCAGAAACCAAACCCATTGCCACTGAGTTGATTCCAACTCCTAGCTATCCTACAGGACAGAGCAGAACGTCCCTATAGGCTTTCCAAGGCTGGAAACGTATGTATACATACACACACACTCCTCACTATCAACTATCTCATTATTCAACATTTTGCATTTATGACAGTGGAAAAAGATCCACACGCCGCATTTATGACAGTGGAAAAAGATCCACACGCTGGCTATTTTTGCATTAATGATACGTCTGACAGTAACGAATGCCAAGGCAGGAAGCAAGATAAGCCCGGCTGTAATGGTTAGGGGTATGTGTCATCCTGGCTGAACCTTGATTCTCAGCAATTTGGCAGTTACATAACGACACAGTCAGTCTTCATTTTGCAATCTGATGTGGGTATGAGCCATTTTTGCATAACACCAATTTTCGCATAACGGCCTGGTCTTTGGTACCTACCCATGTTGTTAAACGAAGAGTGTGCCTGTGTTTATTTTACTTTTGTTATTGAGAATATACGTAGCAGGACCAACACTAACAGTTTCTACGTGTACAATTCTGAGACGCTGATGACATCGTCTAAGGGTGCAACCATTCTCCCCTCTTTCCAAGCTGGTCCTCCCACAGGACCATAAAAACTCACTCCCCGCTGGGTATCCTCTCTCATCTTTGCAGTTGCTATTATTATTATATACCACTTACCTAGTTTACTCTGCATCCACCTGGCCAATCCTGCCCTAACTAGGAGTCCATTTACCCCCATCTCTCACTGTAGATATAGAGAGCCCTGGTGGCACAGTGGTCAAAGCACTCAGCTGCAGACCCAAAGGTTAGCGGTTCAAACCCACTAACCATAGAAAGATCAGAGACAGATCAGAGATGTGGTGAAACCCACGCAAAATCATTCCCTACACATTAGTAAGTATTTACCTTGCTGATTGGGTAATCTGTCGCACCCATGAAACCATGACCCTCAATCTCCAAACTAAGGAACAAGATCCCGTCAGGTGTCCGTACATAAGCAGCCACAGCAGCCATTCCTTCTGTTGTTATAAATGACCTATCATCCCAGCTTTTGCCAGTTCAACTTTTTATAGGTGGATGACATTGACATCAATCCCTGTAATTGGCCATGCAACCTTACCCTTAATCAAAATGACTTTTCCATCACCATAACCCGAGTCAGTCCTCCAGAAGCACCGACTCTCACTGTACATTCTCAAGTCCTTGACATCATGTAAAGGAGCCCTGGTGGCACAGTGGTGAAGCACTCAGCTGCTGAGCAGTGGTCAGGGGCTTGGTGTGTATGCCTTGGCTGCTCCGTGGGAGAGAAGTCCTGATGACTGCCTTCCATAGAGGCGACAGTCCAGAAACCCCCCCAGGGCAGTCCCCGTCCGTCACACACTCAGGTGGGGTCTCGACAAGGGGACATCACACCACCTCAGCTACAATCATTCCCAGATGGGTCACTCTTTGATAGAACCACAATGCCCGCATCACATCTTTAAAAATACCAAACATGTTCATATTGACATTAATCAGTGCTTAAATTTCTCTCTCCCAAATATCATAAACCTATCGCCATTTTAAGATTTATTTTCTCCAAAGACTCTCAAGTGTCATACAAATACCACTTTTATTTCTTTTCTTCTACACTTCCAAATAAAAGCATTAATTTAGCTAACAGGATATAGTCAGGGCCCAGGTTAGGGCTGGAGACAGACACGCAGACAGACACACACACAAACTCAAGAGAAACAGAAGCTGAAATAAAGGATCTAAACTCCTGTGGTGTAAAGAAAAATTTACAGTCACTTAAGTATTTGTTGGGAGCTCTGGTAGCACAGTGCCTAAGGTATTTGACTGCTAACCAGAAGGCTGGCGGTTCAAACACACCAGCCAGTCTTCGGAAGGAAGGTTGGGCAATCCACTTCCATAGTGATACTGCCTCAGAAACACAAGGAGGGGTTGCTAGGAGTCGGGATCTATGGATGGCACTGAGTTTGTTTTTTTTGTTTAGATACTTGTTGTTGCAAACGTTTTCTTTCCCTTTAAAAGGTATGCAAACTAAGCTGCCTGCTTGCCTGTCTGGCAGCCCCCTCTTTGAGAAGTAACTTCAGTGAATTTGCCCTACTTTCATATTTTGAGGAAGGAGATCAGCCTTCCCCCAGGCGGCCCTCCCTCCAGCCATAAAGATAGGAGAAAGTTAACAGTATTATCTTGGAAACAGAATGTGTCCAGCTGTGGCCTCTCAGCGGTAACACTGTTGACATTCCCTTCTTGCTAGGGGATCCTTGCACTTCTGAGGTGCATTCCGTTCTCTCCTATCTTTGTGGGGATGTTTTCTGGGCTAAGAGTTGATTTTGTTTTTAGTAACTTTTCAACAATAACACCACACATGTGAGCTGGTGAGTGGGGAGAGGAGAAAACACAAAAGGCTCTCAATCTGTCCAATTCCTAGTCCAATATCCCATTATAACTGAGAGCTCAACACGGTTACCTCCAAATAAAGGGAGCCCAAGACATGCAGACTACCACGTGAATCTCCGTAAAGACAGAGCAAAGCCAAGCCAGGACTTGCTCTGCAATGCACTCTCTCATCTGATCAGCTGCCCAACAAACTGGCAGAGCAGACACAGGAGCTTGGCAGGGTAAGGAGGAAAAGCAGGCCATTTACAACTTTCTGGGCAGTGGTTTTCTTTAAATCCAATCACCCAATCCCTTTACTTGTTTTGCATTTTGTTATTGTACAGAACAGTGGATAAAGTACAGAGCAGAGGATGAAGTAACTGAAAAATAGGGGCACAAGATATAAGTCGTTCTAAGGATAAAAAAGAACAAATGGTGTGGGGGGCTTAACCTGTGATCTCTAAGACTCGATCTTCCACTGAAGTCATTAACACAAAACCAGGCTTACAGGCACGCTCCCCTCCCTGCTTTTGAAACAGCAAAGATAAAGAACACCTGCAAATGTCCCTTCAGATTTATTCATTCCTAGCGGACTGACCGTTCTTATAAGTTTTTTTGGCGCTGGACTCAAGTTGTCTTATTCTGCAGCATTCTAGCCAACAAACGAGGGCACAAGCCCAGAGAACTGTTAGGCTTGGATTTTCAGTCAGTTACTTGAACTGCACTTAGTAACGTGACAGAAGGACAGACACGTGAAAGCAGAACGACCCTCAGGTCCTCTTTTACCATTTTCAGGATTAAAAAGCCGGGGATGGGTGAGCAGGCGAGCACAAACTCTTCTGAAGGGATTTTATTAAAACGCTTCTGCTGTATTTACTTGGAAACATAAGCTGACCATTAGCAATCTACAAAGAGAAACAGGGAGCTAACATCAAACACTGAATGCAAGTGTAAGACTTAACTTTATCAAATTCCACTAGAGCAATCCCACTTCATCTGTAACCGTCTGATGCTCCCGTCCTTTAAATGAAATGCCTGCCTCTAGCTCTCGGCCCCACTTTTTCCATCCTTATTTTCTTTCGTGCCCTATTTAACAAAGTCCATACAACTCGTCAGCTCAGCAGTAGAGTTATGAAAACGCCCTAAAAGATATTATTACTGAGGCAGATGCCGGTCCAGAAAGTCCGGTGACACTCACCATCCTCCAGCCTCTCCTAGGACACTCCACGTTCAGTGCGGTGATTCAGGCCAAAATTCATATGGAAAACAACTGCCACACTGACCTTTTCCCCACAGCTAAAGACAGTGAACAATAATGAACACCATTCCTGTGCTTTAAAAGTGCTTGGTTACCATGGCAACCCTTTCCACTCTCGGGCTAATTAGTGTGGTGTGGTTGTAGGACTTGATTCAGCCCAGGGCGGGGAGGAGAGGGCCAGGGTTGCTCCCTGCAGGCTCCTGGTGAGATTGTATTTCTGTCCCTTCACAGTAATTTAACCAGGGGTGGGGGTGGGGTGGGGTGGGGGTGTCCGTAGGCTGACTGTTGCCCTGGGCAACACCAGGGGGCAGCCACCTGTATTTCCATGGGTGGTTCTGTTTTTAGTTTCCACGTCCTTTTCTGGAGAAGTTAATGTTCAAAGATGGCACAGCTGGAGCCGGGACGAGTAACAACTTGAAAGCACTTTTTTTGCATTTCAAAACTCCACGCGTGCACTGCGGTGGTCCGCCAGTAACTAGTTTTCCAGAACTGGAGTCCATGCCCACAAAGACGTCCTGGAGGGCACTAACGGCGAAGTTCTGATGACGACAAATAGGCTGGATTTTGGAAGTAACAGCCACAAACCAGGGCAATTAAGACACCGCAGTGTGGTCTTTTTCCAGTTACTGAGTATTTATTAAACAGCTACTATCTGCAACTATCACAAGGAAGGTTGGGCAATCTCCTTCCGTAGTGATACCACCTCGGAAACCCAAGGAGGGGTCGCCATGAGTCGGGTCCGACTTGACGGCACATAACAACAACAAAAACAATCTGCAACTAATCCCAGTGCCCCTAGAGGACAGAGTGGAACTGCTGCACCTTTGTCCCACAGAGTGGCTGGTAAGGTTTGCTATGAGTTGGGAATAGACTCTACACCAAGGGGTTTTGCTTTTATGTGCAAGGCTCGAGGTCAGTGGTGGTGCAAGGGGAGAATTCTCGCCCTCTATGCAAGAGCTCTGAGTTCAACTCCCAGCCAACGCACCTATGAACAACCACCACCCATCTGTCAGTGGGGGTTTGTGGGTTCCTATCATGCTGAACAGGTTTCAGCAGAGCTTCCAGATTAAGACAGACTAGGAAGAAAGTCCTGGCAATTTACTTCTGAAAATCAGCCAGTGAAAACCCTGTGGATCACAACGGCCTGACCTGTGACTAACAATGGGGATGGTGCGGTTAACCTTACACAGAGAGGATTCCAACAGCAGATACAGCTGTATGTGTGCTACCATTACGGCATATACCTCCCCTATTTAACTGAAACACAAACCAACCAACCCCACCTTTTCTAACCTTACAGAGAGGATACACTCCATGAGGTATATCTGTCTTTGTATTACCATTATGGCATATACCTCCACCCTATTCAACTGAAACAAATCTTACATCTGAGAACCCCTCCTCAAGTTAAAGACTCCATAAGAGCTTACCACAAGTCAATAACATCACACTAGTGGAGTATCAGGAGCTCTGGTAGCATAGTACCTAAGGCATTTGACTGCTAACCAGAAGGCTAGTAGTTCAAACCCATCAACCACTCCTCGGAAGGAAGGTTGGTCAATCTACTTCCATAGTGATACCGCCTTGGAAACCCAAGGAGGGGTTGCTATGAGTCAGTTCCGACTTGATGGCAGTGAATTTTTTTTTTTTTTTTTTTTGAGTGGAGTATCATTTCTAGTTGTGTATTGGCTGTGAAAGTCTTAGGATTGGACGTCCCTGCCTCTTACTAATTAACAGCGAGGACTCTGCTAGGCCCCTCACTTTATTTTCTACACCAAACAATCAAAACAAAACCAACCCACTGCCACTGAGAAGGTTCGGACTCATAGCAAGCCTGTAAGACAGAGTAGAAATGCCCCACAGGCTTTCCAAGGCTGTAAATCTTCATGGAAGAAGATGCCATCATCTTTCTCCCACACGATGGCTGGGAGGTTCAAATAGCCAACCTTTTGGTTAGCAGCCCAACGCTTTACCCACAATGCCACCACCAGGAGTCCTTGGTATTACCGGAGACGCAGCGCAGCACGCTGAACAGTTTCATCAGCACGGCTCCCAAAGCAGCAGTGTGACTTTCCTGACCCTGAACACGCAGCAAACCAACACCAATGGAACCAGCGACAAAGGACCTGCACCGGTCACTGCCCGCTGGGCTTCTTATTCTACACAGCCATTGCCCACCAGCTCGTTGTCACCTTTCCCCTGGAGAACAGGGAGCCTCCCCGCCCCACCCCAGTGAGGAACAAGAAGCCACGTGACTTGCAAAAGTTGAGCTGTGAGCCAGTCCTGGAGGTCAGACTGTCCAGTATAGAAATTTCTCGCTCAACTCAACCAAGTACAGCCTGCAAACCAGTCCCCTCCCGGGACTGAGTACAGTTATCATCCTAAGCAGGGGAACCCTAAGGACATGAAAGCTACAAGATGTGGCAGTTAACCCCAGATCCACACAAACCTTGGCTAAATGCAAATGGAAAAATGTGACTGAAGATCACTTACACAAACACTAATACACACAGTAAACCTCCCTAAGGCACAGCTTTGGTTGTTGTACTGTACCCGACAGACAGACTTCCAGCACGCACCAAGTTAGGATGAAAGCTTCAATCTTACATTCAAGGCCCTACAACACGCCTCTAATCTACTTTCCCTGTCAATATGCTGTCGAGCCGGCTCCAATTCATGGCGACTCCATGTGGAACAGGACAGAACACTCTTCAGGATGGCTGCTGTGTTGTGACTATTGTGTTAGTCCATCTCACCCAGGGCTTCCCTCCACTTCACCCAACAAAGTAAAGTCCTTCTCCAGCGACATGTCCCTTCAATGACACGCCCAAAGTAACCAAGTCGAAGTCCTGGACAATATTCTGTGATCCATAGGGTTTTCACTGGCTAATTTTCAGAAGTAAATCGCCACGTTTGTCTTAGTCTGGAAGCTCCGAAGAAACATGGTGACCCTGTTGGCATTCGAAATACCAGTGGTATAGCTTCCAGCATCACACAAACCACCATGGTAGGACAAACTGCCAGACGGTGGTGGAAGTAAATCTCTATGTTTTAGTTTAACGTAGTTTGTTGAGATGATATATAACTCGGGTTGTTTCTTGACAAAAACCCTCACTTCCTGTCTTCAGCTGTTGTTGTTATTGTTGTTATGTGCCGTCGAGTGTCTTCAGCTAGCTGATGTAAATCTCTCCACCTAAAACGCTCCCCCAACACCTCTACTGTTGAGTCTGATGGACCTTTTAGGTGTCTCTCAAAGGCTCCCTCCTCCCCAGAACTGCTCCCGATGTCCTGACCGACGCCATCTGTGGTCCTGGGTTGCCGACACACATATTCACATTGTAATGGGACCCGAGCAGGCTTCTCCTTATGTCACGTATTTCTGTAGATCCATTATGTATATCCATCTCAATGCCCTGTTAGATTATCAATTTTTTCAGTTTCTGGACTCAGTCAATAACCTGTCCATAACACACCCCACACACGTGCATTATTGTACTGTATTGTAAAACTAGTTCTGCTTCTAACTGTTTCTAACGTATTTGCTTAATTACCATTAAACAGTTTTTGCCTCTATTACAGAACTTTGAGAAGTAAAAATGTTTTTCTGTTGTTCAAAAAGGATGTTAACCCATGCAAATATAACTCACTGACTTCACAAAGGAACAAAGGCAATTCAATTGAGAAAGGTGCTGGAACAATTGTTCATCCATATCCCCCCACCAAAAAAAAAACCCACACCAAATAACAACAGGGTATGTAAGGCTGGAAGCACAAGACACTGCACAAAAGCAATGCACCACAGTTGTTTCCCACAGGGCTGTGGGTTAACAATTCTGATACTACTACACATGGAAACTGGAACTGGACAAATACAAAAATAAATCCATGAATGGTGCATGGGAGGAGCCAGGTTTCTCCCTGGTGGAGTGGGAATGTATAGCTAGGTAAGAGAAGCTTAGAATGATCCACAACGTAATGGATTATAATTGGACACGTCAGTAGAACTCATGTTTAACTCGATGCAAATATAGTTGGTTCCACAGAGAAACATTTATGGTTAGACACAGAACACAAATTAGTAACCATATGTATTAATTCCCTCTGTCCTGTGAGCGGGCACACAGGAAACAACACCCCAGTAGTAGGGGACACAGCTAGTGAGCAGACCTTGGTCTCTATACTGTTCTCCAATAAAAGGAACCTGGGCTCCCTGGAGAATGATTAATTCAGGACTAGGACAGGAAACAGACACAAGGAGCCCAGAGTGTCTGGTAGTGCCAGAAAGTAAAGGCGCGCTTAACACACACCCAGGAGGTTTCCAATCCCAGCAGAGTCACCCGTGGGGAACAGGTTTTGGTGGAGGTTCCAGATGGAGACGACTAGGGAGGAAGGCCTGGTGATTGACTTCTGAAAACTAGTTAATGAAAACACAACATGGAAAACTAGCTAATAAAAACAACACGGACTATACCAGCACACTGCCTGACGGAGCGTGGGAAGGTGGGCTCCCAAGGCTGGCAGGCACTCACACATGGCAAACGCCATGAAGATGGGGCAAGACCAGGCAGCATTTCCTTCTGTTATACAAAGGGCTGCCCTAAGTTGGACTTGACTCAGCAGCAACTAACAACAACATGGGGTAGGTACTGTTACGATTCCCATTTCACAGATGCATAACCAGAGGTACAGAGAGGTTAACTAACATCCCAGGTCACCAAGCTCAGGCCAGGATTCAAGCCCAGGCAATGTGAGGCCGACACCAACATTCACCCACTAGCTACCCTGCTCTTCCTGGAAGAGGCAAGCTCGGGAGGGGAGGTGTTCCTGCAGTTCAGAAGGACGCCTTCGCTGACAATGCAGTTCATTTCCTTGTGCATTTTTTCCCTGACTGAAATTCAGAATACCTCTTGGTGGGCCAACTTTAAGCCAAAACAGAAACTTCTGAGGACTAAAATGCAAATGAGACAATTACTTAGATTAAGAGCTGGCAAACTATAGCCTGAGAGTCAAACACGTTCTGTGACCTGTTTCTGTAAATAAAGTTTTATTGGAACACAGCCATACTCATTCATTCACATCATGTTTGTAGCTGCCTTCCCAGAACAATGGCAAAGCCGATTTACTATCTTGCTCTTTATAGGAAAAGTGTGCCAACTTCTGAACTAGATACTAAGAGACATTCAAAGAGTGCAAAGTGAGTTTGCTGTCAGTGTAACTTTACACCAGATTGCAAAGACTCTATGGGGAAAAACTGTAAAGTGTCTCGTTAATAATTTTTATATTGTTGTTGCTATGTGCCGTTGAGTAGGACCCGACTCATAGCGACCCTTCCTTGGTTTCTGAGGCGGTATCACTAAGGAAGTAGATTGCCCAACCTTTCTTCTGAGGAGTGGCTGGTGGGTTTGAACCGTCAGCCTTCTGGTTAACAGTCAAGTGCCTTAGGCACTATACCATTATAAGTTAAAATTATAACATGCTGGATGTACTGAGCTAAATAAAAGATTTTATTAAAAACTCACTGAACTTGTCTGACACTTTTCAATGTGGCAATTGGAAGAAAATGTCAAAGTACACGTGTGGCTTCTGTTTTATTTCCACGGGATGGAGCTCCCTCAGAAAATTAGGATGACCCTCTGGTACCTGAGGTCTTAGAGGATGAAAGAACCTCTGGGCTTAAAATGACCCTTTTACTGGCATTTGTTTGCTGCCTAGAACATGATTTATGTAAACGAACTGCCAGAGTATGTTACTATGGTCTATCTTTTATTACATATTATCGATTATTCAAGGGGCTCTGGTGGTATAGTGGTTAAAGCACTCAGCTACTAACCCACCAGCAGCTCCTTGGGACAAAGAGGAGGCAGTGTGCTTCTGCAAAGATTCTCAGCCTTGGAAGCCCTGTGGGGCACTTCTCCTCTGTCCTGCTCTGTCACTATGAGTTGGAACTGAATATTGTCAGTGTTTTTATTTTGATTGTTTTGTTTATCTATTATTCTAAGATGCAAAACAATACTCATACAAATAATGTGAATTCACGAGGCTGATGACTCTGAACAGATAGAGTAGACAGGACAAACTGCTGCTCTTCATTTTATCTTCATATTTTATAAATTTCATGTTACAAATTTACATTGAGTTTTAAAAGACACCATAAACGATTCTTAGGTTAGTAAGTGTACGTGTATTTTGGAACCCAGCATCTTGGCGCCTTTGGTGATGCTGAAGCGTTCCACGGGGGAGGCGGTGTTCGGAATAAAGCTAGACGGAGCGGACCCAAATGGGTCTGCATTCTCTGGCTTCCCGCAGAACTGCCCAGTCAATGCTCGGACACGTTCGGCACAAGCATGTTCTTTTCAATTGTGTCCGTGGGATGTTTCCGTATTTGAATCTTAGCCACCATTGTGCTGTGCTGCATACTCCTTTCCAATGCCAAGAGTCACAGAAACTTAACATCTGGCTGAATACTTCCCTGAGTCACAAGAATCAGCCCTGTTCTGCCCGAGGGCTGCTTTCTTCCATTCTCTCTTCCTTTCTGGCTTCCTGCTTGTTAACACCCGGCCTTACACCTGCTGCGCCACCTTCGGCCCACTTCCGGTGGCTACGTGTGAGAATGTCACACACGGTGTAGGCTTCCCTCTTTGCTCGCTGCGTGCAGGCGCAGCCCCCACCCCCACCCGACTGCCACCAGGGCGCTGCTGGCTCAGGAAACCCCGTGGGAAGCTTCTGGTCTTTTAACTGCCTCTGGGCACTAGGCACCACCTCTGAGGAGGCTGACCCTCCTGCCACAAGTATGGGTCAAAGAAAGCAGTACCGTTGATTCCTGGCTTTGCTGAAAGTGGAGCTGGCATTTAATATACAATACTGAAAGGAAAGGAGCCCTGGTGGTGCCGTGGTTAAGCGCTCGCCTGCTAACCAACCGGAGGTTGGTGTCTGAATCCACCCGGTGGCTTCCAAGGAGAAAAGACCTGGCCTCTTCCCCCGGAAACATTACAGCCTAGGAAACCCTATGAGGCACACAACAGCAACGACGACAACTGAAATCTCCTTTCTGAATTAAAAGTGAATTAGTAAATAACAAACCAAAAAACCCAAACTCACTGCCATCATGTTAATTCTGACTCACAGCAACCCCAAATGGGTTATAAATCTTTATGGAAGGAGGTTGCCGCATCTTCCTTCCATGGAGCAACTGCTGGGTTTAAACCGCTGACCTTCTGGTTAGCAGCCAAATGCCTTATCTGCTGCATCACTAGAGTACCTTTAAATCTGGACTCCTACTTGCCAAGGATTCTCATCATCTTAATTAAATCTCATAAGCACCCTATTAAGGCAAACAGGGCAGAAATAGTCTATTATACACACTCGAAAGAAGAAATCCCAGCTGCAGTGAGGGCCCAGTGAAAAACAAGGCTCCAGGAACTGACAGAACACCAACTGAGATGTTTCAACAAATGGGTGCATCACTGGAGTACTGACTCATCTATGCCAAGAAGTTTGGAAGACAGCTGCGTGGCCAGCGAAAAAGAGGAAGACCCTCAACGAGATGGACTGATGCAGTGGCTCCAACAATGGGCTCAGACCTTATGATGACTGTGAGGTCAGTGCAGGAGCGGGCACCGTTGTGCTCACTAGCCCACGGGGTCACTGTGAGTCGGAACTGTCTTGATGGCACCTAGTAACAACACATATTTTGCTGTCATTGTTTGCTGCCTTGAGCTGGCCTTGATTTATGGCAGCTTCACACAGAACGGGACTGGATCGTAGTGATCCAGAGAGTTTTCTCTGGCTGCTTTTTAAAAGTAGATCATCAGACACTTTTTCCTAGTTTGCCTGGAAGGGCCACTAAGACCTGTCCAGCATCATAGCAACATACAAGCCTCTGCTGACAGAAAGGTGGTGGTGGCACTTGAGGTACACTGGCTGGATTGCACCCCCATCTCTGGCATGGTGGGTGAGAATTCCACCACCAAACCATCTCTGCCCTCCCCAGTATATATATATGTTGTTGTTATGTGCCGTCGAGTCAGGCCCAACTCATAGCAACCCCTCCCTGGGTTTCCAAGGCAGTATCACTATGGAAGTAGATTGACCCGTCGTCCTTCTGAATATATACATATATATATGTATTGAGGACTAAGGTGCGCCTGACACAAGCCATGATATTTCCAATTGCCTCGTATGCATGTGAGAGCTGGACAATGAACAAGGAAGACTAAAGAAGAGTTGATGCTTTTGAGTTGTGGTGCTGGCGAAGAATGCTGAAAGTACCGTGGACTGCTAAAAGAACTAACAGATCTGTCCTGGAGGAAGTGC
>NW_006921904.1:2524957-2531979 GCF_000298275.1 Orycteropus afer afer
TCTGTAGGAAAGCTAGAACAGCGCTACCCAAGTCGGCCTGTGATTGGTGCCTGGCCATGAGAGGAAGATGACTGAGAGCAAGAGCAAACACTTAGAAACTCGGAGCGACTTGACATGACCACATCACTTTTATTGTATTTTTTAGTCTGCAACAATCTGACAATAAAACAAAGAACTCCTCTCCCAACACGAATAGCTTGAGAAGTGTCATTCCAGAAGGTTCCAACCTCACTTTTGACTAATTCATCAGTGTGCACATAAATCTACTGTTATTACAATATTGTCCATGAACTTGGCATAAAGTACCAGACTTGGTTCTCCTTCTCTTGTTGAACTTCCAGTCATGCTCAACGGAGAAGGAATTGTGTCTATTTAAATCCTTCCTCCAAGCTGTCACAAGGGGACAATAGCTGTGCAGAAAATCAGAAGTTACTTCTCTGTTATAAGCTTTCCAAACTGTACACAGAGTAAAGTCTAAACAGTTTCCTCTCTCCATTCACGCTTCTCTTCATCTGAAGGTTTATTCTCACCCGGGGACTCTCCCATTGTACTCAGGACAGCAGTCCTGAGTCCCAACCAGAATCAGTGCAGACCCTGCAAGCCCATTCACCTTTTCCAGATGTCCACTTTCCTGGCTTCCTGTGGAGTGAGGCTCAGCCATGGAATCAGTTTTGACCCAGCTCTGAACCAGCAGAAAAGCCAAGACCAGTGGGAGAAGAGGCAAAGGCCATTTAGGGCTGCTGGGAAAGACTGTCCTACAAAAGAGAACGGGCCCTGTGAGGAGCCTCTTTGGTCCAGACTCCTAATCCACGGAGGGATGCATGTCAGTCCCTGCAGAAGGACAAGAACTTTATTTGCTTTATTCATAGATGCATACCAAGGGTAGGGGGCACCGCCCGGCATAGGATGTACTCAAAAGCTATCTGTTCAAAGAACTGAAGGAGATTGTTCTGCGAAGATGTGATGGTTGGAGCTATGGCAGCCATTTTGCAACCTTTAAGGAAGGGCCAAGAGAATCACAGAGGTGTGGATGCAAAACCCAGGCATTGGTGAGGGGCTAAACAAACGCTTCTTGTAAACGTGGTCATTACATGTATTAACTGTGCAGTTCACTGTTGACTGGGTTAGTCCGAGTCTTACCCCTGAAGAGTCAGAATCTGCCCTGAGGAAGATGAAGCGGGAAGTCAGTGCGCGTGACCTACTCATACGGTCTGTTGCTAAATGGAAGAGGTCATGTAAAGACAGGCAGGATTTCCCTTGGAGAGTGGATACTAGTGGGAAAGGACTCAGATTCCAAAGAGGACACGATCCATACAGACAACGCAAGGTGAACATGTCGTTGGTGACACTGTGGTCACAGGGAGTCCTGGAAAGCCCCAGAGGGCAAATTAGTATGGAACACAGAGCAGCAGTGCAGACGGGAGCTGGTGCACTTCACCAAAGCTGGCTGGACAGCAAAGAACAGTGGTCAGTTGAAATCCAGGTCAGAGGAATCAGGTCAAAGAGGCTACATGGACTCATGGTGAGAATTACCAGATCATGTGCTTTTCTAAGGCATCTCTGATTGTGCAAATGGTTTGCACTTGACTGCTAACCCAAAGACTGGTGGTTTGAACCTACTCAGGAGTTCTGTGGAAGAAAGCCCTGGCAATCTGCTTCCTTACACATTAAAGCCACGAAAGCTCCATGGAACAGTTCTGTTCTGTAACGTACAGGGTCACCACAAGTCAAAATCAGTTTCAGGGCAAATGGTCTGGTTTTATTTTTCTTTTATCTGTGGAGGTAACCAAATGCCCAGGTGGCATGGGATGGGGGTGGGTTAGGATCTTAGCACTCAAAATGCAGGGACCTGACAGAGGATGAAGGCAGAGGAGACGGCAGGCCTTAGAGGCGGGAGCGTGAGCTGGCTAAGGCTGCATGGCCCCCGTCCCCTGGTGAATGACAAGGCGAGGTCATGTGCTGGCGTGGGGAAGTGGAGGTCAGTTTAGGAATGTGGGCAGCTGTCGTAGGATGGAGTTAGTGCACAGCTGGCAAGGTTCCTGGGACAGCACAAATGTGCAGCAGGAGCCATCAAATCCCATTTATGGATACTCTCAGTACAACCGTGGAATCTGGGACAAAGAGAGGAGTGTGGCACCTGGCCATTTGGATACAGAACAGGTCAACGAGGCCAGGGGTTTTACAGAGGCCTGAGGGTTATGATGAAATGGCCATCTTCTCCATGACTCGGGAAGCTGTTAGATGCTTGTGCTTACTTTGTAAATAACTGAAAGGTCTACATTGGTGATCTGGGCACTTCTTAATATGGGTTAACTGAACAAACTAAAACTAAATGCACTTGCTGGTAAAGATCAAAGGCTACAGCCTTCAGTAGGGATTACATCTCAACACAAACAGAACAAAAATCCTCACAACTGGACCAACAAGCAACATCATGATAAATGGAGAAAAGACTGAAGTCATCAGAATTTCATTTTGCTGGAACCCACAATCAATGCCCATGGACATATCAGTCAAGAAACCCAGTAATGTATCGCATTGGGCAACTCTGCTGCAAAAGACTTCTTTAAAATGTGAAAAAGCAAAGATGCCACCTCGAGGACTAAGGTATGTCTGACTCAAGCCATGGTATTTTCAATCGCCTCAAATGCCTGTGAGAGCTGGACAATGAGTAAGGAAGATTGAAGAACTGATGACTCTGAATTACAGTGTTGGCAAAGAATACCGAATACACCATGGACTGCCAGAGAACGAACAAATCTGTCTTAGAAGAAGCCCAGCCAGAATGCTCCTTAAAGTGAGGATGGGAGACTTCTTCTCACATACGTTGGATATGTTTTCAGGAGGGACCGGTCCCTGAAGAAGGACATCATACTCGGTACAGCAGAGGGTCAGCAAGAAGGGGAACATCCTTGCTGAGATGGACTGACACAGTGGTTGCAACACCAGGCCCAAACATAACAACAAATGGGAGGATGGCGCAGGCCCAGGCAGTGTCTCATGACCTGTGGTCACTATTTCCTCGGAATATACGCAACAGCACCTAACAACAACAATTAATCAAAATTTAAAGTCCAACAATTATTCCAACTGTGACAAGGAAATTATGAAATTGCAAAGGGGTTTCATGGGGAGAGCAAGGGAAACTGAGGGGCTGAGAGGTCTGTGTGATGAAAAGGAACAAGTTCATCAGAACTAGACAATGAAATGACGGAAGGAAAAGAGGCAGGGTTAGAGGGAAGTGCTGATTGCTGCAGAAGTCATATGGATTTAAAATCAAGGGTGTAGTATTTTAGATATGCACAAATCATCCTGTGACCCAATAAAAATACGTTGAAAGAGACTTAGAGTGAGAAAGATACACACACACACACACACACACACACACACGATTTAAGACCAAAAGCCAACAGAAGGTCCAATTCTATGTATCAATCCCACATGGAAACCCCCACAGAGCAACCTCTTGGTTACAATCTGCTGCCATTTTTAGCTGATGAACTTGATGAAACCTTATCTTGCTAAGCTTACTCTCAACCCCACTCTATTCATCACCGTCCTATTTCTGCTTCTCCAACCACCATATTGAAAAGGTCAATACCCTCCTTGTCCAGAATTGCTCTGAAAACTCAGGCTGACAAATACAAGTTAGAAGGTCAGCTGCTTCTGTCTGTAGATGGTGGTCAGCAGGCCCCAATCAGCCATGAAAAATGCTGAAATCATTGTGGCACTTTCTGTGTCACTTAGACAACCACCAAAGTTGTGTGCCCTGGAAAGGAAGAGCAGGGGGTGAGGAGTTAAGGGACCTGTGGCAGCAGCCATCAAGAAAGAGGAATAAACTCTTCAAAGGCCAAACCCAGGAAAATTTGTCAAACTGAGATTTTTAATGCTTCGCCAGAGTTAATATTTTTATAAACAAACAAACCAAAATTACCCCAAACCAGTTGCCACTGAGTTGACTCTGACTCATGGCGACCCCAGCAAGAGGAAAGCAGAACCGCAGTCCACAGGGTTCTCAGGGCTCTGACCTTTTGGAAGCAGACCGTCAGGTCTTTCTTCCAAGGCATCTCTTCGTGGGTTCCACGGTGCCGTTCACAGTTGGTAGTGGAGCTTACATGTTTGTGCCACCCAGGCACTCCTAATGTTTCAATAATGCTGATTAGTAAGTGTCAAAATAAACCAGCATGGCAGCCTCTATCACTGTCATATAGTAATAGGGGTCCCTCCATGGTACAAGCTGTTAGTGTACTTGGCTGCTGACCAAAAGGTTAGAGGTTCTAGTCTACCCAGAGGGACCTAGGAAAGAAGGCCTGGGAATGTATTTCCCCTTAAAAAATGAGCCACTGAAAACCCTGTGGTGTTGCCACGAGCCAGGAACCACTCAATGGCCGCTGGCTTTGGGTTACATAATAATTGGGCCAGTACCCCTCTGTGGTTCCTTGTTTCAAAGTGTCTGAATTTTATAGGCAAATAACTTCCTGTCCTCTGAACGACAGGCTTTGGAAAGCCATGGTTCTGAGAGACATATCAGGAATGCGGAGTCCGAACTGTTGTGAAAAGTGTGAAAAGAGCAACTCGGAAAAATCCGCGCCGAGAACCAAATCATTAAACAGATGTCAAACGCTAGAAGGCAGCAGATTTCATCAGATTCATGTTAGCCGACAGTGGGCGGGGCTTAGGAAAGCATCCCCACTGACCACGCCAAACACACAGCATGAAGCCGAGATGAAGGGACCCCCCCCACATTTGTTTACACAAGGCAAGTGTTCTTGTTGGATGATACAGAAATACTCATGACTGTGTGGGGCACTGCCTAAGGCATTTGACTGCTACCAGAAAGTTGGCGGTTCAAACCCACCAGCTGCTCCATGAAGGGAAATTGGGGTAATCTACTTTCATAGAGTTACTGCCTTGGAAACCCAACGGGGGTCGCTATGAGTCAGAATCAACTTGATGGCAGTGAGTTTGGTTTATAGACTGGGTCATCAGAAAGAAATCAAATGAAGAATTTTAATTGAAAACTCTCTACCGTGCCTTGCTGTGACATACATGTTAACAGAGGCAAGCCTTCGTAAAGTCCAGTTTCCAGAAGGGAAACGAAGGCCTGATGGGAAGGGGGTGTGGTGGGCTCAGCTTCCCAGGAGTCCTTTCTCTTACTTATTCATGCATTAAAGTGGCTGTATGCAAGTCAAAAGGGGAATGTGCCAGCCTTCGAGCACAGCCAGGATCTGTTCAGTATAAATTAGAAAACACCACAGAATATTCCACAGAGCAGCTGGAAGTTGCTAAGAAACGGGAGGTCAGGCAACACTCAAAGACCAGGTTATTCCCATCCTCCAGCCCCTTCCAAGAGTCCATTCAAGCGCAGCTTGGCTCGGTGCAGTGGGTGCTGGGAACCCAGGCCAGCACGCGGCATCCGGCCCAGACTGAGAGTCTAGGCCCCCTGGCTGCGGGCACCAACTGCTCCAATCTGGATTGTCCCACCCCCTCCTCCAATGTGGGATGCACCCTGCTGGCTTCATCTGCCACCTGGTCTGTTTGCCCAAGACATAGGCTCCTGAGACTTAGGAAGAAGGAAAGTTTTAAGATATAGACTGACTATTCCACTGACTAGGTAAAATATTTTAAAATAACAATAATAAAAGACTACATCCTATATCCAACCAAGACACAGGAAACAGAAGACAGTATGCACAACTACAAAAGCCTGTTGCTTTGAAATGGTTCTCAGAAAAGCATTATTTTATTCACTTCTTTTCCCTGTTGCTGTTGAGTTGGTTCTGGCACATGGAAACTCCACAGGGTTTTCTTGGCTATAATCTTCACAGACACAGACGGCCAGATCATTCTCGCATAGCACCACTTGGTGGGTTTGAACCACCACCTTTAACGTAATAGTTTAGGTCAGGAGAGTGCAAATGGCTTGCGCCACCTAGGCACCCCCACTCCCTTCAATGACCCAATTTGCTTTACTCAACATTCACAACCTTTCCTCCCATCCACCTTTGGACTGAAAGAAGTTTTTCAGCATCTTACTAATACCTCAAGATGAATGGATGTCCCACACAAATTCTATCTGAGGATGTGACACTGAATTCAGAAAATGGTGAGCAGAATCAAATTCCAAGTCATGAGAGGAAAGAATAACTCTGTTGGGACAGTCACACAATTAGCATCACAGTGCCACAGTGAGACATACATGTCAATTCCTTCCATAACGATGAAGATGAAGAAGATGGCAATGATTCCTTATTAGCTACCATGAGTGTAGTGAGGGTGGATCAGGAGGAGAACGTTCACTCTCCATGAGGGAGACCTGGGTTGGATTCCTGGCCAATGCACCTGTTACGGCCTGAATTGTATCCCCACCAAATACAATGTAAGCTGGATTCAGAAGAGGATATAGAATGAGGGATATCATTGCTGATGTCAGATGGATCTTGGCTGAAAGCAATGAATACCAGAAAGATGTGTACTTGTGTTTTATTGACTGTGCAAAAGCATGCGACTGGGTGGATCATGTAACAATTGTTGTTGTTGTTACTGTTAGGTGCCGTCAAGTAGTCTCCGACTCATAGCGACCCTATGCACAGCAGAATGAAACACCACCCGGTCCTGAACCAGCTCCATGATTCTCACTATACTTGTGGCCATCACCACTGCCACATGTCAATCCCTCTCGTTGAGGGCCTTCCCCTCTTTTGTTCATCCTCCGCCTTACCAAGCATGACATCCTTCTCCAAGTAATGGTCCCTTCTGACAACATGACCAAAGTCTGTGAGACAAAGTCTGGCCATTCTCGTTTCCAAGGAGCATTCTGGCTGCACTTCCTCCAGGACAGATCTGTAAGTTCTTTTAGCAGTCCACGGTATTTTCAGTACTCTCCACCAATACCACAACTCGAAAGCATCAATTCTTCTTCGGTCTTCTTTATTCACTGTCCAGCTCTCACATGCATATGAGGCAATTGAAAATACCATGGCTTGTGTCAGGCGCACCTTAGTCCTCAAGGAGACATCTTT
>NW_006921904.1:2532919-2546168 GCF_000298275.1 Orycteropus afer afer
TCACTTTTCTTTGGAATGGGTACAAATATGGATCTCTTCCAGTCAGTTGGCCAGGTAGCTGTCTTCCAAATCTCTTGGCATAACCAAGTGAGTGCCTCCAGCAGGGCATCCATTTGTTGAAACATCTCAGTGGGTATTCTGTCAATTTCTGGTGCCTTGTTCTTTGCCAGTTCTTTCAGTGCAGCTTCAACTTCTTCCTTTAATACCATTGGTTCTTGATCATATGGCACCTCCTGAAATGGATGAAGATTGACCAGTTTTTTTTGGTACAGTGACTCTGTATATTTCTTCTATCTTCCTTTGATGCTTCCTGCATCATTCAATGTTTTGCCCATAGAATCTTTCAATAGTACAATTTGAGGCTTAAATTTTTTCCTCAGATCTTTCAGCTTGAGAAATGCTGAGCATGTTCATCCCTTTTGGTTTTCTAACTCCAGGTCTTTGTCCATTTCATTATAGTAATTGGCTTGGTCTGTTCAAACTGCTCTTTGAAACCTTTTGTTCAACTCTCTGATCTTGTCATTTCTTACATTTGCTTTAGCTGTTCTTCACTCAAGGGCAAGTTTCAGAGTCTCTTCTGACATCCACTTTGGTCTTTTCTTTCTTGTCTTTTTAGTGACCTCTTGCTTTCTTCATGGATTATGCTCTTGATGTCATCCCACAATTCTTCTGGTTTTCAGTCATCGGTATTCAATGCATCAAATCTATTCTTTAGATGGTCTTTAAATTCAGGAGGGATATATTCAAGGTCATGTTTTGGCTCTCGAGGACCTGTTTTAATTGCCTTCAACTTCAAGTTGAACTTGTATATGAGCAGTTGATGGTCTGTTCCACAATCAGCTCCTGGCCTTGTTTTGGCTGAAGATATTGAAATTTTCCATCGTCTCTTGCCACGGATGTAGTCAATCTGATTTTTGTGTACTCCATCTGGCTAAGTCCACGTGTAGAGCCATCCATTGTGTTGTTGAAAAAAGGTATTTGCAATGAATAAGTCATTGGTCTTGCAAAATTCTATCATGTGATCTCCAGTGTTATTTCTAGCACCAAGGCCAAATTTTCCAACTACCAATGATTCTTCTTTGCTTCCAACTTTTGCATTCCAATCATCAGTGATAAGCAACACATCTTGATTGTACATTTGGTCAATTTCAGACTGCAAAAGCTGATAAAAATCTTCAATTTCCTCATCTTTGGCTTTGGTGGTTGGTGCATGAATATGAATAATAGTCGTATTAATGGGTCTTCCTTGTAGATGTATGGATATTATCCTATCACTGACAGCATTGTACTTCAGGACAGATCTTGAAACATCGTTTGTGATGATGAATGCCACGCTATTCCTCTTCAATGTGTCATTCCTGGCATAGGAGATCATATGGTTGTGTGATTCAAAGTGGCCAAAACCAGTCCATTTCAGCTAATGCTTAGGATATCCATCTTTATGCGCGTTCCATTTCATTTTTGACAACTTCCCATTTTCCTAGATTTGTACTTCATACATTCCATGTTCTGATTATTAATGTATGTTTGCAGCTGTTTCTCCTCAATTTGAGTTGTGCCACGTCAGCACATGGAGGTCCGGAAAGACTCCAAGGACCTCCAGAGCAGCAGGATATCCAGGTAAAAAGGGGAGGGAGGCACGGCTAGGCCCCCAGCCCCCTGGAGCCAGGAAAGGGAGGGAGCAGGAGAGGCCGGGGACCTCTGGAGTGGCAGAATATCCAGGTAAAAAGGGGCGGAATGCAACAAATTAGGGATAACATTAAGAAGAATTCCAGAACACTGAACTATGCTCATGAGGAACCTGTACATAAATCAGGGAGCTGTCATCTGAACAAAAGAAGGGGGTACTTGTGGTGGTTATGTTTGTGTGTCAACTTGGCTAGGCCTGGTTGAGTGGCTGGGCAGCTGGATGTAACTAATCCCCATGAGGAGACTGGCAATCAACTCCATGGTGGAATCTACTGGGAGCAGCTGAGTAGCTGCCTTTGGGTATGTGGTCGGCTTCCTGTATACAAGCAGAAGCCTTGGGGAATGGTCTCTAGCCTTTGGCACGCTTGGACCCTGCATGTAGCTGCGTCGTTGCTCAGCAGCCTGCTATGCTCTGCTGGTCTTGGGACTTACAATGAACTTAAGTTAATGGCCTGCCATGTGGATTGGTAACATTGGGACTGTGCATTTTGACTTGTCAACTTTGGGGCTTCTCAGCCTCAGCAGCCAGTGGCTGTCTGAGTGAAGAAATGCCTCTAGCTCCAGTGGGCTGGGAGCAGAAGGCAGAGCTGGATCCCAAGGCTGAGGGGCTTTCACCCAGCCCCTAGAGCCTGGCACTTTGAACTTGGACTTAAAGCGTCCAAATTGTAAGAATAAACTCCTGTTTGTTAAAGCCATCCCATTTGTGATATTTTCTTGTCAGAGTGGCACTAGGTAACCAGAACATACTGCATGGCTTAAAATTAGGAATGGAGTGCATCAGGGTTGTATTCTTTCATCATACTTACTCAATCTGTATGCTGAACAAGTAATCTGAGAAGCTGGACTGTATGAAGAGTGTGGCATCAGGACTGAAAGAAGACTTATTAACAACCTGTGGTAAGCAGATGGCACAACCTTCCTTGCTGAAAGTGAAGATGACTTGAAGCACCCATTGATTAAGATTAAAAAAGACTACAGCCTGCAGTATGGATTGTACCTTATCATAAAAAAAATGAAAATCCTCACAACTGGACCCAGTAAGTGGCGTCATGATAAATGAAGAAAAGACTGCAGTTGTCAAAGATTTCTTATTATTTGGTTCCATAATTAGAAGCAATGGAAGCAGCATGGGACAAATCTGCAAAAGACCTCTTTCAAGTGCTAAAGAGCAAAAATGTCTCTTTGAAGACTAAGGTGTGCCTAACCCAAGCCATGGTATTTTTCAGTTACCTTGTATGCATATGAAAGCTGGACAATGAATAAGGAAGACAGAAGAAGAGCTGATGCTTCTGAGCTGTGGTGCTGGTGAAGAATGCCGACAGTACCATGGACTGCTAAAAGAACTAACAGATCTGTCCTGGAGGAAGCCAGAATGCTCCTTGGAAGCAAGAATGGCCAGACTTCGTCTCACCTACTTTGGTCATATTGTCAGAAGGGACCATTCCCTGGAGAAGGATGTCATACTTGATAAAGTAGAGAAGGTCAGTGAAAAAGGGAAAGACCCTAGACAAGATGGATTGACACAGTGGCTGCAATGACGGGCTCAGGTACAGCAAGGATTGTGAGGATGGCACACGACCAGGCGGTACATTCTGTTGGACACAGGGTCGCTGTGAGTCAGAACAGCCTTGACGGCACCTAACAACAACAACTACAACAACAACAGCAACAAACCCGTGTTGTAAATCCAAACCCCTACACCTGTGGTTAGGATCCCATTTGGGACCAGGGATCTTTTGTTAATGAGAAAGACCATGTCAATTTCCCTGAGACAGAGAAGAACACACTGGGCGTATGGAAGCAGAGATGGGGGAGGCAGATGCCACACCACCTGAAGATCACCAAGGAACCGAGGAGCAGAAGCTGAGAAGGGACAAGGACTTTTCCCCAGAACTGACACAGAGAAAGCCTTCTCCTGGAGCCAGCACCCTGAATTCGGACTCCCAGCCTCCTGACCAGTGAGAAAATAAATTTGTTTGCTAAAGCTACCCACTTGTGGTACTTGTTACAGCAGCTCTAGACGACTAAGACAGCCCCTCAGGCACAGCCCCCCACCCCCACCCCACTGTCAGTGACTTGCACGCTGTGTTAGTGAACACATTTCAGAGCAGCGTTCAGACTCAGAGGGACCAGGAAGAAAGGTCTGGCACTCTACTTCTGAAAATCAGTCAGTGAGAATCCTATGGACCACAAGTACCTGATCCACGACTGACCATGGGATGGCAGAGGACAGGGCAGTACTTTGTTCCATTGGGCATGGGGTCTTCATGGGTTGGGGGCTGTTTTGGTTACTTTCTGCCACTGTACCACAAATACCACAGGTGGCTGGCTTTAGCAAACAGGAGTTTATTCTCTTACAGTTTTGGAAGCTAGAAGTCTGAGTTCAAAGTGCCAGGCTCTAGGGGCCGGGTGAAAGCCCCTTGACCTTGGGCTTCAGCTCTGCCTCTTGCTTCTGGCCCACTAAAGCTGGAGGCATTCTTCACTCAGGCAGCTGCTGGCTGCTGAGGTTGACAAGTAAAAAGGCACAGTCCCATTATTACCAAACCACACAGCAGGCAATTCATTCAACTCCATTAAGAGTCCCAAGGTTGGCAGACAACATGGCAGGCTGTTGAACAACACACAGCTACCTGCAGGAATCAAGCATGCCAACGGCTAGAGACCTTTCTCAAAGCTGCTGCTTATATACTGGAAGGAGGCCACAAGCAGCCACTCAGCTGTTCCAGCAGATTCCACCATGGAATTAATGACCCGTCTCACCATGGGGAATAACTACATCCAGCTGCCCCCAAACAAACAAAAAACCAAACTCATTGCTGTCAAGTCAGATCCAACTCATAGCGACCCCTCCTTGGGTTTCTCAGGGGGTATCACTATGGGAATAGATTGCCCAACCATCCTTCCAAGGACTGGCTGGTGGGTTTGAACTGCCAGCCTTCTGGTTAGCGGTCAATGCCTTAAACACTACACCACCAGAGCTCCTTCCAGCTGCCCAGCCACTTAAACCCAGGCCCAGCCTAGTTGACACATAACCTTAACTACCACAGGGGCCAACTTGGCAGCAGCCAACAATAACAACACGATCATTAGCTTCCACTTGTACCAACTTTGACATGGAGTCTAACAGATGCCATCACAGTTAATTTAATCCTTGTAGTCCCTCTAAAAATGAAAGATTTCTGCCCTCACTTCACGGAGAAGAGACCTGTGACTCAGAGGCTTACACTGCAGACCAAGGGTTTGGGGCTGGTGAAAGGCAGCGTGGCACCTGCTGGTAAAACCTGTGCTCAGTCCACCTGTCCACGTCTCTGTCAGAAGCTTCAGGGTTGTTTCAATGCAGGAATGCTTACAGACTCTCACACGCCTCCTCTGTCATCCTGTTGGCTGTGTATGGTTTCAAGGACAATGGGCACACAGTAACTAAACACCCCATTCTTGGAGAGTTATGAGAACCTGGCAGCATTTGCCCCAAGAGATGGGGAAAAACAGGCCACGGTTAATTGATGGCTCTGTAGTTAACTGATGGCTGGGATGAGTGTAGCATTAGAGTTAAACCCTGTGATTTAGAGGGCAGAATCCTGGGAGCAGGCCACAGTGGTGAACTGGTGCAGAAAGCCTACTAGGCCCCATGATACACTGGGAACACTGGGAACAATCCTCCAGGGCCTGTCTCCCCATCTTCTCTCATGCTTGCTTTGGTCTCATGAACTAGGATTGAGGGTGACCAGCGATGCAGAATGGGGACAGATCTGACTTAGCCTCCACTTGGATCTGTTCACCACCTTCAGCTTCCCCAATGAAGTCAGTATTCACCGTAAGGGTCTCTAGCCAGTTACGCCCAGGGCTCATTCTCGCCCCGCAGACTGCATTCTTGGCAGCAGCCACGTGTCATTCATCTTCATGGTCTCCCCCAGCACCCAGCAAACGCACTAGGAGTTTTAAGTTCACTGAACTGACAAGAAGAACGGAAACACCTGTGCACCCAGGCCCATTGCTAAACGCCCTTCTAATATTCCCAAACTGCCTTCTCAATCATTTAAATAAATGATTTCTATTCACGTGATGTAAGCAAGGCACTGAACCGGTTTAGACTGGTTCAGTCATGGCTGATCGGTGAAATCAGATCGGACCTGAATATGTCAAATGTGAGTGTCCTGGAACAGTAACTGGATGGGGAAAAAGTCAGGGTGAAGTGCCAGAAAGGGAGCCTCTGAAGAGGCAGAGTGAGCCCTTTCCGGAGCCTGATGCAGGCGGCTGGGTTACCGCCGAGTGCAGTGCCGTGAATACCTTCAGTGGCCCTTCTAGCCATCATCCTCCATTTTGTGCTGTGTTGTAAATCCCAGTCTCTATGCCTGTTCAGGGTTGGATGTATCTTCAATCCCACCTTGCTGGGTGGGAGGAGGGTATGAATCAAGCCACCACCCTTAGCTTTCTGGAGGGTCTATGTAAGTAAATGTTCTGGGAAAGTTCTCTCTCTCACTCTGCTTCTGTGTTTGGCTCCTCATCCTCTTTCCCCTGAACTGGAGACAGCAGCCAGTCACCTGCCCTGCCCTGCCCATTGGGTTCGCCAGCCCCTGCAAGCATGTGAGTTGGGAGAACCCTCCAGACCTACCCACAGACTTGGGGGACTGCCAGCCTCCCAGATTCCACCACCACCACGTGAGTTGTTTCTTTGCGAGTCTGTGAGACATTACAGTGGAATATGGACCCCAAAGACAGAAGCAGAGTACTGAGGGGAGGAGGAGTTGATGTCAGAGATGGTGGAGTGGCATGGCAGCTTGGAAAAGTTGGACATTTGGGACGTCTTTAACCTCCACCTCACAGAGATCAGCCTTGTGCTGATCCTTCTGAAAGAAACTATTCCAGCACCAGGACTGTGGAGAGAGACAAACATTCAACCGTCATCTCTGAGCTGGGCACTGTTGTTTTGGACTCTGCTTTCAAGAGAGTTGGTTGCTATGCAATGCACGTGCTGCCCTCGTTTTCTATGGGGGAGATGACGTTTCTAGTTTTAATTCTTTTCCCCTTTCTGGTACACCTACATTTTACACATTTAGGTCTGTTCTGGTTTTGCTTCCTCGGCCATGAGTGAACCAGAAGAACCAGTTCAAAGCCCTGAAGGTAAAACGGAGAGAAGAGGAGCTATGAACAGGCTAGGCGATGAACAGAGAACAAGTGGCTTTTGTATTGTTGCTAATTTTGTTTTTAACTGAGCATGAGAAGCAAAGGCTTTAATGATGTAGCTGTTGGCAGAGGCTGGCTGGGTAAACTGGGAGCCACCTTGGGCACGGCCCCAGTGAGTAGGAGCAGCCCGGCAAAAGTCACCCACCAGCTGATACAGCAGGGCTGCACTGTCTAGCGGCCAAGGTCTATGGACGGTCACACCCCGCTTTGCAGGGCGTTTTGTCCCATCTGCACCTTTTATAAGGAGCCCTGGAGGCATAGTGAAGGACATGGCTGTAACCAAAAGGTCTGTGTTTCAAATGCATGAGCCATTCTGTGGGAGAAAAACACAGCAGTCTGTTTCTATAAAGATTTACAGACTTGGAAACATTATGGAGCACTTCTGTTCTGTCCTATCGGGTTGCTTTGGGTCGGAAATGAAGTTGACAGCCACAGTATACCTCTTATACCTGACCGTGGGCACTAACAGGCTGTGTTGGAAGCCTGGAATTCCAAACCAAAATGACCACAGCCAGGCCCACCTGCCTGTCAGCCTCCTCACAGTTCTCTCCAAGGACCTCATTTCCCTAATTTACAAGGTACTGCTCATTAAAAAACAAAGAGCTGCAAATATGTGTCGCTCTGCTCCCATATGAATAGAGTAGTCCAAGCTTTACCAGACTTGGGGTAATGCAGTAAATGAATAAAATACGTAGGCCAACATGTTAGCGTCAATACCAATCAATCAATCAATCAAAGAAATCAAACTCATTTTCCTTCAGTCCTACAAACCATAGTTAACAGCTTAAGGATGCTTTATGTCTGGTATTGATAATCCCATGAGATTTAGACCTTTTTTTTTAAACTCATCAAAATCTGTCAGTCCTCAAACAATACACACACTAACTGAACTGAAATTGTCCCATCAGCAACAAAAAGCCAAGTCTGGCTAGAAGGTTTCATTTCCAAGCCCTCCCCTTCGTTGCCTGTCACTCAAAAGCTGGACTCTCAGTCATCTGAACTTACACGTGTACATGTTCCACTTTCTTGTATATCTGACGAGGCCTTTTAAGAAGATTAATTAAATAGCACCTCAAGTGATTGTTTGCCAGCAAACTTTTAACTGGTCTCTACATGGAGGAGGAGCTCTGGTAGCGTAGTGGCTAAGACACTTGCCTGCTAACCAGACAGCTGGCAGTTCAAACCCACCAGCCACTCGGAGGGAAGGTTGGGCAATCCTACTTCTGTAGTGATACTGCCTTGGAAACCCAAGGAGGGGTCGCTATGAGTTGGGTTTGACTCGACGGCACCACCTTCAACAGCGCCACTCTCTCATTTCTTGAAGGCAAATTGAGTGGCTCGGAGTGTAATTCCAAAGCTCAGCAGTGTCCCCTTTTAAGTGACATGCTGACGAATGCAGCATCTGGCACACTTTAATGGGGCCAAGTCATGCTTTCAGAGTGGGTGGAACTAGGGCAGCCATTCACCTGAGAAAGTGGATAGCATAGAGCTGTTACGCAATCGTGCGAGGCACACCTACGTTAAGGGGTCCCCCCTTCCCCTACATTTCAAATCCCCTGGCGTGACTTACAGTGAAAGGCAACAATAATGCGTGTTTCACTTAAGGATTCCATACACCTGGCAGATGCTAAATGACATGCATTTTTCTATTTCCACCAGACGTGAAATTGTAATCAGTATAAGAACAATCACATGTGATGTAATAATAATTAAATTGTAAGATATGCACCATTTTTTCTTGAGAGCATAGGAAAAATAAGGAGAAAACCAAGTAATGATTAGCATTGACCCCTTAAACCAATGGTTTTAAATCAGGGCCAATTTTGTCCCCTGAGGGACACCTGGAAAACAGACATTTTTGGTGTCACAACCTCGAGAGAGGGGTTCTACCACCTAGTGGGTAGAGGTCAAGTCTCAGGACAGCCCCCTATAACAGAGCATTACCCAGCCCCAAATGTCAACAGTGCCACGGCTGACAACCCGGCATCAACCTTGTAAGTAAGACGTGGTCAAGCAAGTATGGCTATCTGTGAATTGGCTGTGTGGTGGGGGATATGAGAATTATGGGCACATTCCAACTTAAAGGGCAGGGCAGGTGAGGGAGACTAGCTGAGAACTAAAAACCCAGGCCGAAGATTAGAGGAGTGCTGAGCTGGAAATACACAGGGGAGAGGTGCTCACTCACCTGGGCTGAGAGGTGTCTCCTGAGGAGTGAGGCAGGTGCGGGCAGAGCACGAGGTCAGGCCTTCATCAGAGAAACCGGTCAAGAGCATGGGGCGGGGGAGAGGTCAAGAGAAGCACGTCCAGAAGAAGGGGTGGTGGCACATGACTGGGGAGGGGACACTTAGGAGGGCAGGCCAGGGCAGAGAGAAGGGACAGAACTGGGGGCGTCTGGCAGTTTGAGAAAAGGAACATGGTCCTGGGCCCTTTCTAGAAAGGTTTAGCAGTGAGAAGGAGACTGCTCAAGGAGGGGGCGGGCTGGGAAGTCTCCACCCATCCCCACCCCTTTACTGTGTGCATTTTTAGTAAGTCTTTATTGATGGATCGTAGTGTAAAGACAGTGTGAGCCAGGAGATGAAGTCTAGGATCAAGAACTCTTGACCGCACAGGAGAGACAGACAGATACAGAGGCGGCAAGAAAGAGTGCCATCAAGGACAGGACAGGAGTGTCCTTCAGAAGGACGTCAAGCATTCAAACTGCAGCCTCAAACCCAGCCCCTGAGCGACAAAGCCACAAAGCCGCAGAGGGAAGGGCCCCTGGGGAGTGCTGGCACCTGCAGACTGGTTCTCTGTACACCAGCTGGGTTAGGGGGCTGACTTGATGGCACCTAACAAGGGCAGCAACACTGCCAGGGGGAGCAGCAGTGGGTTTCGTGACAACGTCATACCAAAAAAACCAAACTCACTGCCATCAAGTTGGTTCCGACTCACATCAACCCCAATGGGTTTCCAAGGCTGTAAATCTTTACAGAAGTAGACTGCCTCATCTTCTTCCCACGGTGCAGCTAGTGGGTTTGAACTGCCAACCTTTTGGTTAGCCAAATGCCTTAACCACTACACCCCCAGAGCTCCTAGGTCACTACCAGGAACCATGTACCAAGGGGACTGCCCATGAAACTGTCATGCAGGGCCATTAAAATCCTGGTTTGCACTCTTCAAACCCTGAACCAAAAGTATCCCGGGATCACCTTTTAATGGAAAAACAGAATGACGTGCAAAATAAAGGCTCTTCCCCGCTGGATCGGTGCTCTACTGCAAAACCATGTGTGAGTTCAAAAGGTCAACATTTCATCCAAGGCAAAGACGAGAAGCTAAGGGGAATGGGGAAACCAGAGCACTGGGAACGGAGCCACCAGAACACAATGAAAGAGAATGGCAACCGAATGTGAACAAAGCTAACTGATGTCCCCAATCAATCTGTGGGAACTGTCAATCTGGACCCTAACTTGCAGTGTACACTTTCACAAAAACAGATTAAATTATTGAAAAAACAAAACAAAACGTGGTCTTCTGCATAATGATGAATGGCCGGTTGTCAGAAGTCAGGCAGCAACTCTGATTGGCCGGCTCTTCAAACGGTTCAGCAGGTAAATATATTAGGGGAAAAGAGACCCCAGATTCCAACAGGTTCAACAGAGACACTTTTAGTAAGCCTTGGACAGGACAAAGGCAGCAGGCAGACCAGCATCCAGGATGAGGGAAAGCATCAGCATGAGAAAGCTGAATGGGGTCTGTCCAGTCTTACCAGGTGGCTAATTACATGATTGTTTAAAAAAGGGGAATCATCATAAAGTCATGATTAGTGGCAGATGGATTCATCACCATTGCAGGCGGGACTACAGAAGGAGGGAAAAGACCATGATTGGGATATGTACATAACTGAGATAGAAAAGGGTGACAGGATTGGTTCTAGTCTTGACCTCCTGGCTAGGTGGCGGTGGGGCTAGGCTGTGAGTCTTGACCACGCAGCCAGAGCCTCGGCCGCAGCGTGGCTACTAAACAATACCAAGACCCCAACTTTAATTTAATTAGAAGAGGACCCTCCTTGGGCACGTTCCCTAGCTCTTTGTGACAGTACGATCTACTTTCAACCATACCCTTCCTAGAGGCAAACTGGCCCCTGGTTTGTCCTGGAACTCGTCTGTGCACAGCCACAATGCTGGTTTACGATCAGAAAGAACCCACATGGCACCTGAAACTTAGGGCAAGCCTCAAAACAGAGTCAGGGCTCCCACCGCAGACCACAGCCTTCCACAACCCCAAGTGCTTTAGAATTTAAGCTCTAATACAGAAGGCAAAGAACAAACGTAAGAAAAAAGCACAAACGCCTTAGTCCCATCCGAGGGCTGCAGGGCCCAAGCTGTGGTGGCCCGTCACGGTGGGTGGTATGGCCCCAGACCTGTTTTAGCAGCTGGCACCTCCCAAGCTGGAAGCAAACAGGGCAGAGTATGATCATCCCTCTAATCCCATATTTTTCCAGTATGTGTCCTTCAGCATGCCCTTATAGTTACCAAACAGGCTAAAATCTCTCTGTGCTTAGTCTTTGGGTAACAGCAGGGAAGCGCTAGCAGACAGTGGAGTTCTGTAAAGTGGGCATTATGTATGTAAACTATACAGGAACAAGAATGAAGAAATTTAAGGTTGTGGGGACTCTGTTGCTATGTGTCCTCAAGTCCATCCCGACTCACAGCAATCTTCCCCGACAGCGTAGAACCGTTCCACAGGGTTTCCCAGGCTGTGGTTTCTATGGGAGCAGATGGTCGGGGCTGTTCTCCCACAGAGCGGGTAGAGGGTTCAAACCTCCGACCCTTCAGTTAGCAGCCCAGCGCTAATCACTGCCACGATGGCTGCTTGCGGGAGCTGAGAGGTAGGAAAACGTAATTCCCATCGACAGTCTTCCGTTCCACCTCTCCCTTGTGATGGAAACAATTCTGTGCCTGATTGATGACTCTTAAGATTTAAAACATCAATAGCCAAACATTGAACACATTTTTCATTTCACACGATAATAAATCTTATTTCCATGGAAGCTGAACAAGCCAAGTAAGTCTGGCACATTACTATTCATTTGTTTTAAATGTAATTCAATATGAAAGAACACTTTCACATTTAAAACACCGGCTCCCTTTTGGGGGCACGTTTAGCAACTGAATAGACACCCAGGGAAGCCCCTGGCTAAGTCGCAGGGCCAGGAGAGATTAGCATTTCAGCCACCCTCTATTGTGTTCTTTCTCTGGGGACATCCACTTTGAGGAATCAAACTCCAGCAAAAGTGCCTCATCAGGTTTATCCGGGTGGATTGCTAAATTCCGACATGTATGCTCTTGTGTGAAATAAGCATGTAATATTCAACAGATGACCACTCGACGCGTATAACATTTCACATTTCCATACTTCAGTACCAACCCATTTTCATGCAATTTCAAAAGAGATGACTACCATTGTGCAGGTTTCTTTAAAGGTTCCTGTGAAGGACGGCGAGCAAAAGTTGTAAGACTAGTATAGAGGCTTTTAGCATTTTAAAGAGAGATTCTTTAAAATAGCAAATGCAAACAAAGAAACTACCAAGGAAACACTCCATCCCTTCAACCTAATCTTAAAGTTGACTCTTTCCCATAGAAGGGCAATTCCATATCAAAAGTGTATCAAACGCCTTAGACCCATAAATGGATATGTCTCTTTAATATTTACAAAGCATTAGCAGTTCAAACTCGCACATGGAATCGAAATCGGCACTTACCCATTTGCTTAAACACTGGCTCTCAGAGAAACGGCACCATCTGTTCTCTCGGGCTTGCTCTCTGCAAACTTTTTATTACACTACCGCAATTCACTGCAAGTTGCACAAAACTTTTAAGCAGAGCTAGTCAAAGAACAATCTTTACCTGTGGGTTCCTTTCCCCCCTTCAGCTTCTGTTCGCTGTGACCGGCTGCATCATTAGCAGTCCGGGCTGTGATCAACCAAGTCGACAGACACAAAAACAGCCTTCCTTGCTGGCTGGGGCTCCCAGCCTTTTATGTGCTGTCTCGCGCTGCACTGCACTGGCTTAATTCATTCCTGATTCGACTCAAAGGAAGCCCAGCCCGGCAAGGCTGGCGCAATAGCACCCGAGGAAGAGACTTCTGCCTTGTAGGAACAGATTAACCACCTCATGTGCTCTGAGAAATACTCGGAGAAATATGCCAACAGATTCCAAGCCAGAAGCTTCTCGATTTTTTTTTTAAAAAGATCGCCTATTTAACAATGCCCTCCAACTGTAGAGCTGAGACAATGTAGAGCTGAAACTGATAGCCTCCAGGGAGATCTTTAACCAGAAACCTTTAATGTGGAGATTTCCCATACCTCAAGCTCTAGCAGGTCTCACCTCCCTCCCCC
>NW_006921904.1:2547578-2554892 GCF_000298275.1 Orycteropus afer afer
AGCGCTACTGTGACACATGCAACTGGTCCTATATATGGAGAAGCACCGTTCTCATTTTACTGGTTGCAACTTCATTCTCCACGCTCCAGCCTTTGGCCAGGCAACCAAAACTATCTCATTTCTGTACAATATTATTTTAAAAAAAAGGTTCATCACATTTATAAACATTTGGCATTTCTACAGATCCTGACATTATGCTATGCATTTGTCAGAATCCACAGAGCTGTGTAACACTCCATTGTTAAGTGTTAATGTTAGGAGTGAATCTTAATGTAAACTATGAACTTTGGTTAATATGACTGTATCAATATTGGTTCAATAACTATATCAAAAAGGAGCCCTGGTGGTGCAGTGGTAAGCACGTGACTGATAACCGAAAGGTTGGTGGTTTGAACCCACCAGCCGCTCTGTGGAAGAAAGATGCGGCAGTCTGCTTCCATAAAGGTTTCAGCCTTGCAAACCCTACCAGGGCTGTTCTGTCTTACTGGGTTGCTCTGAGTCGGAATCGACTCACGGCAGCAGAGAATCACATTAAAGGTACCACGCTAATGAGAGATGTGTTATAAAGTAATGGGGGGAACTGTGTGCAGGAGACAGGTATGTGGTCACTCTGCCATCTGCTTAACTTTTCTGTAAATCTAAAAATTAAAAAAAAAAATAAAGTCTACTAATTAAAAAAAAGTTGACAAGTTCAACCTAAAACAATGTCAGAGAATAAAGGAAATAATAATAAAAAAAAGCAGCAGCAGTAGTGTTACTTGTAGTGATGTCCCAAGCATCTGACTTAAAATTAAACCCAAATGAGAAAAGGTCCAAAAATAGTTTTAGAAAGATTTTCCAGTGATTCGGATTAAATATGGGGTAAAACTGTGACGAAGAAGGGAACTGGAGAAATGTTCTGCGTATCTTCCATCCTAAATACATAACCCAAATATTAATAATTGCACATAGCATTGCACATCTGGTACAATGTAGTGGTTTCATCCCCACGTTACCTCACACTTGATCTCACAACGGTTCTCCTGAGTTGGCTCTGTCACCAGATGTACCGTAGAGAGGACACAATCCCAGGGCACCCAGGCAGTGCAGAATCCCAGGCACACCCACTCTCACGGGCACCTGCACCTGTGCAGCTGTGCAGGGCCCTCTGCACCAGAACAGGACGGCGATGGGCCACACTTATGTCAGACCTAGTGCATCCCCTCAGTGGCCCAGGTTCCACCAGTCATCCAGCCAGAGCCGAGAGCTGCGGGGGCTGCGGGCAGGCCAGGGGGCAGCCAATGGTGAACAGAGTCCCAGGAGAAGCAGACGCAGTAAAGATGAGCAAGAACACGATCAGAGTCAGTAAAAATGCAAAGGCAGTTCGGCAAAACCCAATCACCCAAGACTCTCGAAATATCATAGCTTCACGTGTCAGGGTTTGAAAGAAAAATGGAGATAAAATTATGCTTGGGAGGCTGTTCCCTGGTATACAGGTAGACTTAATAAGTACTATGTAAGCATGCAGTGTAAATGTATCAGTATATTCAGTGCTGTACACAGTAAGTACAGGTGTATTTGTACTTAGGAAGTAGGAAGAAAGGCCTGGCATTCCACCTCTGAAAATCAGCCAAAGAAAAAACCCTGGATCACAACTGACCTGCAGCCCCTCATGGGGACGGCGCAGGAATGGGCAGTTCCATTCTGTTGAGCATGGGGGTGGGGGGAGGAGAGGAGGGAGATGTGGGGGCCACCAGGAGTGTCCCCTGTGGACTGGAAGGCAATTTACAACAGTTAGAATGTGGCTTTAAAAAACAGCCCTCTCTCTGAAGTTCACCAGCATCCCAAGCATCTTTGTTTTTCTAAAACAGCCAGGTAACACTTAAATGTATGCAAATGAGGTGGGCGCCTGAAGGATCACACCAGGTGAACTAACTGCAGGACAAAGGGGGGTAGGTGGCATGAATCACTCCTGCATATCCCGTGACTCATCATTGGCTATGCATTTAGGCCCTAACAAGTATTATAAAAGACCAGGGCCAGGAAGCTGCTGGACTGAGGCTGGCCACCCCCACCCCCACCCCCACCCCCGAGGACCAGTAGCTTCTGGTTGAAAGCTCCCCAGACCTTGCGTCACCCCCACCCCCACCCCCGAGGACCAGTAGCTTCTGGTTGAAAGCTCCCCAGACCTTGCGTGTGAATCTCTCCTTACATATCCTTCAGTGGATATATTTAAAACGTTACACTACGCATACCTCTCTCTCTCTCTCTGAGCTCTGTGAGTCATTCCAGTCAATTATTGAGCCTGCTGAAGGCAGTCAGGGCCAGCCGGGCCTGGCATCTGCCTGTGTGGTGGCTTATTAGAAGGACAGAGTCCTAACTTGGGATGATCCCAGCCTTGGGTGCCTGGTGGTGTGTCACAGGTGGCCAGATGTCGAAGTGGGAAAGTGGGTGTGTGAATTATCTTTGCATTTTGGGGACCAGCTTGTGTTGGCTCATCAGCTAAGAACTTAAAAGTATTTGATATGCTCACAGCAAAGAACAGCTGACATTTTCACTTTACGCTCAAACATACAAATGAGGAACACTGGATGAAAGACGCAGAGAAACAAGACATTCAGCACAAGGAAGCCTGTTTGACAAATTAGAAAAATTCAATCAGGTGCTGCTGCAGGGTTGCTGTGACACATGGTGACTCCCTATGTCACAACAGAGCTGCTCAGAGGGCCTGCAGAGCCGTGAGCTTTCCAAAGACGGCTCGGCCTTGGTTCTGAGGTGAGTCTGGGTAGACTCGAACCCCCAACCTTTGGTTAGTAGCTGAGCACATTAACCATGTGAACCACCCAGGACTCCAATAAATAGCAAGAGCTTAAGAAAAAGAATGAACGAAAGAAAGAAAAGTGAAAATGAGTAAAAGCCAATGCTTAACCTTTCAATGGACATTTCAACCCTTCTTATGTGGTGGATTCGGAATCCAGACCACGTGGCTGCCCATCAATGCAGATAACAGAAGCCCTGGGAGGAGACACTCTACTCACAGAGGTGAGTATTTGCATATAAACTGCCAGGCCCAACACAGGGAAGTGTTTATGCAGGTACCCTGTGGAAACATACGTGTGCGCGCATGCGTGTGTATGATTCTCTGAGAGGGGGGGCCCCGCAGACTATGATAGCTACAGGGAAATAACCTGTGAACTGTTAACGTGAGAAGACACAGGAAGGACAGCACCCCAATACTGACCTATTGGAATACAGTAGGGCCACTTCCAACCACACGGACCACAGACAACCAGAAGGGAAAAACAGGCCCCAATTACACCAGATAACCCAGAACCCGTGGCAGCCAGGATTAAATGTAACTTCTCCCTAGTCCATCAGGCTGTATGTTTGCCCCAGTTCAGAATTCGTATCCCAGGAGCCTCTTTAGAACACACCTGGTTTTTCAAACCAAAGGCCTCATATTATTTATTAGTCAACCTCTTGAGGCAGAAGTATACAAACAAAGGAAGAAACCAGACATTTCCCCAATACATGTTCAACCGATGAGAAATTTTAAACTTGGTGAAATTTTAAACTTGATCTAGCAGAATGTTACTGAACCAGGTAAGTATGCAAGCCGCCATACGAGCAACTCCTTACAGACCCTACTGGGTTCTTCTCCAGTCTCCTCTTGGAGTTGTACCTGATTTTATCCACTTTCCATTCATATCCGTTGGGGAATAGGGGGACTGTGCTTTTGTTTCTTGGCTAGGAAACTCTTGATCCTGGAACTCTTAAGAGAAGACAGAGGCAAGGATGGAAGGCGGCCACACTCACCGTGATGGTGGCCACAGAGAGAGCCAGACAAAGCCTTTATGAGCAACTCAATTCAGCACTTATGGACCACATAGTACAGCCTGGACACTGAGCCTTGGCAGTATGCATTGAACTGCATCCCCTAAGATATGTGTTGTGAATCCTAACCCCTACGTGGGAGCTCTGGTGGCATAGTGCCTAACGTGTTTGACTGCTAATCAGAAGACTGCTCTAAGGCATTTGACTGCTAATCAGAAGACTGCTGGTTCAAACCCCAGCTACTCCTTGGAAGGAAGACTGGGCACTCTACTTAGTGGAGATACCACTTCGGAAACCTGAGGGGTCACTCCGAGTCGGATCTGCTCCATTGCAGTGAGTACCTATAACGTAATCCCATCTGGGACTAGGCCACTCCTTCTTATGTTAAGGAGGCCATATCACTGTAGGGTGTTCTAAGCCATTTACTTTTGCAGTTTAGGCACAGAAACAAGGACATACCAGGAAGGCAGATGTCACATGAAGATCACCAAGGGACCAAAGGCTGAAATAGACAAAGCTCTTCCCCCAGAGCTGACAGACAGAGGCTGGCTTTAGAGCCTGGCCCTAAATTCAGACCTGCAGCCTCTTGAACTGTGAGGAAATACAGTTCTGCTCTTTAAAGCCCCACTTGTGATGTTTGTTACAGCAGCACTAGCAAACACATGGTCTGGGGCAGAAAAGTAGGTGAGACGTAGCCCTGCAAAGTTGTACTCGGTCAAGGAAGATTTGTACTGCTAGGTGCTGCTAAGTCAGCTCTAACCCACTGTGACCCCAAGGACAATGGAACAAAAGGCTGCCCTGACTGATACCATATGCACGACCATTGGTACGTTTGAATCCATACCTGAGACTACGGTGCCAATCCGTCTTACTGAGGGTCTCCCTCCCCCTCACCAGCCCTCTGCTTACCAAACATGATATCCTCCTCTAGTGACTGGTCCCTCCCACTGATGTGTGCAAAGTGACAACATTCAGCTACGGCTCACAGGTCATTTTTGGAGGTAGATCACGAGACTTCTCTTCCTAGTCCATCCTAGTCTGGAAGCTCCACTGAAACCCGTCCAGCATGGCTGACCCGGCTCATACTTCAAACACCAGTGGCATAGCTTCCCGCACCACAGAAGCACACAGCCATCACCATACAACAAACTGAAGATGGGTGGTGGCCTTCGTAGTTTTGTGAAAAATGCCTCTGGGGCATCGGCCTCTAACTCTCAAGGGGAGGAAAGAGAACCAAGATCAACAGCCCAAGGCCGATTCCTATGAGGTGGAGGTCAAACATACCTCCACCCTCCAACCTTTTTACCAATTCTGACACCAGCCCATGACACTCTACTTCTCTGCTTGGTTTGGTAATTTGTTGCAGCGGCCAAACACAATTCACCAACTGCTATACTTAGATGAAGTGGTTTACTAGGGAAGTAACAGGTTAAAACTCAAGTGGTAGTATGTCAACTTGGCTGGGCCTGGTTGAATGGCTGGGCAGCTGGTGGTAGTATTCCCCATGATGAGACTGGTAATCAGCTCCATGGTGGAATCTACTGGGAGCAGCTGAGTGGCTGCCTTAGGGATGTGGTCTGCTTCCTGTATATAAGGAGAAGCCTTGGGAATGGTCTTTAGCTGATGGTACACTTGGACCCTGCATGTAGCTGACCTTGGGACTTTCAATGGACTTGAATTAATGCCCTGCCGTGTGGTTTGGTAACATTGGGACTGTGCCTTTTTACTTGTCAACCTTGGGCTTTTCAGCCTCAGCAGCCAGCCACTGTCTGAGTAAAGAAACTCCAGTGGGCCAGGAGCAGGAGGCAGAACTGGACCCCAAGGTTGAGGGGCTTTCAGCCAGCCCCTAGATCCTGGCACTTTGAACTCAGACTTAAAGCCTCCAAACTGTAAGAATAAACTCCTGTTTGTTAAGGCCACCCCATTTGTGATATATTCCTGTCAGAGCAGCACTAGGGAACCAGAACAGGTCAGGATCAGGAAGCATGCAAAGTCTCCCTTCTTCAGGGCAGGACCACTCTCTCAGCCCCTTCTTGGGCCCCTGAAGACAGGCCTCCTCTCTCATTCCTCAGTCCCACCTGGGCCTGGTTTCTGTCCTGCTCAAGGCAAGTGTCACAAAGCCCTTTAGTTCTCCCTTAAGTGCCCGAGACACCCACCCTGCCAGGAAGCCTCAGCGCAAAGGTGTTTAGCTCTCTTGCTCCGTGGCTGGCACACCCACGTCCCACCTTGCTTTCTGGGCTGGGAAGCCCATCACGCTGTCTCGTGCCAGTCTGCTGGTTCTGCCACCACTTCTTATTGTCTCACCCTGTCTCGGGTGTTATAATTCTTTCTTTATGAAAGGCTCCTGGGTCTAGGAGGTTCCCAGCACAGGGTCAAAGATGCACTTTACTTGCGTGGCTCTTCTTTTTTGATGGTAGTGAAACATACTCCTTGCTCTGGAATTGGTTCTCTTTTCCAAGCCTGGCAGGATGGCAAAACTGACCAATCCCTTCCCTAGGGCTTCATAAACCTGATTAGCATAGTCCCACCCAATCATTCTAATCATTCTGTGGGGGTTACGAAGACTGGGGCCACTAGGACCACATTAAGCAACTCACTGCGCTGCAACTTTATGCTTTTACTTTATTCAGAAAACAGGATTAGAGCAGAGAGACCAAGAAATGCAAAAGGTTGCCGACCTAAATCTCAGTAATGCTCACGTGGAATAAAATGAAAAGATGAATAAAATGAGAGAGAGGAAGATGTAAGAATAAAGTGGGACCCAAAATTAAACATAGAAAATGTGTCACTTAAAAAGGCAGGCAACACCTGGTCGTACAAATATAAGACCAGGATTAAATATGCCAGTTTCATGAATTCATCAAATTATGATACCTCTGGAAAAAAGAGTTCTTGTTTCCACACTGCCTGTGTAGCATTTTAACTAACTGGTTACAAGTTGTCCAGAAAGTTGTCAAAACAAACATCATGACAAAGGGACACAGGTCATCAGAGTTCATTTCCAGGAAAAACACTGGGGTCCTCTGAAGTCTATCAAAGATGGCTGTATGGAAGGTTGACCTGTTGGCCCCTTAGGACCTGGCTGGCCCATGTGTTGCTGGCTGATCTGGGTCCCCTCAGAATATGTATTGGAATCCCAGCCCTGAGGATGGGATCTTGTTTGGAAATATATTTTGTTATGCTCATCCATCATAGGATCCCTGGTGGAGAAATGGTTAAGTGCTCTGCTACTAAGAGAAAGGCTGGTGGTTCGAACCCATCCAATGGCTCTGCAGGACAAAGATCTGGTGATCTGCTCCTGTAAGATTCCAGCTTAGAGAACCTGATGGGGCAGTTCTGCCCTGTCATGTGGAGTTGCTATTCACATGGGATCGCTATGAGCTGGAAATGAGCAGAACGGTGCCTAACAACAGTTATGCGATGGTTGGGGGGCCCTAAACCTAACCACTTTGAAGTGGCATGTTATATTGGTGCGTTGGCCGGGAAACGAGGATTCGGATC
>NW_006921904.1:2566641-2569783 GCF_000298275.1 Orycteropus afer afer
TCTCAGACTTTAGACAAATCAGCTCTTATGCTTGTGCCTCTATTGTATGACCTTTATTGTATGCACCAACATTGTATGACCTAGCAATTCCACTCCTAGGTGCATGCCCAAAAGAACTGGAAGCAGGGCCCCACACTGACACATATACACCAATGGTCACAGCATTATCCACAGTAGCCAACAGGTGGTGCGACTCATGTACGCATCAGATGATGGATAAACAAAACGTGGGCGACACACACACACACGCGTGCGCGCGCACACTGGAATATTACTCAGCCATCAAAAGGAACGAGGTTCTGACTCTTACTCCAACATGAATGACCTTGAAATCATTATGACAAAAAGACAAAATGGTACAGTCCCACATACACGAAATATCTAGAAGAGGAAAACCACAGAGACAAAGTGGATGAGAGGGTTCCAGGGGGTGCTGGGGGGTTATTACTTAATCGCTGCAGAATCTCTGTTTGGATGTTGAGAAGGTTTAGAAACAGACATGGTTGAAGCTGCCCACACGGTGAAGGCAACCAATACCACTGAATCACAGACTTCAAAACGGTTATGGAACGCTTTGCATTATACGTATTTTACCACTATAAAAATAAAAAGAAGAGGGGAAAAAAGGCACCAAAGACCTAGTTTTTTAAAGTCTTCTAGAGGCCACCTCTTGGTGTGTTACTACTTAGGGTAGTGCCTGCCCCAGGCCAGGAATGGAAAGCCAATATAAACAGAAATAGAAACTGGAGCTGGCTCATTCTAAAAAATGCAAATCTAAACCAATTAGGCCCAATCAAATTTCAGCATGGAAAAAGAAACATCAGAAAGAGGTAATTTCTTCAATATTCTGGCTGCCATTCAAAGGCTATTACAAGAAGAAAACTAATTCCAGGCTATCTCCGAAAGAAAACAAAAACACCAGGGATGGAGAGACTGAAATTAAAATTTCCATCCTCAGAACAGTACTGGCAGGATAGGTCTGTTTCACTGACCCGAAGATGCAGTGACGATAAACCACGTGATACTACATGTCACTCAAAGAGGAAAAGACTCCAATGACATCGTGGCCTGCCGTGAACTGCACTATCAGACCCGCCCCCAAGACGTTAAAGTGAGAAAACGTGGCTCTCTGAAGGATGAAACATGGTGCTGCTGTCAGGTATTACGCCCTTCGTGAGAAGAGGAAAGAAACGCTCAGAGAGGTTAAACAGTCATGTGCACGTACAATAAAAACACAAAACCCGCTGACACTGCCTCGGGAATACCGCCCGTTGGAGTACTATAAAGGACCAGACCAAAAAACAAACTCACTGCCATCAAGTCGATCCCAACTCACAGCAAACCCCCTTTGGGTTTCCGAGGCGGTAAATCTTTACTGAAGTAGATTGCCCCATTTTTCTTCTGCAAAGCGGCTGGTGAGTTTTTTTTTTTTAAATTTTATTTTGATTTGGGTGAAGATTTACAGAGTAAATTCACTTTTCATACAGCAGTTCACATATACTTTGTCTCATGTCATTGACCAAAATTTACAATACAACAGCTCCCCTCCCATTTCCTCCCCATAGTTACCTCTTCCCAGTGTCCATCCCTCCATACTCTTCTGCACCCTGAGCTGTCTCCCTGTGCATAAGCAGTGGCTGGTGAGTTTGAACTGCCAACCTTGTGGTTAGCAATCAAATGCCTCAGGCATTGTGGCATCTGGTGCTCCTTACTATAAAGGGCAGCAAGTGGAACAGAAACCAGTTGATGTGACAGACTGCTCAAGACAGAGATGTTCTATTAATTTTCCACATTATGTCTGAAAAGCTACCTTCTGCTTACGTTGCCATTTTCATGGAAAAATGGAAAGCTAAGTTGTGCTTCACACTACTCAAGCAGACGCAGGTTAAGTGAAGTTCTCATAGCTCTTTCTGTGTAGTCCAGTCCTGGACACTGCCTGTCACACAAATGGCAAATTCTGACCATCATACCTCACAGTAAGGGAACAAACTGAACAAGCTATTCTTCATTAAAGAGGCATCCAGTTTCACCCATTCAGAAGACAGAGCACTGGATATTGTAAGTAAACATTGTTAACAACAGATGAAGAGTCACTGTTATATTAAGTCAAAGGCAACTGGTAAACCAACATTCACAGTCACCCAAGGGACCTGAATATAACATAAGTCTCATGGCAATTCCATTCAGGTCCTACTTCTTATGAGGATAGCTTCTGCTCCTTGATCACCAGGGAACCCTTGGAATTAAAACAATTTTGCTTTACTCACGTTAACACAATTTGTTCATTTAGTCTTGGATTTAGCAAATGACACACCTCCAATACTAGATTTTGTTTACTGAGATTGTTTCTCTTTTATAAACTTACATGTGGACAATCAGGATATAGCACTAAACCTGCTACCACCAAGTCAATTCCTCATAACAACCCTCCAGGACAGAACAGACTGTCCCACAGGGTTTCCAAGGCTGTACATCTTAACAGAATCTTTGCTTCATCCTTCTGCCATGGACCAGGTCGTGGGTTTGAACTGCCGGCCTTTTGGTTCACAGCCTAATGCTTTAACCACTCCACCACCAGAACTCCTTGGATATAGCATTAGAAAGCTAAAATCAGAACCCAAAAGGACATAAGATTAGTTCTAACCACTTAGTTAAAATACTTAAAATTCAGCACTACTACATAGCATACACTCCTCATAATTAACAACAAAACAAACAGTATAAAACAAACAAAGAAACCACTGCAAACAAACAGAAAGAACACACCAAATATTTCTTCTAGAATGGTATGCCACTTGGGAATTTATCCAAGGATTTCATACTGAATGCTCTAAACAACTTGAAGGCTTCACAATGTTTCTTTTTACAATAGGTTTCTCTAAAGCTTAATGACATCACTCAAAAGCAGACTAACAGGCCCAAGTGACAAAGGGAGTTTTTCCACTGAATGTCAGGTTGTAATAATGCCAGACACCTTCCCAACCATCTGCAATGAAAGGACTTAGAAGAAACCAAATCTGTGAGTAACCACCCCAGGAGGCTGCGCCTTCCAGACGTGCTCTCAGTCCAGGACTGTCAGAAATCTTACCTTCTGCGTGTTTGGCTTGATACAGCGAACAAAGAAGGGATTAGAGGAGCTGAG
>NW_006921904.1:2570430-2577365 GCF_000298275.1 Orycteropus afer afer
AAATACCAGTAATTCGATAGTGTTTGAGTCACAATCTCTTATTTTTACCTTTCAATCATGAGGCCTACAGAGCCTACAGATTACAATCACGTGTAATACTGTTTTCTTCCTCCTCTTATTTTTTTCTCCAAATTCTGGAGATCTTGTACCATCTAGCAAAGCAGAGTGAAGGTGATAACACACCGTCATTACCAGCTTCAGCTCACAGCTAATCTTGTTTCATCTGGTCCCCATCTTCCATCCACGCCATCCCCACCCCTTGCAGAAAAGCAAATCCCAGATGTTGAATTATTTCATTGGCCAGTATTTCTGCACGTATCATTAAAGGATAAACCCTTTAAAACATGTATGTGTAACCAGAGTACCATCATGCCTAAAATAATTTAACACAAATTCCTTAATATCAACACAATTTCCACCTGTCTCAGATTTCACACACGTTAAAGCGTTTGTCCTCTGAATCAGAATGCCATAATGTCTGCAATCAGCCGGTGTGTCGCTCACGTCTCTTTCAGCCACTCCTTTTCCCCTCCATCTCTCATTTCCTTACCATTTTGTGGTTGAAGAAACTAACCGCCTGCAATACTATGTTGATGAGCCACTTCTCTGCTCAGAAGCTTGAGGATCTCTCACAGATGACAAAGCATCCTGACATTCATGGCCCTTCCTGTTTTGGCACCAACTCAATTTCTTACAAGACCGCCTGTCCAGCTGGTGCTATCTATTCACTGTCCTGCAGAGTAAACAAGATGTACCAAGATACACCTCCTTGTCTTAGGGCCTTTCTCCTACCCTTGTCTCTCCTTGGAAGGCCTACCCACCCTTGTCCATTTCCTTGATTTTTAGTCCAATCCCACACACGGCCACAAGGCCTCCCAAGACATCTATCTCCAGACAACAGTGACGTTTTAGGCAAAGCAAATACAATGCCTCCACTAGGAGATGAAGGGCCTAGGATGTAATCACACAAACCTAGGTTCAAATCCTAGCTTCAGTGTTCAGAGGGACTGAGTGGGTCCCTAGTTCTCTAAACCTCAGTTTCCTCTTCTGTAAAATGGGAACAATAGCATGTACTCATAAGGTTGTGTGAGGCGGGAACGAGAGAATGTGTGGAAAGTGCTGAGCCCAATGTCTTTTCTCTGGGTTGAACCTGCCCTTCACAGAGCATTTCCCGGTCCTGTCTGCCATGTTGGTGTGGAGATGGATCATCTCCAACCACACTACACAACAGACCTCACACAGAACTTGGCACCATGTATTCAATTAAGAATCGCTAACGGAAGAAAGCTCACAGAGGGCAGACTTAATACACATCTGCAGACTGAAAAATTTTTCTCTCTCTCTTTCATATTAAAATCAAAAAACCAAACTCACTGCCACTGAGTTAGAGAAACCCCACAGAGTTTCCAAGGCTGTAAATATTTATAGAAGCAGATTGCCTCATTTTTATCCTGTGGAGTGGCTGGTGGGTTCGAACCACTGACCTTTCAGTTGGCAGCCAAATGCCTTAACCACTGCACCACCAGAGCTCCTTCCCCTTTAAGTTAGGATTTCTTAATTGAAGGTAAAACAGAACAGTGAAGTTAGGGAAATGGTCTCCATGTGCTCCACCTCTAAATTATATAAAACACTAGCACATTTTTAAAGGCAAATAAGAATGTTCCTTATTTTCCCTAAACTCTGGATATACGGACAAGGCCACCAGCATCAATCTTACTTAAGCAGGTACTTAGTCTTTATTCCTAGTCATGATACTGCAAACACAGCTGGGAAAAAGACAAAAATCCATACATGGGAAGTAACAGACCCTGCTTTCACGCAACCTTCTAAATGTAAATCAGAGTGAACCCAAACTGCCAAACTTGCCCTTTTGAAGAATTGCTGTTTCACAAAATTAGAATAAGTCCTATTTTTTACTACAAAAAGACAGATCAATACATTTTCATCTGATTCAGAAAAATGACATGTTTGATTTCTACAGCACTATCTGGTTTAAAGGCATGCTACAGAAGAAAACAAAATAAAGTACTCTCACAGACCTCGGTACCCAAGTTCTGTTTTCTTTTTCTCTCTCGTGACACTGACCGCAATCCCCACAATGCAACAGGTCTCTTCCCTCTTCCTCCTTGTAGTTACCTTTTCCCTGTGTCCTCCTTGCCTATGTATTCCTGCCTTCTGGACACCAACTCTTCCTTTCAGTCCTTAAAGTCACAATCCAGCTGAATCCGTCAAGCCAGCAGTAAAGACTCACCTTGAACTGTGAGCTGACTGTGGGGCGCCGATGTTTGCTGCCACATTTCAGGGTGTCCTGGTTGTTGCGGCTTGAAACATGTTCAAATAAGTCGTAGATGAAGTCGAATCTACGAGAGGGAGGAGGAGGAGAGGCTTGTGAAGTGTCCACACCCCATTATTAAATACTGGATGTCTGTAATTATAATGTATTCTCCCACTGATAATTGAAAGCAACACACTGGGTTCTGGAAGAGCCAAGACAGCTTCCAAAGGCTCCAAACCAACCCCTGCCAAAGAGCTTTAGGCCCTGGAAACGTGTCCAAGGCTCTGCAGCACCAGAGTCCGGCCGAATTGAGGAGACTGGGGTGCAGGTGCCTCGGAGAGACATCCCACTTAGAAGTACTCCTGTCTTCTCTAGAGAGCTACCCAAGTGTCAGTGGCTCTGGCTTCCACACCTGCAGAAAAACCCAAACCACGGCTGTCAAGTCGCTTCCAACTCAGAGCCACCCTATAGGACAGAGTGGAACTGCTCCACAGGGTTTCCAAGGCTGTCAATTTTTACGAAAGCAAACATCTCATCTTTCTCCTGTGGAGCGGCTGGTGTGTTTAAACTGCCGAGCTTGAGGTTGGCAGCTAAGCATTTTCACCACTGTGCCACCAGGGCGCCGATGCCCATAAATGCGAAACATTGTTTGTTTTACTCATGCCACAAAACTATAGCGAAGGCCCCACCAGATGACAGATGGAACAGTGCTATCCAGGCCCGTTTATGCTGGAACGACATCAACCAGGGTTCAAATCCCACACCCACTCCTTCCTAGCTGCGTTACTCGGGCAAGATCCTTGATCTCTCTCTAGGTCAGTGTTTCCATCTGGGAAATGGGAATAATTTTAGAATTTCTCTCATAAGGCTCTGCTGAGGATGAAATGAAAAAATGCAGGCAAAAGGCTGAAAATGGTGCCTGGTACCTGGTGAACACCGATGTTAGTCATTGCTTATTTAAAAGCTCTATAAAAACCCACTGTCACTACTAACAAAGTAAAAAGCTCCTCCATGGCTTCCTTTTTACTTCCTCACACAGAGAGAGGGCTGAAGGGGGTTTGTGGTCTGCCACCAGAAAGGCGGGGAGGACGTCACCCCCAAGCTGCGACGTCAGGGCTCTCCCTGCCACATCTCACTCCGCCCAGCCCTTCCGTGTGTGTTCTAGGGCACAAGTGAATGTTCACTCTTTGAAGTTCCCTAACCATGCTTTGAGCTCTTAAAGGAAAGCTTCGGTTCCATTAAAATGTCATAGATGTCAAAGGGGAGAGACAGCAGCCCAGCCTGAGCAGCTAGTCTACAGCCACAAAGTTCTTCAGCGCCATCACAGAAACGCTGAGCGACAGAGGCCACCAGTGGAACCCCATCTCGCTGGTCTCCAGCCCTGTGCTCTTCTCATTACAGCCAAGAGCTTCTGTTCAAGCTCTTGGCTGTCCTTTACTTAGAGGCGTCTGTGCATAATACCCACATGCTGCTCTGAGACAGAGCATCCTAGACAATCTTGACACACCTTCTTCCAGGCCTAAACACTCATTTGAAAATGAAAATCGCAGTGGAAGTTATAAACAGTGAATCTTCACAGGCTGTTGTTAGCTGTGTCGATTGGGCCCCTAGCTCATAGCCACCCCACACACAACTGTGATCCACAGGGTATATGAATCTTCCCATACACAGTTAAAACGAATTTAAAGCCATTCCAAATCTGCACCTGCCTAACTAAGAGACAATGTGAACACCTAAATGTTTCCGGGTCCTTGAGTCTCAACCCACAGAGAACACCTGGGTAGAGTTTTCCTTTATCAAAGTATTGTATCTTGTAACAACTGCATGACTTTCCTTCCTTCTACACCAAAAATGTTTTTGTTATAGATTCACACTGGGTCTGGTACAAGTACTGAAAGCTAGCTGCCAAGGCAAGAAATTTTCCTCCCTTTCTCTCACAAAACTTCTGAATAATAGGAAGCTTCCTAGCTTGTTATATTAAAAACAAAAACAAAACCCCGAGTAGCAGTTGCTATCAGGTGATCTGGCCTCATGGTGACCTCATGTGCACCAGAACTGTGCTCCACGGGGTTTTCAATGCGGTCTTTTGGAAGGTCAGCACTCCTTCTTACAAGGCTCTGTCTCTGGGTAGACTGGAACTCCAGCCATCCCATCAGCAGTGGAATGTGTTCATCATCTGCATTAGCAAGAGTCTCCCAGCTTAACATCCACCTGCTAACTAACCCGAAGAGCTTTCTGCATGCTTCCCTTAACACTGACTTAATGGTGTAAATTTACATACAATTTGAACAGAACAAGGAGATATGGTGTTGTTTAAAATCAAGAAGGGAGTGTGTCAGGGTTGTATTCTTTCCCCATACTTATCCAATCTGTATGCTGAGCAAGTAATCCAAGAAGCTGGACTATATGAAGAAGAACGTGGCATCAGGATTGGAGGAAGAATCATTAGCAACGTGAAATATGCAGATGACACAACCTTGCTTGCTGAAAGTAAGGATGACTTGAAGCACTTACTGATGAAGATTAAAGACTACAGTTTGCAGCATGGATTACACCCTCAAGATAAAGAAAACAAAAATCCTCACAACTGGCCAATAAGTAATATCATGATAAACAGAGAAAAGACTGACGCTGGGAAGGATGTCATTCTACTTAGATCCACAATCAATGCCCATGGAAGCAGTCGTTAAGAAATCAGAGGCTGTACTGCACTGGGCAAATCTGCTCCAAATGACCTCTTTAAAGCACTGAAAAGCAAAGATACCACCTTGAGGACTTAGATGCACCTGACCCAATCCGTGGTATTTTCAACAGCCTCACATATATGTGAAAGCTGGACAATAAAAATGGAAGACTGAAAAAGAACTGATGCATTTGAATTACGATGTTGGCACAGAATATTAAACATACAATGGACTGCCAGAAAAACTAACAAATCTGTCTTAGAAGAAGTACAGCCGGAATGCTTTTTAGAAGTAAGGACAACACTTTCCGGACATGTTATCGGGGGAGCAGGCCCTGGAAAAGGATATCATGCTTTGGAAGCAGAGGGTCAGAATAAAGGAGGAAGACCCTCAAAGAGACAGACTGACACAGTGGCTGCACCAATGGGCTCAGTCCTAGCAGGGGCGGTCCTGCACAGACGGACCGAGCGGTGTTTCGTTCTGTTTCACACGGGGTCGCTCTGACTCTGAACCGACTCGACGACACCTACCAACATTTACAATTAACGAATGAATTAATGAGTACATCTGTAATACATGATCAATTTTAGCTGCATCAAGACTCCTCTTTTCTGACACCCCTTGTACTAATTAGGAGACATATGAATATACAAAACCAAGACGAAAGTCCATTTAACTGTAAAATCCACTTAAGCCTTAAGCTTGCTGGGAAGAACACAACTCACAGTGGTTAAGATCTTGGGCTCTTGAGCCAAGCAGGCCAGGTCAGAACTGGGCTTGACAGCTCACCAGTGGTGGGCTTTTAGGCAAGTCACTTAACTGCATCAAGCCTCAGTTTTTTCATTTGCCTAACAGGATGAAAAACACTCTTATTATGGTACCTAATTAAATGGCAGAGCTACAATTATCAGCTCATTGGCTCAATGACCCAAGATATATACATCATCATCTGGGGAAGCAGATATTAAAACAAGTTTCTTACACAATAGTAATGTTTTCTATATTTGTGAATTAAAAGCACTGGCACAAATATTGATTTGCTTGCTAATGACTTCTCAAAAGAGCCCTGGAGACGCAGTGGTTAAAGCACTCCACTGCTAATCAAGAGGTTGGCAGTTGGAACCCACCAGCTGCTCCACAGGAAAAAAATGTGGCAGTCTACTTCTGAAAAGACTTACAGTCTTGAGGCAGCCCTACTCTGTCCTATAGGGTTCCTCTGAGTGGGAATTCGACTTGACGGCAGTGGGATTGATTTTTTGGAATGACTTCCTGGAGAGGGAGATGACTTACCGGCTTTCTCGTAGCAGGTTGAGGAGGTCGTCTCTGAAGGTATCTCTGTTCTTCTCCAAGATCCCCCGGACATCATAGTGTACCTCATTTTAAAAAATAAAACAGAGAGAGGGGAGAGTTGGACACAAGACTCACTGCAGGCATGAGGCACCCCTTTCAAAGCCAGACACACGTTTCAGGAAATCATTTCCATCAATTTAGAACTGGCTTCTGCAACTACTCTCTCTCTGCACAGCCAATGGGCACATTTCAATGAGTAAGTTAATCATGACTTACCTCTCCCGCATAGTGTTTCACTCCAAAATTGTTGACTGCTACTCTGGGCTTCACGTAAAAGTGATTGTTCTAAAAACAAACAGCAAATATCTTATTTCACGTACTGGCTTCCACTGGCTTGCAGTGAAAACGAAATACAACAGACAGTGCACAAAGTCTCAGAAGTCATGTTACCAAGACCCAGGATTTGATGCACTTTATCAAACCCAGGGAACTTCGGATTGTGTCCATACAGTAGGCTGGGAAGCCCACATCTGAGCACATTCTAAGCAAGCAGCCGTGTGTGACCCTTGGCCTTCTTCCATTCAGCTCTAGCAATTGGGGAAGAGCTTCAGTTGGTGAAAACTGCTCTGAAATACCTTGCCTGTAATCTTAACCCACACACTTGCTATGCAGATTTAATTAAGAAC
>NW_006921904.1:2577915-2579002 GCF_000298275.1 Orycteropus afer afer
TCTCTGATGTGCGTGTTTGGACAAGCTATTTCATTCCCATAAATATGACTCAGCCCAACTGGACCCTGTGGGGCTGTCACCATTCTCCAACAATACGCTACCTTCTCGATCAGATCCAGGCATTCCCCATTGTCAATCCAGTCAATATCTTCCCACACCAGCCCCTCCCTGAAGAAAGAGGAAACATGCAAGCTCAGTTAATATGCAGCTTCAACACTAGTGAATTTAGCTGTTCATTTAATAAAAGTTTTGAAATGGAATTTCTCTGAGCCTTTACCTGCTGTATTCTAGTTGCTCTAAAGAGAAAATATGCTTGTTGAAATATTCCTGAAGCTTCTCGTTTGCATAGTTTATGTTGAACTGCTCAAAGTGATTAACCTAAGGAGGAATATTCAGAAGGCACGGTTAGGGCCTCACTAATACTCAGGAAGATGAGGAAAAGGTTAAAAAAAAAAAAAAAAAAAAAAAAATCCATGGAGAGAAATATCAATGCTTATTTGCAGAGACTGGTCTAACAGCAGCTAGTAAACGCACAGAATTCAAGTGCCCCACTCTTGCAAAGCGTACCTCAAAGTTTTCAAATCCAAAGATGTCAAGAATGCCAATAGACTTAAAGTCGTCGCTGCCTTTGATCCTGCTGTTGATCTTCTTGATCACCCACTCGAAGCATCGAGCATAAAGTGCCATGGCCAAAGAGTCTCTGCTGTCCACTGCCTGTGGGGAGAGGGGGCCCTGCAGAACCTGCCGACCGCAGGCAACCCAGGCGGCAAGTCCACGCTGGCCTCACTGGGAAGACACAGGCACTAAGCAGGTGGAGCAAGTGAGCATCCGACATGCAAATCAATAACCAGTTGCCACCGAGTCATCTGTGACTAATGGTGACCCCACGAGGGTCAGAGCAGAACCGGGCTCCACAGGATTTCAATGGCTAATTTTTTGGAAGACGATCACTAGGCCTTTCTTCCAAGGTGCTTCTCAGTGGACTTGAACCTCCAACCTTTCGGTTAGCAGTCAAGCACATTAACTGTTTGCACTAATTTGGGGTTCTTGATAAAAGCAATACTACCTAGGAAAATGCTCTGGTGGC
>NW_006921904.1:2579865-2586038 GCF_000298275.1 Orycteropus afer afer
TTAACAGACAAGCACCTAATCACTGTGCCGCCACGGCAACAACAGACAGTAGTAAGTGGACAGGTCAGGACTCGAACTAAGGCAATCTGCTCACCATCTTAAACACTACACTACGCTCGCTCTTAGAAAGCTATTCTCCTGGGTCTATTGCCTCTGACTCTTGGTGAATGTTCTATTAAGCTTTGCTATCTGCAAACAGTTTTGTTTCTTGATCACCATCACTGCAGTCCCCACGCATAATTCTTTTGTGGCATAAATGGGAGGCTTGCACACAAAGCAGGTTTTTATTTTTATTTCATTGACTGGGTTATCTCTGTGCATCTTACAGTTCTTTCTTAATCTCTCTTCCTTGATCTGTTCGTGTACATTCAACTGAGTGGTTCATTGCAGTAACTTGTTCTAATCACAGCCGTGGATGTGGAAAGCCAGCAGTAGGGGGTAAGCAGCGAGGCGGCCCAGCGTGTGTACCTGCTGGACGTTGAGAGGCGTGAGGATCTCCTCTCCCCTGAGCACCATCGATCTCTGGGTCAGCGCGTCCGTGAGCTGCGTTGAGTCCAGCCCAAGTAACTCTGCAGACCTGCCCAGAGCTGGCAATGGAAGGACAGGAGAAGACACGTGTGAGCCCCACAGTGAGCAGAGAGAAGGGACGGACTGCTGGACCCCAATGGGTTCAAAAGCTAACCACACACAGACCTCTTAAAGTGAAGAACACTTCTGAATCCCTTCAGGCAGAATACAGAGAACACACATTTTACTAAGAAGTTAGTTATTCTCTCAGTGACTCCTAGGTTAAACACAGAAAACCTGGTGCTCAAAGTGGAGTCCGCTGGCCCTGTGAGGTCACAAAGATCCTGCAAGCGTTTGTGAGGTCGAAATGATTTTCGTTAACAATACTAAGCTGCTATTCACTTTTCTGTTTGCATTCTCTCACTGGGCTACAGGAGAGTCCCACAGCTGCAAGATATGAGAGCGGTCAAACAGACCGCAGAACCCGACAGCAGGACCCACTGCCTTCCACTCTCCCAGATGTGAAAGGAGTCTGCAAAAACAGAACGGGCTCACTCTCCTCACTCATTTATTTGATTTGTAAAATACTAGTTTTAAAAGAAAAATGTATTGATTTTAAGAAAGGGTTTATTATATGTATTTTTAAATGAATTAAGTATTTTAAAAATGCATATTTTAATTTCTCATATGGTAAACATCCATAGCAATAATCTACACACAGGAAAGCTCTCTAGGGCCCTCCAGGGCATTTAAGGACATTGACAGGTTCGGCTCTCCATTTCCCCCAGACTTTCTGGGGCCATGGAGGCTGGATGGACTCCCCAAAACCACTGCCCTGAGACAATCTTTAAATCTTCAACCAAAAACATTCTCTCAAGTCTTCTTTAAACGAAACAGTAATCTAAGCTTAACTAGCAAAGAATATCTGCTTTGAACAGTGCGATCTCGTAAGAACTACATACAAGGGATCAAATTGACATTAGTACTCAAGAGATCAGACAGAAACCTTAGGGGGCAGCGAGTTTACGTTGATGAGGAATGAGCAGCTCAGAAAAGGAGGGTGAGAATGGTGACAACTTTGAGAATGTGGTCGAAGTCACTGAGCTGTGCACGCAGAAAATGAGCTGCGGTATGTTCTGCTGTGTACGTTGTCAACAACAACAAACAAAATAGACTTAGGAATAAAGACTCTTGAGAGGTCCTGGGAGCAGGGTGTTTGAGAAGAACTGCTGGAGGGAGCCAGACCCACCAGAGCCATGCTGCATTTCAACGCATCCCATTCCCAGCTTCTGTGCCCTCAGATACTGCTTCTGTCAGAAAAATTAAAACCGCAACCTCCATTGGGTTTCTAAGGCTATAAACCTTTACAAAAGTAGATTGCCTCACCTTCCTTCTGCGGAGCAGCTGGTGGGTTTGAATTGCTGACCTTCTGGTTAACAGCCAACTGCCTTAACCATGATACTACCAGACCTCCTTATATACATATATATACATACATAACTTATTCCAAGGGAGCTCTGGTAGCATAGTGCCTCTTAAAGTGAAGAACACCTGAACTTACTTGACTGCTAACCAGAAGACTGGCAGTTCAAACCCACCAACCACTCCTCGGAAGGAAGATGGGGCAATCTACTTCCACAGTGATACTGCCTCGGAAACCCAAGGAGGGGTCGCTATGAGTCAGGTCCGACTCAACGGCACATAACAACAACAACTTATTCCAGGAAAATGACAGCTGCTAGAGCTACATGTGTTTCATCTCATTTAATCCTGACACACTATCTCAAAGGCACTTTATAGATGAGAAGTTACTGTGGCTGAGGGGATAATTAACTTATCCAAGGAAACAGGGCCAGCACAGAGCTGTGAACCCAGGCAGCCTAAGGTGACAACTTCTTCTTAACCATTGCCCCCTGCCACCACTTAATTGGTTGGTGATGGCTGGCATGGAGGCATTTCCCAGGTGATAAGAATGTTACGATAAAACCAGGAAAGTTCTGGGCAAACCAGGACGGTTTGTCAGCAGACTCAAAATACATTTTCTACATGGAATCTTTGTTGTTTATATTTCCAATTAATCGAACCATTTTCCTACTTTCTTAGTAAAAACGAGAACAGAAGTCACCATCCCTTCCATCAGTAACTGTTCATACACTTTGGCCTTTACCACTCCACATTTCATATCAGATACAGAAGAAGTTCTGCAGCTCTCTGCTCCAGGCACACAAAGCTTCCTCCATGAAGCGTTACGCAGTGATTGTTTCAGGTCTCGCAGGCTAAACAGTCTTTACTGCATCTATTCAACTCTGCAGTTGCATGTAAAAGCAGTCACAGACATACGCACATAAATGAACAGTTGTGTTCCAATAAAACTTTATTTAGATGTTTCCTAACCCTCTGCTCTGTTCTTACAATCCCGCTTTTCCAAAGACCCACACTAAGTCAGATACAAAACAGCAACAGAAGTCACTATGGATACAGGCAGGTAAGGGAACCTATGATTATTTCATGGCCCAACATTCCTGGTCCCACATAACATTATAATGAAATCATGTGTATGTATGTGTATGTATGCATATGTACAGTCATACTTTTTTTTTTTTTAAAGCAGAACTGAAGAATATAAATTGTTGTCTCATTTGTGTTACTCCTCACTGGGCCAGGAATGAGTAAGGACGGAAAACTAATGTTCTATGTCCCACATGGCTTTTAGTATTTCAAGTTTCCCAGAAGAAAACAGCCTTTCAAGGAAGGAGAGAAGGAGGCAGAGGAAAAAAAAGGAAAGAGAGGAAGGAAGGAAGGACCAGGAGGAGGAGAGGGCGGGAGGGCAAGTGCTCACCTGCTTTGAAAGAAACCTGCGCCCCACCAGCAGTGATGAACTCTATATTCCCAAGGTGCAGCACACCAGCAAGCAACCTCACAACTTCCCGAACTTCCTCCTTACGGAACTGCATCACTTCCATGGCCGTCTGGAAGAAAAAGAAATGTGTTTCATTTTCTGATGCGGCTCTTTCACACTGAAGAAAATGAAGAAACGCCCAAGACTATAAAATGATTAGGTGCTGGTCTAAAGGCAAGAACATAAGAAACAGAGATGTAATGACTCTTTTTTTTTTTTTTAATGACTCATTTTTTAAAAAAGATAAACAGTTTACACAGGCACACACAAAACAAAAAGCAAGGCTGTCAAGCTGACACCGACTCACGGCAACCCCGCACGTCAGAGTAGAACTGTGCCACAGGTTCTCGAGGGCTGGTTTTGCGGGAGTCAATCAGCAGGTCTTTCTTCCAAGGCCGTCTGGGTGGACTTGAACCCCCCACCTTTTGACTGGCAGCCAAGTGTGCTAGCTGTCTGCACCACCCAAAAGACTCCATGTATAAACGGAGAGAAACATTAAGAAAGAATGGTTGGATGCCCAACAATGACCTATTGTTGTTATGTGCTGTCGAGCCGTACCCGACTCATACGACCCCTCCTTGGGTTTCCGAGGCAGTGTCACTAGGGAAGTAGATTGCCCCATCTTCCTTCCGAGGAGTGGCTAGTGGGTTTGAACTGCCAGCCTTCTGGTTAGCAGTCAAGTGCCTTAGCCACTATGCTACCAGAGCTCCCGACAATAACCTAGTCAATGGAATAAAAATAAATACCCACATTATGTACAAGCCTCCTACTTCTACCACAAAAGGTTACACTCTCAGCGAGTCACAGTTACGATAGCAACAAAGAAATACTGTAATCTACAGATACCAAAGCATAACGAAACACTTGATTATTTTCTTCACACATAACAATGTTAGGCACTGTATGGTGTCTGGTTGACTCCGACTCGCAGTGCTGTCTACGAGCAGTGGCAGCACAATGGTTAACTCCCGTAAAGATTACAGCCTAGGAACTCTACGGGCAGTTCTTCTCAGTCCTATAGGGTCATGATGAGTCACTGTGAGTGTCGGGGTCAGGGGAGTAAGACTGCCTGAGACTCCTCTAGGGTAGCACTTTGGGCCTTGTCTCAGTCCCAGGTTGCTGCTGTTGTTAGGTGCTGTTGAGTCGGGTCTGACTGTTAGTGACCCTGTGAACAGCAGAACCGGACACGGCTCAGTCCTCTGTCATCCGCACAATCGCTGCACAATGCGTGAGCCCGTTGTTACAGCCACAGTATCAATCTATCTCGTTGAGGGTCTTCCTCTATTTCGTGACCCTCTACCTTACCAAGCATGCTGTTCCTCTCCAGGGACTGGCCCACCTCATACTGTCTGAAGCATGTGAGGAGATGCCTTGCCATCTTTGCTTCTTGGGCACATTATGGGTGAAATTCTTCAGGACCAATTTGTTCGTTCTTTGGGTAGTTCATGGTTCCAGTTCACTGTTCTTCACCAACACCATAACTCATGTGCATCGACTCTTCTTTGGTCTTCGTTAGTTTTTGCATGCACATGAGGCAACTGAAAAATACCGTAGCTTAGATCAGTCTCATCTCAGTCCTCAAAGTGACATACTAACTTTTTAGCACTTTTAAAAGGCCTTTTGCAGCGGATTTGCCTGATGCAATATTTTGTTTGACTTCTTGACTGCTGGCTTCCATGCATGGTGATTGTGGATCCAAGTAAAATGAAATCTTTAACAACTTTAATCTTTTCTCCATTTATCATGATGTTGCTTATTGGCCCAGTTGTAAGGAGTTTTGTTTTCTTTATGTTGAGGTGTTAGCCACTCTGCAAGTGGTCTTTGAGCTTCATCAGTAAGTGCTTCAAGTCTTCTTTGCTCTGAGCAAGCAAGGTTGTATTATGTGTATATTGCAAGTTGTCAATGAGTCTTCCTCCAATCCTAATACCACATTTTTTGTTTTTTTTAAATTGTGATTTGGGTGAAAGTTTACAGAGCAAATTCACTTTCCATATAGCAGCTCACATACATTTTGTCTCATGACATTGACTACAATTTACCACAATGCAACAGCTCCCTTCCCACTTCCTCCCCTCTTCCCTGTGTCCATTGCTCCATGCACTCCCGCCCCGAGCTGTCTCCCTGTGCATACACAGCTCTTCTATTCTCCCATGATTGTTCTCGCCAAGGAGAGTATCTACCTCAGGTAAATGTTCAACTCATATGCCTGTCTTTTGTTTGCTGATGCCACATTCTTTTTATATAGTCTAGCTTCCCGGATTATCTGCTTAGCATATAGATTGAATAAGTATGGTGAAAGGATTCAACACACTATTCCTTATCTTAAACAACACAGAATCCCCTGGTTCTGTTCAAAAGGCTGCCTCTTGGTCTATGTATAGGTTCCTCATGAGCACAATTAACTGTTCTGGAATTTCCATTCTTTGCAATGTTATCTATAATTTGTTACCATCCATACAGTCAAATGCCTTTCCATAGCCAATAAAACACAAGCAAGCATCTTTCTTGTATTTTCTGCTTTCAGCTAAGATTTATCTGACATCAGCAATGATAACCCTTGTCCCATGTCCTCTTCTGAGTGTGGTCCCAGGTAAACAAAAAACCCCAAACTCACTGCCATTGGGTCAACTTCACCTCATAGTGACCCTCCACTGGGTTTCTGAGGCGGTAACTCTTTACAGAGGTAGACTGGCCCATCTTCCTCCTGTGGAGTGGTTGGTGGGTCTGAACCGCCAACCTTTTGGTTAACAGTCAAATACCTTAGGCG
>NW_006921904.1:2587429-2588200 GCF_000298275.1 Orycteropus afer afer
TTAAAAAAAAAAAAAAAAGATATTGATAGAAAATCTGAATAGACGTGGACCTGTCTTTCCCAGATATCTGGACATCTCTTAGCTTCTTAATGTCTCCATAGGACATAGAAGTTCTTATCTTCGCCTCTGTGCCTTCCCTCCATATAGAACAGTAAAAGGAAATTAAGATAATAAAGCTTGGGGGAAAAGAAAAATAAACAATGACAAGTACCAACACAGCTCAAGCCCGGCTTTCCAGTCTTCTGAACGACATGGAAGATTTGCTCATTTTCTACTGTGATTTAGGAGACACATTTTGTGAGGAAAAAAGCTTAACAGCAAAAACAACCGAGGAAAGAGATGCTGGCAACACTGATGACAATGTGTTCCAAGAGAACTCAGATCCCAAGTCACAAGGGAGACCCGGCAGAGCAAACCCCTCAGGGCTTTGATGCCAAGAAACCCTAAGAGGAAACAACTGGTGATTCCAGGACACGAAAAGTTGAGCTTCTTTATAAGGAACAAACAATGAAGTCAGGAAAAAATGGCAAACAATAGACAGGAAGACATTTTTTAAAACTGTAGGGTAAGGACTAAAAGCCATTCTTAAAGGTACATGAGAAAGGAACAAAAGACATGTTTCACAGGAGGAAACGGAAGTCCACAGAGAAAGGCCATGTTCTCCTAAGGGGAGAGAGAAGATACAGCACATAAACCTGTTAGAATGCTGTGTCCTTCTTTAAGAAAATAACGAACATTCATAGAAACAGACAGCCTGGGGGGCGGCGCAAG
>NW_006921904.1:2588645-2590464 GCF_000298275.1 Orycteropus afer afer
ATGGCTTTAATGGTGGCAGTATGAAAAACTGGACCCATTGAGGCGGAATGAATGGGTAAACAGATTGCTGTACATTCAATGACATGCTCCTCAGTGGTAAGGGAGGAAGGGGACCGACACACACAACATGGATGAGAAGAAGCCGGACACAGAGAATACATACATAATTCCACCCACATGAAACCAGAAAAAGAGATCTACACTCAGTGACCAAACCCACTGCCCAGAGCCGATTCTGACTCACAGCGAAGAGACCCTGTGGGGCAGCGGAGAACCATCCCACAGCCCCTCCAAGGCTGCAATCTTTACAGAAGCAGATTGCCACATCTTCCTCCTGCAGACAAGCTGATGGGTCCGAACTGCTGACCTTTTGGTTCACAGTAGAGCACTTCAGCACTGCACCACCAGGGCTCCTTTATACTACACTGACTGAATACACATACTTGTTTCTTAGTGCCATGCATTGGTGGGGTGGCAGGAATGTTCTAGAAAGGGGCACAGAAAAGCATTTAGGGTACAGAAATGTCCTGCACCTTGATTATGGTTGTAGTTATATGGGTGTGTAAATTCAAAACTCATCAAAACGTACAACTGAAATGGGAGCGTTTTATTATATGTACATTATGTATAAATAAAGTTGATTATAGAAGCTCTGGTGGCACAGTGCCTAAGGCATTTGACCGCTAACCAGAAGGCTGGCAGTTCAAACCCACGGGCCACTCCTCGGAAGGAAGACTGGACAATTTGCTTCTGTAGTGATACCACCTCGTAAACCCAAGGAGGAGTCGCTATGAGTTGGATTGACTTGATGGCAGTGAGTTGGTTTGTTGGTTGGATAAAATATTAAAAGGCCAGGAATCATTTAATCAAAGATAGAAAGGCTATCACTTCACGGAGACCCATAGAGACTGATACAAAGACTAAGAAATCAAATTCATCAAGAGCTTGTCAATGAAAAAGAGAATTACCAGGAAAATAATTATTTATATTTAAAGATCTATATCTGTGACTTATTTTAGACACTGACAACAAAGAAATATGGTTAGAAATACAGAATAATTTCTATTCTCTGGCTCTTTAAAATGGTGTCAAAGACCTCATTAAATAACCAGTGAAACAATTATTCAGTAACTACACCCTATGCCCAGAAGTAATCAGACTGCCAAGGTTAATGTTGTTCCTTCTGACGATTAACGTTTTCCTCGTATATTATAAGACATATTCATAACCAACTGATAAGATTTTTCTAGCCACAGAATAACCACAGAAACGAAAATCATCACTGTCAAGTCCACTACCTAGACTTTATACAGTCCTACAATGGAAAAGGATTTTAACAAATAAATTGATAGTATCAAAAAAATTTACCTCTTGAACAAAATATTAATACATGTCCCATAAAAAATGGTCTCCGTATAGTTCCTTAAAATAAATACAAAGTATATGGAGACCTGAAAGTAAACTAATAAAATAAACGTGTACTATAGGACTAAATTTATGACCGTTTGGTTTTCAAGTCTAACGCTAAGTGAATTAGTTAATTAGTTAGGAGTGCGGTGATCAGTGGTAACTGCCTTAATTATACCACAGGGGTATAATTTAATGAGTGCGACCCATTATCACCAGCACTGTGGGTGTGTGTGCTAAAATACTAGGCCCTCTATTTATTGTGTCTTTCTGTTCCTACTCAGTCTTTTTACGAAGCAATCTCCACCCTGTTGGCATGAGTAGCCACTTCAAGGCTTACAGTAATTATTTCACTTTCTTAATAACACAGTTTAACACTGAAAACACTGGGAAATTCTCAGCCTGGCTCAGA
>NW_006921904.1:2590814-2592057 GCF_000298275.1 Orycteropus afer afer
GGCGTGGTGGCAGTGGGGGCTCGGGTAGACTTCTACTTTCCATGCGAGAGGCCCGAGTTCGACTCCAGCCAATGCACGTCATCCACAGTCACTGCCCATCTGTCAGTGGAGGTCTGTGCATTGCCAGCATGATGAGCCCATAACAACAACAACACAACAACAGCATGATGAGCAGGTTCTGGCAGAGCTTCTAGACTAAGACAGATGAGAAAGAAAGGCCTGGATGTCTACTTCTAACAATTAGCCTGGGAAAATCCTAAGGGTCACAACCTCCCAGTCTTGTGGTACGTGACGTCTTCGTAAGCTGGGGGCCGAGCTGACAGCAGCTGGCAACGAGTGCCAACAGGTACATGGCACATCCACTGTGGGTCTCAGGCAGTCAGGTTGCAGCAGATGCAATACCCACTGCCATTGGGTCGATTCTGGCTCGCAGCAATCTCCACAGGTTTCTAAGGCTGCCAATGTTTATGAAGCTGACTGCCTTTGTCTTCTCCCATAGAGTGGCTAGTGGGTTGAACTGCCAACCTTTTGGTTAGCAGCCCAAACCCTTAACCACAGTGCCAACAGGGCTCCTAAGGAGGTTAAGAGGAGAAGGAAAAGGGGCCGTAGAGGAATCTTGAATGTCTTGTGTGGCTGATCTAGAGGAAGGGGAGGCCATCCTGGGCACAGGAAATTACAAATGATAAGAAATTTGATATATTCATATTATGTATGTAATGTTAGGTTAGGTTAGAATATAAAATATGCTTGTGCTCCAGGTTTTCAAAGACTGATGTTTCCAGGTCAGACAAAATTAAAGTACAAAGCCAGTCCTTCACATCTCAGTAAACTCTGACTCATGATGAATGACTGGCTCATACATACACACAGGCACATGGCAGTAAAAACCCATGGTGCACCCGGGGTACCCTTGGCCACAGGCAGTGTCCAGGTGCCACAGGCACTGGGAACGTGCAGAAAGGGCCTGGGTCAAGCTTGTGGCCACTGCTCCTTTCTCCCCATTAGGTTTCCGAGACTGTAAATCTTTATGGAAGAAGACTGCCCTATCTTCCTTCCACAGGGCAGCTAGGGGGTTTGAACTGCTGACCCTCTGGGTTGCCTTATCCAGCATGCCACCAACTTAGCAACAGTGAGCTAAAAAACTAATCACAAGAACCCAAACTGTAAATGGGGTATTTGTTAAAAACATTCCACATGATTTTATACGATCCTCTGCAGCTGTTAGAATGTTCCAAAAAACTTA
>NW_006921904.1:2594232-2595569 GCF_000298275.1 Orycteropus afer afer
GCTGGCTGCAGAGGGCTGCATGAGGCCTAAGGCGGGCCGGCTGGTACTGATACCTATGATGGTTATACTCATATGCTATAGAACATGATCATAAACTTAAACTTAACATGTTGCTGTTTAAATGTGCCATTGAGTCAGACCTGACTCATAGTGATCCCTCTTTGGGTTTCTGAGGCAGTATCACTAGGGAAGTAGCTTGCCCAACCTCCCTTCCAAGGAAGGTTAGCAGTCAGTGCCTTTGTAGTGTAGTGAGAATGATAAAGAAGAAAAATCCTCCTGCGATTCTGTTACAAGATAAAGTTTCTTGTATTTTTTCTTCCAATCTTTTTTTTACAAACATAAAACAAAACTGGAGACTTACATAGTGCTACCCGGACTTAAAGAGCCCTGGTAGTGCAATGGTTAAGTGCTGGCTGCTAATCAAAAGGTCAACAGTTCAAACTCACCCCCAGTGGCTCTGAGGAAGAAAAGAACTAGTGATCTGCTCCCATAAAGGTTACAGCCAAGAAATCCCTCTGGGGCAGTTCCACTCTGTCATACAGGGGTCATTACGAGTCAGAAGCGACTTGAGGCACCCAATAACATTGTGCCTCGCTGAATTGTCTCCAGATGATTAAATGTACTTGACTATGCTTTTTATTTGCTATAGTGGATTGTAGGCGCTCTGGTGGTGTAGTGCCTATGGCATTTGACTGCTAACTTGAAGACTGGTGGTTCAAACCCACCAGCCACTCCTCGGAAGGAAGGCTGGGCAATCTACTTCCGTAGTGATACCCAAGGAGGGGTTGCTATGAATCGGATCTGACTCGACGGCAGTGAGTTTGTTTTGTTTATAGTGGATTGTATTTTATGGATATAACATGTTATTCAAAACTATTCCTCAATCCATGATTCTCACTAGTTTGGGAAAGACTATCTTATCTTTTGTAGTAAAGAATATTTTTCCTCCTTTCTGCAAATCTGCACATTTATTTTTGTTTCTTTCTTACTGCAGAGCTTAAAACCTCCAGAATGAGGTTAAATAATCATAGTGAAAAATCACGGTCCTGATTTTAATTAAAAAAAAAAATTGTTTTTAAATTAAAATTAGGAATGTGATATTTTTGCTATGATTACTTAATAAACAGCAAAGTTTTAATCAAAATTTCTGGTGGGTCAAAACAAGTACGTAACTGCAAAATAAATATCGAAGGAGCTACAAACAGCGTATGAGTTGGTTATAGGTTATGTTGTTGTTGTTAAGTGCCGTCGAATCGTTTCCGACTCGTAGCGACCCCATGCACAGCAGAACAAAATACTGCCCGATCCTGCACCAGCCCCACAATCCCTGCTATACT
>NW_006921904.1:2597209-2607966 GCF_000298275.1 Orycteropus afer afer
GAGAGAAGTTTGTTTCTTTTTCACTGTTGTCAAGTCAATTCTGACTCATAGCAACCCTACAGGACAGAGTAGAACTGTCCCACAGGACTTCCAAGGCTGTACATCTTTATGGAAGAGTGTCTGGTGTGTCTGAATCACTGACTTTCTGGTTAGCAGCTGAATGCTTTCTTTAAACACTGAACCACCAGAGCTCCCACTGTATACACACACACACACACACACACACTGTATATGCATACATACACACACACACATGTTGTTAGGTGCTACTGAGTCAATTCTGACTCACAGTGACCCTATAGGACAGAGCTGAACTTCCCCATAGAACGTCCAAGGCTATAAATCTTAAAAGAAGAGTTCATCTTTCTCCCGCAGATCAGCTGGTGGGTTCAAATTGCCAACCTTTTGGTTGGCAATTAAGCACTTAACCAGTGCACCACCAGGGCTCCTTGAGAGAAGTCTAGCCCATAATACAATGGGGAAAGATAGGAGGGAGGAGGAAAGGGAGGCATCACTGTTTATGGAATCCTGACTTCTGGTTTGTGGCAACGGATTGCATTGATTAAGGGTGGAGTTGTACAACCAATTAATGTAACTGCTGTCAACAAGCTGTCCACCTATAAAAAGTTCAATTGGCAAAAGTTGTGCAATAGACACATTTACAACAGCAGCAGCAACAAAAGAGCAGCTGCTGAGGCTGCTTATGCACAACCAACACCCATGGGATTTGGCTTCTTGGTTTGGATGTTCAGGGTCATGGTTTCATGGGACATTGCAGTCAACTGGCCTAATAGCATTTTAATGCTTCCGTTCTACTTCTTAGTTCACTGTGCAGTGTCTGGGGCCTTAAAAGGTTGCAAATGGCCATCCAAACTACAACAATTGGTGTCTATTCACTTGGTGCAATGGAGGAAAATGGAAAGTGAGGAAGAAGAAGAAATGGAATGTGTGGCCAACGCCTCCATGAACAACTGCCTCCTTTGCCATGAGATCAGAAGAACTGGGTGGTTCCTGGCTTCCTGTACTGAACATTCAGACTGAAGATTCTACAGAGGAATAAGATGCGGAACAGACAAGCAAGGAATGCCAGCCCTGAGCACCACGCTCCTTCCAGACCTATCTATGGGATCAAGCTGATAGTGGCAACTTGAAAGATCAGGTAAGAAGCTTAGGGGGCAGTGAGTGTATGTTAACGAGGGAGGAACAACACAGAACAGGAGGGTGAGGTCACACAACTTGAAGGTAATCGGTGTCATGGAACTGTCCGTGTGGAAACGGTTGAACTGGTCCATGTGCTGCTGTGTGTACTCTCAACAAAATAAATTACTGAAAAAACTGGAAGGATAATTTACATTCTTAGAAAATATTCCATAAAATGCAATTTCCAGGGCTTAGTCCCATACTTCCCAGAAGACACCCCAAGGGGTGCTGTTGCAGGGGACCTTTGGTTAACAGCTTAAATAAAATGCTAGATGGGGAGAAGGACCCTCTGCTTTATAAAAGGCAGGTTTTACCATCTTTAAAAGGGACCCTGAAAGGAACACAAACAAGAAATTATAGCCTACTCTGTTTTTCATTTCATTTTCAACCCACACTGTGTGCAGCAAGGGGATAGGATCTGCCTTATGGTTAAAAATCTGGGTTTTGGAGTAAACTGCATCTGGATACCGGCACTGCCAGGTCAACGTAAAGTCAGGCTGGCCACCAACCTCTTTAAGTCTTAGGATGGGGAAAACCATAGTTCAGGGTTGGTATGAGCCACAGAGAGCTAGTCCAGGTACAGTTCATACAGTACGTGCTCAATACATGTTGGCTGCCTTCATGATGATTAGAATGGTGGTGAATCCATCCCAAATCCATTGCATCCTGTTCTTCTTGTCATGACTGCAGCAAAGGAATTGACATTGCTGGGGAGAGCCAATCAGGTGAGCTACTCATAATGCTAGATGACCAGTTTTCTTAAATGACGTCACCTTATAACAAAGTCCTGTGGTACTGAGCAACAGACTGAAACAAGGGCATTGCCATACCTCAATCTTGAGATGACTACCATTCATCATGCAGTTAGAACCTCCTATCAGAAAACTGAGTAATAGCCTAATGGCCACCTGGTCCAATGGCTGGCAGATTTGTGTTTTGCCATGGAACTCTCTTTTCAAAGAAATCATAATTGTAAGCTCAAAGAATGGAGGATCTGCTTGTTCCAATGTAAAGCCTAGTTTTACTTATTCAGGAAGGGGATGGTATGCATTCTGAACATGCTGCTCCAAGTAAGCCACCCATCTGTCTCTGTGACACAGACACGGAAATCTTTGTAACAAAGAAGATTCCTTGGATTCCATTCCAGCCTGATGATCTTAACCATCAAGCAGAACAAGAAGGACTTACCTGTTCCCACAAACTGCTGCAAATCTAATTACTTCTGTTTTCATTTGGACAATTGTTTTGAAACACAAAGTGAAATGGACCACTCTGATGGGGGAAAGATAAGAAAGTAACTTACAATAACTTCCTTAAAGGATTGCTGGTCATTGATTGTCTTGTCTTCCACACATCCAGACTGATTCAAGTAGTGGTAGTTTTCTGGTATAGATAAATAAAACTCTTCTATGAAAATAAAAAGAAAAACGTAACACTGACACTCAGCATCTCAAGATAAGACAAAACCCATCTGTTTCCCCTTTGTGATTTTAAAAAATAAGAACACATAAATAATTCTATACCCTTCATTGTCTTTAATTAAGATAATACAATTCCCTTTTAATCACCATGTAAAGAAAACAGTAGGATTTGAAATCAAACAAAATAGAATGGTAGAGAATATCACTGAAAAATTATGATTTTATATGGTTTTATTGTTTGCTTCTGAAAATCAAATGTTTAGAAATTAGCTTTATTTACGCATGGCTTCAGGAGCTCTGGTGGCACAGTGCCTAAGGCATTTGACTGCTAAACAGAAGGCTGGCAGTTCAAAGCCACCAGCCACTCCTTGGAAGGAAGGCTGGGCAATCCACTTCCGTAGAGATTTACTGCCCCAGAAACTCAATAGCGGTCGCCATGAGCAGGAATTGACTTGATGGCAGTGGGTTTTATGCAGGGCTTAAAGTTAACACCGATTGCCTCACATTACATATTCTTCTTAAATACACTTTAAATCAGAAATCAACCAAGACTCCAAAAGCAAACAAACAATTCAAGATTTCTCTCTTGATGATCTTTCTCTTTACATGACGTGGCTCTAAGATGAACTAAGTGTCCTTCAGTACTCTCATAAGAAGCATTCTCCTTAGGTTGGTGGAATCAAGTCCCAAGGACCAGCTTCTAACCCGGGTTTGTTAAATGGTCAACAAGGTGTTAGGTTGGTGGAATCAAGTCCCAAGGACCAGCTTCTAACCCGGGTTTGTTAAATGGTCAACAAGGTGTCAGCGTGGCTCTGACTTACCTCTGTCCTCATTTCCCAGCCCTGCCAGCAGTGCATAGAATATGTGATAATTCCTCTCCCCAGGGTTCTGCCTCACAACTCGGTTCTGTGAAGATAAGCCATATTTATAGTCAGAGATGTCTTCTCGGCTTAATTAGCACAAATCAGTGATTTCTGAAAATTGCTATTAGGGAAGGGAATGTGAATTAAATCATGTTTACTTACTTTTTCTAATAAATCTTCATGTGAAAAGCAAGGTCAAGTCAAGGAACAAAACCAGGACATGACATGCTCAACCTGTCTTGAGTTTCCTGTTCTTGGTTACCCTCATCATTACAGTGCCTTTGACATTGAGACTTCAGGGGCCAAAAGACATGCAAACTGAGCACAGACTGTTTGACCTAAATCCATTTCCAAACCTGACGCATGCTAGAACCCTATCAGAGGCCACGTGATTGGCTGGAATTTACCTCAAACCATACATGTTGTTTGATCTGATAGTTGGTGATAAATCTAATTTTTTGGATTATGGACATGATATCCAGCATTTCCAAAAGAAAGTATGTTCTTTATGCCATGGACTAATTAATTCTTGGTCAAACACAGTCATAGCAGAGCAAGGACTGTTGTTGTTGTTGTTGTTATGTGCCGTCAAGTCAGACCCGACTCATAGCGACCCCTCCTTGGGTTTCCGAGGCAGTATCACTACGGAAGTAGATTGCCCTATCTTCCTTCCGAGGAGTAGCCAGTGGGTTTGAACTGCCAGCCTTCTGGTTAGCAGTCAAGTGCTTTTAGGCACTACGCTACACTAGAAAGCACCAAAAACAGAAACGTTTCATGCTCTTTTTTTGTCTTATTTATGATTGGCAAACACACACTGTCGTTACTGTTAGATGCTGTCGAGTTATCTCCAACTCACAGCAATCCTGTGTACAACAGAACGAAACATTTGGTTCTACACAGCAAGAACATATATAGAGCCAAATGCCATTGATAAAACCCACATCAAACAGGATACAATCCACAATTCTCCCGCCCTGAATATTTCCTTTCCGGCAGATGTTCAGCTGAATAAATTTCCCAAAGCGACTGGAGTTGCTGTTGTACACGGTCTTCGCGTTGCCAAAAGCTTCCATGATTGGGCTGTGAAAGAGGTGAGCACAGCAAAAGGTGTTAATTAGGACAGACCCCAAAACAGTAAGGGCTTCTCAGAAACGGCTAAACATACCATGGCAAGAAAAATCTGAACCAATAAGTTCTTTGGGAACTATGTTTATTTTCAGAAGAGATAAATTTTCAAAATACTTGCTGAGATGGGTTTTGAATGCATACCCATTGTGAGTGAGCAAGGATCTTATAGTAGGCTGTTCTGGTCAAGAATGGTATGCAGAATTAAAAAATGTGAACCACTGTCAGAGTCAATTCTGACTCATAGCAACCCTGTAAGACAGAGCAGAACTGCCCCACAAGGTTCCCAAGGCTGTAATCTTTACAGAAGCAGACTGCCTCATCTTTTTCCTGCAGAGAGGCTGGTGGGTTCAAACCACCGACCTTCTGGTTAGCAGCTGAATGCTTTAACCACTGCACCCTAGAGTTCCTTAGCTCATGCCTGTGCAAATTAGCTTGGGTTTAGACACACAAGCCAGGAATGACACAGAAAAAGCCCCACTCACTCATAATGTAAAAACAAAACAGTTCTAGCTCTGGGAATTTCACCAACTCATTATACCCTTTTGGGGCAACCCATTTAGCTTCTTTGGTTCTTCTCCAGCTGGAAAATGGGGTCAGAGAGGATTACGACCTGGCAAGTTTTTTCTGTACAGGACCAAACCAAAAACTCACTGCCATCAACGCATTTCTGACTCACAGCAACCCCCACTGTGTTTCCAAGGCTGTACACCTTTACGGACGTAGATTGCCCTATCTTCCTTCCACAGAGCGATTGGTGGGTTTGAACCACTGACCTTCCAGTTAGCAGTCATGCGGCCTTTGTTGCAACTACTTAATTTTGCCACTGTAGCTTAAAAGCAACCACAAACAGTATGTAAAGAAACTAGCAGGGCTGTGTTCCAACAAAACATTATTTAAAAAAAAAACAAACCCAAAAACAGGCTATAGGATTTAGGCAGCAGTCCACACTCTGTCAAATCCTAGACTAACTTCTAAATAATAGGATCTCTCAAGGAGCTCTGGTAGCACAGTGGCTAAGGCACTTGATTGCTAACCAGAAGGCTGGCGGTTCAAACCCACCAGCCACTCCTCGGAAAGGAAGATGGGGCAATCTACTTCCGTAGTGATACTGCCTCGGAAACCCAAGGAGGGGTCGCTATGAGTCGGGTTCGACTCGTCGGCACATAACAACAACAACAACAAGTCCCTATACACTCTAAAATTTTGTAAGACACAAAACAGATAAAGCAAATAAAACCTGAGATGATATATCACCACACAGCCCTCTTTCAAAGCTCTGAGGCTCACAGCCACAGGATGGGTCAGTGGCCTTCTGCCACATAAGTGGCTACCAAACCACCATTATCAGTTTCCCTCCTGTTCACTCTGAACATCCAAACAGCTGGAGGGGGTCTTGCTCATCTCCTTGCTCAGCCCCCTTGTACACGGTGGTTGGCAGTTGAAATGTCTCTGGATCACAAAGCCTCCAGAGAGCTCATCAACTGTAGTCTTCTCTACAAACTCCAATACTCTTCCCTTATCTAACCCAGGCCCTTCACAGCCTCATGAGGCTGGAGTCAAGGGCTCTCAGGTAGGAAGGAGGTTACAGACCATTCCCTGGCATCACTCAATCGTCAACTCACACCCGGCCCCGGGATGGAGGGTCAGGAGCATCTTCACCCAGAGAGGACGTGGCAGAGGTTATCGGAAATTGCTATGCGTTTCTCGAACATTTCTCGTAAAATAGGAGTCGAGGACAGGAGAGCAGAGACCCACAGACTCAAACTCTTCCTTAAACCACCCAGGCTGTGGAAAAATAAATCCCACTGGTTGGAAATAAGAGCTGTGATAAAGAAATACCTGCTTTCAAGAATAGCTTGTTCAACACAGGATGTCTTCTCCTTCAAGGACAACTCCAAAGACTGTTGACTGATGGCTGATAAAAACTTGAGGATCAACTTCGTGCTTTCGGTTTTCCCAGCCCCACTCTCACCACTGAAAGACAGAATGCAGAAGTCTGTGCTCCTACGTGGTACTGAACAAACATCAGCTCAGTCAATACCACTATAGTTCCTCAAAGGAACAGCAGTGGAAAAGTAGGGAAAGGGGAGATGCAAATGTTTCTGAAGAGCTAAGGGCAAGGGCAGGACGAGTCTGTCCCACCGCTGGCCACACAGTCCCGGCACGACACACGTCTGTAAGCACAGGCAGTGAACAGCAAGGCTGCCATTAACATCTAGGTGGTTAGATGGGGGTGCATTTTGTGGAAGCAGGTTCTGCAAGAGGGATCTTCACCTTGTTCATGAACATAAAGCAAACACATCCCCAGTGGCTGGCTCAGTGGTGGCGCTCGGCAAATGTTTGCTAAACGATTGGGCATGTTAATGGTCCCTTTGTGGGAAACTTAAAACAGGTAAGTATTTTTTTTTTTTTTTTAAAGCCTAAGTATTACGGTGGGGACAAAGGAAAGAATGGACAGGCACTCAGCCCACACAAATCATTTTCATCTTCAATACAACTAACTACAATGGAGGCGGCAGCAATCAGAGTTGGCATTGAACTGGTTCCCAAAACCGCCAGAGCAGAGGAGACCAATGAGAAACGTTGACAGGGTGTGAGTTATGCCTTCACTAGAACGTGCCCATGAGGCATCAAAGCGCTCTCAGACACAGGCCTGGAACTCGGAGGAGAAGTTGGGTGGGGGTATAAATCAGGGAAATCGTGCAGACTTAGAGAAAAAAGGGCAGGCTAGTCAGGAATGGCTGTTGTTGCTCTTGCTGCGTGCCTTCAATTCAATTCCAAGTCACAGCCATCCCACGTGACAGAGCACAACTGTCCCACAGGGTCTTCTAGGCTGTAATCTTTACAGGAGAAGGTCACCAGGTCTTACTCCCACAGATCCACCGGGGGTTTCAAACCTCCACCCTTTCAGCTAGCAGCCAAGTGCCTAACCACCGTGCCTCCAGGGTGCCTTAGTTAGAGAAACAGAAAAAGAAAAACCAAATTCACTGCCATCGAGTTGATCCCAACTCATAGTGACCCCTATTGGGTTTCCGAGGAGGTAAAAATCTTTACAGAAGTAGATTGCCTAATCTTCCTCCCGCAGAGTGGCTGGTAGGTTTGAACCATCAACCTTCCAGTCAGCAGTCAAATGCCTTAGGCATTGAGCCACCAGAACTCCTTTAGTTAGAAGAGGAGGAGGTATAAAACGACCAAGGAGCTAAGGACAGCCCAGAGAGGAAGGGAGAAACCTAGATGATGGTGTACCGTGCAGGAGAGGGGGCAACCATGACAAGCGTTCCCGAGAGGCCGGGAAAGCGTCCCCTGGTTTCCACAGGAGACAGCAGGGGAGGAGGGGAGCAACCAGACGGCAGCAGGCGGAAGAGAGTGGGAGAACATGAAACGAGACAGTGTGTGCCACAGCTTCCAAGATGCTCCACTGTGAGAGCGAGCTGAGCTGTCAGGGGTTTAGGGCTGTGTTTATCCAAAGGAACTTCTTCTTTTCTTTGCGCGATGGCAGAAGCCAAACGTTTCTGAATGACAACGCCAACAATCCAATAGAATGGGAGGGTGAAAGAACTAGAGGTAGGCAGGTTCGGGTAGAAACAAAGCCCTGAGGAAAGCAGAGGGGAAGCAAAGGACCTCTGAGGAAGCCACGCCCTTTCCTTATCGGACTGGAAGGAGAGGGCACATTCAGTGCTGGCAGGTTTACAGAACCAGCCCCCAAACCAAAGCCAACTCACTGCCACTGAGCTGATTCTGACTCACAGCAACTCCCGCTGGGTTCCTGAGGCAGTACGTCTTTATGGAAGTAGATTGCCCAGTGTGGTAGTTATGTTTGTGGGTCAACTTGGCTGGGCCTGGTTGAGTGGCTGGGCAGCTGGATGTAGTATTCCCCATGATGAGACTAGCAATCAACTCCGTGGTGGGATCTACCACAAGCAGCTGAGTAGCTGCCTTTGGGATGTGGTCTGCTTCCTGTATACAAGGAGAAGCCTTGGGAACGGTCTCCAGCCTATGGTACACTTGGACCCTGCATGTAGCTGTGTTGTTGCTCAGCAGCCTGCTATGCTCTGCCGACCTTGGGACTTACAATGGACTTAAGTTAATGGCCTGCTGTGTGGTTTGGTAACATCAGGACTGTGCCTTTTTACTCGTCAACCTTGGGCTTGTCAGCCTCAGCAGCCAGCAGCTGTCTGAGTGAAGAAATGCCTCTAGCTCCAGTGGGCTGGGAGAAGGAGGCAGGCTGGACCCCAAGATTGAGGGGCTTTCACCCAGCCCCTAGGGCCTGGCACTTTGAACTTGGACTAAAAGCCTCCAAACTGTGAAGAATAAACTCCTGTTTGTTAAGGCCATCCATTTGTGGTATATTCCTGTCAGAGTGGCACTAGGTAAACCAGAACACCCAGTCTTCCTTCCACAGAGTGGCTGGTGGGTTTAAACTGCCAGCGGTTAGAGGTCAAATGTCTTAGGGGTCAGTTAATTATGAGCTCCAAATCCAATCTGCTGCCTGTTTTTGTAAATAAAGTTTTATTAGAACACACTGAGGCTCATTCGTTTACATATTACCTATGGCTGCTTCCCCACTGCCAGGGCAAGTTTGAGTAGCTGTGACAGAGGTGGTCTTGCTCACCAGGCCTAAATTACATACCATCTAAACCACTTGTCATGGTGTCAGTTCTGACTCATGGCCAATCCATGTGGGTTAGAAGAGAACTGGGCTCCCCGCAGGGTTTTCAGTGGGTGACTTTTCAGAAGTGGCACTTCTCTGAGTGGGCTCCTAAGATAACCTTTTGGTTAGCAGCTGGGTGTGTTAACTGTCTGCACTACCCAGGACCATACAGCATCTGGTCTCATAAAGTTTACTAACACTTGACTATCAAACTTTCTCCTTCCTTTAAGTCAGACTCCTCTGAATCCCATGATTTTCTCATTCCCTCCTTTGCTAGAAGACTTATGACAGACACCTGGTCACTGTTAAGAGATTAAGTCTGAAAGTAACAGCAAGCCAAGCAAAGCCCCTAGGAGATGACCCAGTGCCAAGAAGGTGGATGCCATCCAGGACACAGCACAGGCTTTGCAGTCGGGCAGAACAATGTTCAAATCCTGTCTCTGTTGCTAAAGGCACCCTGGCCAGTCACTCAGCAGATCTGAGCCTCAGTTTCTCCTTAGAAAATATTTCTCAGACTCTCATGAGGACAACACAAGCAATAACATCCCTCAACGATTTATGGTAGTTGTGAAGAATATGGAATATACTGACAGAAGAACAAATCTGTCTTGGAAGAAGTACAGCCAGAATGTTCCTTAGCAGTAAGGATGGTAAGACTCCATCTCATGCACGTTGGACATGTTGTCAGGAGGGACCAGTCCCTGGAGAAGGACATCATTCTTGGTAAAGGACAGGGTCAGCCAAAAAGAGGAAGACCCTCAATGAGATGGACTGACATAGTGGCTGCAACAAGGGGCTCACCCACAGCAATGACTGTGAGGTTGGTGCAGAAAGGACAATGTTTCATTCTGTTGTACGTGAAGCTGTTATGAGTTGGAGCCGACTCAATAATACCTAACAACAACAACAACAGATCATAATTATTAACATCAGTTTCTTCTCTTCAGAGTAGAAGATCCTGAAAGAAGGGATTGGGTCTTATTCTCTTTTTCAATCCCAAAAACTCAGCAGCACTGGAACGTGCTAAGTCATATAACCACTGGCCACAACTTATCCCTTATTCTGGCTGGTGTCTGTCTTTCTTATTCAGGATACAAGTTTCATACACTGTTTTAATCCCACCACTTCCAAATTTATTTCTAAAAATATGAAAGGACAGTTAAGAATAACATCACCCACTCTAGCTTTGAAAAACTGACACACACCAACTGGGCAAAGATCCTGGAACAAGAGTCACTCCCACGTGCTCACCCTTGACTGACAGTCATTGAAGGCTGGTCCTCTACCAGACACTGACCTAGGCACTGTCCACACCGTCAACCTGAAGGGGCCACGTATGTGGAGCAAGACGGTGATAGATGAAACCCTTCACATGCCATGTATGAAAAATGAAAGTTAATGTAAAAAGTACTCCATTATGTAGGAGATCCTGCATAAAGAGGGAGAACAATGTGGAACAAAACTCAAAATCATTTGGAGGCAAAAAAAAAAAAA
>NW_006921904.1:2608724-2609836 GCF_000298275.1 Orycteropus afer afer
GGGTTAAGAGAGGTAACAATTTTGAAAGTAAGACCATTTAAAAATCCTTCAGAGGCACCGGTCAAAGGAACAACGAGGCTTAGACTGGAAGACCAGATACCTTGCGTTGCCAACAACTAGCCAGGAACCTTGGCTAAAGGAGGGACATGAGTAAAAAGGGGAACAAAAAGTTAATCTTTCAAGCCGTGTCCAGTCCCCAAATTTTCTGATTTTGAAGGTTTTAGCCCGAGAGACGTCCCTGGGTGATGCAGACAGTTAAGTGTTCAACTACTAGCTGAAAGATTGGCGGTTCGGAGGACAGGTCTGGCCATCTGCTTCTGAAAGGTCCCAGCCTAGGAAACCCTGTGGAGCAGTTCTGCTCGGCATACATGGGGAGCCCCGAGCCAGAATCAACTCAACCAAGTGACAAGCAGCTTGAGAAAGAAGTCCCTGGGGGTACAAACAGTTAACACATGCAGCTGCTAACCAAAAGGCTGAAGGTGCCCTGGAAGAAAGGTGTGATGACCTACTTCTGAAAAACTGGCCATCGGAAACTTTAGGGAGCACAGTTACTCTGATGCACGCGGGGTCGCCAAAGTCAGCAGCTGACTGGGCTGCAACTGGTGGCAGCCCGAGGCAATGCTCTGAATGTCGTAAAATCCACTGCAATCCACTAGGGGGCAGTTCACGCCCAAGGAAATCAAAGCAGGCTACTGTGCTTACCCGGCGGCACCTCCACACTCAATCTTCTCCAATGCCTGACGCCCCAATGCCTGACGCTCCAATGCCTGACGCCCCAATGCCTGACGCCCCAAGCCCACTTAAAAAAGAAAAACCCTGCAGACATCTATTAAAAACCAAAACACATTTTAAAGAGATGCCTATTTTTAAAATCTATGTTTCCGGAGTTAATTTAGATAAATGCAGTTACTCTTTCACACTAGCATTACACAATGGAAGCTTTCTGTCTGGGATCTCCCCCTCCTCCACCCTATTTAAATACCACGGTCTCTAGCATGAAAATGCCAACCCCTTTCCGTTTTATTACACACACACACACACACACACACACATCTTGTTTGATTTCCACTTTCTTCCAACACTGCTCCCTCAAACAAGTGAAAATATCATTA
>NW_006921904.1:2611164-2616930 GCF_000298275.1 Orycteropus afer afer
GGAAATAGATTGCCCAACCTTCCTTCTGATGAGTGGCTGGTGGGTTTGAACCGCCAGCCTCCTGGTTAGCAGTCAAGTGCCTAAGGCATTATGCTACCAGAGCTGTATCTACCTGATGTAATGTTCAAGGGGGCTATGTGAAGTCTTGAAATTATTGCCTGGAGATAATCTTGAAATCTGGGACCAGAAGTATTCCTAGGCTTCTTAAAACCAAATAATAGTTTAGCTTAACTAGTAATAAAAAGTCTGTCTTTTAACATTATGCTAGCTTAAGAACTATCTATATGGGATTAAAGTGACAACCAACTCAAAAGATTAGACAGGAAGTTTAGGGGCAGTGAGCTGATGTTAATGGGGAAGGGACAACACAGACAAGGAGGGTGACAATGGTTGCACAACTTGAAGAATGTATCCAGTGTTGCTGAATTGTACATGCAGAAACCGTTGACTTGGTGTATATTTTACTGTGTATATTTTCAACAACAAGAATTTAGGGGGGAAAAAAGAAATCAAGGAACCAAAAATATAAAGTAAGCAAAACATTTAAAATGTAAATTAAAATAAGACAATGCAAAACAAAGCAAGGACTTATGCACAAGGATAATGGGTAAAACGTGCCAGCGAGAGGCACATAGTCCCTGAGCGCGGTTCTCTGTGGGCGGCATCTGTAAATACCATTACAGAGTACCCACATCAAAGGGCTGTTGGAAGGTTTCAATAAGACAAGGAGAGTCTAAAAGGTTCTTGGCACAGCATCTAATGCACAGCAATGCTTCCATAAATACAGCCATTGCTTTTTGCCATCTAAGTCAGATTCCACATAGGAAGAGCTTGAAGGATGAGGGGAGCATCTCTCAGATGTCCTCTGTTCAGGGCCCCTCCATTTCCCTGGCCTGTGTTTCAACAGTGGGCCTGTTCTTCTGGTCCCTCTGCCCTGCTCCCCACTCTCACGCTCCCCCCGTCACGTATCTGCCCCCCTCTCAGGAGTGGCTTCTCTGACTGGGGAACTGGGGAGAGGACCAAGTGTGCTTGGTTCAGGCCTGGCTAGTCTGTTATCCACCTTTTGGTCAATGTGGCCCCTGGTTACCTGGCTGTACCAGTGACCAGGTGGGTCTGTCTGTCTGCCTAATTAGGGGGCTGCAGTGTGTGCAAGCCCAGCTGCCTGGTGGTCCCAAGCTGACATCTGGCTCTCCATCTGTTCTGTAACTCACTTCAATGGGCTCTGCAGTCCAAAGGGGAAGCAACCAAAACCAGAACCAAACTCACTGCCATTGGGTCGATCTGACTCATAGAGACAGACCCCTTCTTGGGATTCTGAGGCAGTATCTCTATGGAAGTAGACTGCCCAATCTTCCTTCTGAGAAGTGGCTGGTGGGTTTGAAATGCCAGCCTTCTGGTTAGCAGTCAAATGCCTTAGGCACTACGCCACCACTGCCTTCCCCCCAAATACCAAGACCCGTTTCTGTTCTTTCCTCTTCAAATAATAAAATAATCCTTATTTTTGCCACAATGTGGGACTAGGAGGACAGTGGAATCCTCTTTCACACCATCGCTCCTCAGGCGTAGCTGTGTTCCCTAGATGAGTGTCTGGAAGGAAGAATGAAGGATTCCATGGAACTCTCACTGCCAGTGACATCCATCATTTCTGCTCTGACAACCATTGAGAGGAGTGTAACAGTCAGAAAGAGAACTAGAACCTGATTCCACTGGAAATGAGTAAGAAGATCCAACAAACTGCCACCAGAATTAGGCGATGAGGTCATTCTGAATGAGGTAATGAAGAAAATTAAATAGTTCAAAATAAATATATCTCTACTGCTCCTTGGTATGGAGTATATTTAGGAGTAACAGAGTATATTTATTTAAAAATATTTAATTTTAGCAGTGTTAGTGAAGAACACTGAAAGTACCATGGACTATCAGAAGAACTAACAGATCTTTCCTGCAAGAAGCACGGCCAGAAAGTTCCTTGGGGGTGAGAATGGCCAGATGTCATCGCACCTACTGTAGCCACGTTGTCAGAAGGGACCATTCCCTGGAGAAGGATCTCATGCTTGGTAAAGTGGAGGGTCAGTGAAAAAGGCGAAGGCCCTCAGTGAGATGGACTGACACAGTGGCTACAGCCATGGGCTCAGGTATAAGAAGGATTATGAGGCTGGCACACACCAGGCAGGGTTCCGTTCTGCTACGCATAGGGTCGCTATGAGTTGGAGACGACTTGATGGCACCTGACGACAACAACAACAACAACAACAACAACAATAACAACAACATCGCTCCTTAGAGGTGAGGATGGTGAGACTTTGGACATGTTATCAGGAAGGACCAGTTCCTGGAGAAGGACATCATGCTTGGTAAAGTGGAGGGTCAGCGAGAAAGAGGAAGGTCTCAATGAGATGGACTGACACAGTGGCTGCAACAATGGGATCCAACATCAATGACCGTGAGCATGATGCAAGACCAGGCAATGTTTCATTCTGTTGTACACAGGCTTGTTGCTACGAGTTTGAACTGACTGAACGGCACCACATGACAGTAGCTTTTCAGACAGTCCCTAAGCCACAAAGTTCTGAACAGTAAGGGTCCTTGTAGTTTATTTCAATAAACGAGTAAAACTCAGCTTAAATAGGTACAAACCCTCTCCCCCACCAAAAAATAATTAAAATAAGCATATCTTCGTATTATTATCTTCACATACACTTAGTAAGCCACTTGTCTATAGCTAATTCAAATGTAAGCTTTAGGAACATCCCATTAAGATTATAAAAATTCTTAAAATTTGGTTGGTTCTATCTAGAGTAATTTTGTCTACACTAAAGAAAAAAGAAACCTTGCTCAAATACACAGGGTTGGGACCAGCCCTCTTGACTACATAGAGCATCTTAAATTTGGAAGATCTATAATAAATCGGGCCACATCTCATCTTTCAAGTAAACCAAAGACTAAGTAAGGCAAGTAAATAAATAAAAGACAACCATTATTCTGGGGCAAAGAGTAAGCGAGAAGATACAGTGAAGCTTTGCCCATCTAAATCAGCTCCTCATTCACAGCTTCGAAAGCTCTATCTGCCCAGGTATTCAAAAGGGGAAGCCCACTGGAGACATGCAGGGACTTATAATGGAGCCAAAAGGATTTTTCTAGTAATGGTCAAGGTCCATAAACATAGCAGGTTTTGTGTTTTCAGGGCTGCCTGAGGAGGAGCAGGCAGGGGGGACACGAGGGTTGCTGGGGTGTGGAGAAAGCCTGACTGGTTCCGAGCACTACTTCTGTCCTCCACCTCCGTCCCACCCCTGCTGCGTTTCCTATCACTCTTTTCAAATCGTCACATTCACAGGCCTCCGTCAGCCCCCTGGTTTATTATGAGGGCTGTTTACCTGATGAGGACGCACTGGCTGTCATGCCGTTTCCACAGGCAGCGGTAGCACTCGTTGGCGATGGCGAAGATGTGGGGGGGGTTGTCCCCCAGGTGGCGTCTGCTGTACTGCTCCATGGTTGTGGGTTCATACAGGCCGGGAATCGTCTTGTAGGGGTTCACGGAAGCAATGATGGAGCCGATGTAGGTCTGCAAGCAACGGGATCTGGGTTACACACGTCACGCCTGGGGAGCTGTCCGCCCTGGAACGCAGCTCAGTGCTGCTTCCACCCCAGCCCACGCTGTTCCATGTGCCCACTCTCAGAAGGACGGGGGCCACTCGCGTGGAAGAGGACAACCTAACTGCAGCGTCAACCTTTCTGTTGCCTACCGTACACATTTCTCCTATCAAATTTTTGGTACCAAATCTTGTCATTCTGTACAAACAAAGGAAGCCAAGGAAAGGTAATTGAGATAAAAGCCAGTGAAGCTGCCCTGGCCTAAATGCCTGTCCCATGGCAAAATCCCTCACTCTCTTATTACAAAGGACAGTTCCAACACCTTCCTTGTCAGATGGCTAAAATGACATAGCAGGATTAAAGTAGCCAAGACCATAAAAGCTTGCGAGTGGCTGTCTAGATGCCACACTTGGTCTCTCCTCATCCAGAGCAAGGAAGAATGAAGAAAGCCAAACACACATGGAAACAACTAGTCTAAGAGATTAGCGGACCACGGGAACCTCAGCCTACATGACCCTGAGATAAGAAGAACTAGATGGTGCCCGGCTTACCAGTCAACCACTCAGAAAGGGATCAGTGCAGGAGATCCTGGATAAGGTGGAGAAAAAAATGTAGAACAAAATTCAAAATCATAAAAAAGATCAGGTGTATTGGTCTGACAGAGCCTGGTGAAACTCCCTAAACTATTGCCCACAGTCACCCTTTGGGCCTGGAACCGAACTCACTCCCACGGCTTCCAGCCAAACAACAAATAGTCCTAAAAAGTCAACATTTACACCAGGTAAGTACACTCCTTATAACAATCAACCATGAGAGATCAGAAGGGCATTCACAAGGAAAATAGTTCAGGGGGCAGGAATGCATAGGAAAGGGGGACACTGGGAAAAGATAACCATAGGGAGGAAGTAGGAAGAGAGCTGTTACATTACAGGGATTGGAATCAATGTCATGAAACAAAATGTGTATGAATGGCTGTATGGAAAATGAAGCTGCTCTGTAAACATTCACCCAAATCACAATTAAAAAAAGAAGGAAAAAAGAAAAAAAATACATGAAGGAGCTAAGACCATTTTTGAAAATACACAAAAACCTGTGAAAGCCAGAAACTGGGGAAAGCAGCAACTTGTCAGAGAAGCAAATTCAAATATTTTCTACTAACAGTGAGTGACAGAAATGTGGTAGACGGTACCGTCCACGGTGAAAATCTTGCAAGACCTAGAAAAACAAGGCAGCTGACTTCCAGCTCTGACAGGTTTCACAGTACTAGGTTGTTCTCTTCATGTCAGAACCTCATGAACTACACAAAACATACCTGGAACTTGACTGGCTGACAACCCACACCAGAAATTAAGCAAAATTCTCAGAGCAACAAAACAGAGGCTGCACAGTTACTGAAGCTGAGTGCCTTATCCTTCCTCCAGATGGACATAAAAGTACAGCTAAACCTGCTGGAAAAGACTTCTTTCAAGTGTTAAAGAGCAAAGATGTCTCCTTGAAGACTAAGGTGTGCCTGACACAAGCCATGGTATTTTCAATCGCCTCTTTCCAGGACAGGTTTGTTTGTTCTTCTGGCAGTCCATGGCACTTTCAGCATTCTTCGCCAACATCGCAACTCAAAAGCATCAACTCTTCTTCAGTCTTCCTTACTCACTGTCCAGCTCTCACATGCATAAGACCAAACCAAAGACTTTTTTTTTTTTTTTTTTTTGGTTGGTCTTATGCATGTGAGAGCTGGACAATGAATAAGGAAGACTGAAGAGTTGATGTCTTTGAGTTGTGGTGTTGGAGAAGAATACGGAAAGTGCCATGGACTGCCATAAGAATGAACAAACCTGTCCTGGAAGAAGTGAAGCCAGAATGCTCCTTGGAAGCCAGAATGGCCAGACTTTGTCTCACCTACTTTGGTCATGTGGTCAGAAGGGACCATTCTCTGGAGAAGGGTGTCATGCTTGGTAAGGTGGAGGGTTGACGAAAGAGGGGAAGACCCTCAATGGGATGGATTGACACAATGATGGACTCAGGCATAGGAAGGATAGTGAGGATGGCACAGACCGGGCAGTGTTTCATTCTGTTGTACACAGGGTTGCTATGAGTCAGAGGTGAATCAACGGCACCCAACAACAACAACAACAACAACAAATCTCACCACCTAAAAGATCAATACCCTAGGCATTA
>NW_006921904.1:2617385-2623650 GCF_000298275.1 Orycteropus afer afer
AAATATAGCACTGGTGCTAGATATGACGCTGGAGGTGGGATGACAGAATTTTCCAAGACCAACAACTTAGCCATTGCAAATTTTTTTTTCAACAACATAAATGGGGATTATATACATGTGGACCTGGCCAGATGAAATACACAGGAATCAAACTGACATCTGGAGAAAGAGGTGATGGAGAAGCTCAATATCATCAGCCAAAAGAAGATCAGGAGCTGACTGCAGAACAGACCATCAACTGCTCACATACAAGTTCAAGTTGAAGCTGAAGACAATTAAAACAAGTTCACAAGAGTCAAAATATGACCTTGATTATATCCCACCTGAATGTAGAGACCATCTGAAGAACAGATCTGATGCACTGAACATCAAGGACCAAAGACCAGATGAGCTGTGGGATGGCAATAAGAATATCATACACGAAAAAAGCAAAAGGTCACTGAAAAGACAGAAAAGACAAGACCAAAATGGATGTCAAATGAGACTCCGAAACTTGCTCTTCAATGGAAAGCAGCTAAAGTGAATGGAAGAAATGATGAAATGAAAGAGCTGAACAGGAGATTTTGTAGGGCAGCCTGAGAAGACAAAGTAAAGCATTGTAATGAAATGCTCAAAGACCTGGAGATCGAAAATCAAAAGGGAAGAACATGCTTGGCATTTCTGAAGCTAAAAGAACTGAAGGAAAAATTCAAGCCTCAAATTGCAATACTGAAGGATTCTACGGGCAAAATATTGAATGATGTACGAAGCATCAAAAAAAGATGGAAGGAATATACAGAGTCACTGTATCAAAAAGAACTGGTCAACGTTCAGCTATTTCAGGAGATAGCATATGATCAAGAACCAATGGTATTAAAAGAATAAGTCCATGATGCACTGAAGGATCTGTCAAAAAACAAAGCTCCAGGAATTGACAGACTATACATTGAGATGTTTCAACAAACCTGATGCAGTGCTGGGGGTGCTTACTTGTTTATGCCAAGAAATCTGGAAGACAGTTACCTGGCCAACTGAATACAAAAGATCACTAATTTGTGCCCATTCCAAAGAAAGCTGATCCAACAGAATGTGGAAATTATTGAACAATATCATTAATGTCACACACAAGTACAATTTTCCTGAAGATAACTCAAAAACGGTTTCAACAATATAGTAACAGGTAATTTCCAGAAATTAAAGCTGGATTCAGAAGAGGACATGGAAAAGGGATGTCATTGCTGATGTCAGATGGATCTTGGCTGAAAGCAAAGAATACCAGAGAAGATGCTTACCTGTGTCTTATTGACCATGCAACGGCATTTGACTATGTGAATCATAACAAATTATGGACAACATTGAGAAGAATGGGAATTCCAGAACACTTAATTATGCTCATGAGGAACCTGTACACAGACAGAGGCAGTCGTTCAAACAGAGCAGGACGATATTGCATGGTTTATAATTAGCAAGAGTGTGTGTTTTAGGGCTGTGTCCTTTCACTGTATTTACTTAATATGTGTGCTAAGCAAATCTTCGGAGAGGCTGGACTGTATAAAGAGGGATACAGCGTCAGGATCAGAGGAAGATTCATCAACAACTTGTGATGTGCAGATAACACAACCTTGCTTGCTGAAAGTGAAGAGAACTGGAAGTACTTAGTGATGAAGATCTAAGATTATAGTATTCAGTATGGATCACACCTCAACATAAAGAAAACAAAAATCCTCACAATTGGACCACTAAGCAATACCATGATAAATGGAGAAAAGGTTGAAGTTGTCAGGGATTTTATTGATCTTGGACCCATCATCAGCATACATGGAAGGAGCAGTCAAGAAACAGACTGGGCAAATCTGCTGCAAAAGACTTCTTTAAACTGTCAAGGAGTAAAGGTGTCACTTTGAAGACTAAGGTACACCTAACCCAAGCCACAGTATTTTCAATTCCCTCATATGTATCTGAAAGCTGAACAATGAACGTTGTTGTTGTTGTATGCTGTCCAGTCGGCCCCGACTCACAGAGACCCCTCCTTGAGTTTCCGAGGCGGTATCACTATGGAAGTAGATTGCCCAACCTTCCTTCCGAGGAGTGGCTGGTGGATTTGAACTGCCAGGCTTCTGGTTAGCAGTCAGGTGCCTTAGGCCCTATGCCACCAGAGCTCCTAAACAATGAATAAGGAAGACCAAAGCAGAGCTGATGCCTCTGAACTTCAGTGTTGGTAAAGAATACTGAAAAATACCATGGACTGCCAAAAGAAGGAACTAATCTGTCCTGAAAGAAGTGCAGCTAGAATGCTTCTTGCAGGCGAGAATCACCTACTTTGGTCATGTTGTTTGAAGGAACCAGTCCCTGGAGAAGAGTATCATGCTTGGGAAAGCAGAGGGCCAGTGAAAAAAAGGGAAGACCCTCATCAAATAGATTGACCCAGTGGCTGCAATGATGAGCTTAAGCAGAGTGAGGAGTGTGCGGCTGGTGTGGGACCGGGCAGTGTTTCATGATGTTGCACATGGGGCTGTTATGAGTCAGAGCCAACTCAACGGCACCTAACAACAACAACAACAACAGTTAAACCTGTGAAAGACGGAACCCATGGAGGGCAGAAACCTGGCAGAGAAGGAAAACTCAAAATTCAAACGAGGCAGGATTCTTAATAGTGAGTGATACACACCCTGTAGAAGAGGAAAATTTGTAAGACTTGGGACAACATAGCAATCCCATCAAGTTCTGGCTCTTACAAGTTTCACCACTGTATTAACTTACCCTTCTGCAAGAAAATTCTAACCATATTTGGCTACTGGATTTCCAGGCCCAGACTCAAGTGAAGAAGCCAATGAGAGAGGGGTGCAGGTACAGTACTACAACCAGCACCCAGCGTTTATGGCCCAGGTGCATGGTGCCAAGTGTTTGACGAGCTGGGCCTTCTTTAATGATCCCGATAACACTGTGAGGTTTTCAGCATGACAACACCTGCTTCAGATGAGGAAGCTGAGGCATGTGGGTGTGTTGTTGTGTGTCATCAGGCGGAATCCAATTTGTCATAGTGACCCGGTGTGACAGAGTATAACTGTCCCATATGCTTTCCTAGGTTGTAATTTTTATCGGAGCAGATACTAAATCTGTCCTGTTGAGCAGCTGCTGGTGGCTTCAAACCACTGACTTGTTGATGAGCCGCCAAGCACTTAACCATTGTGCTACCAGGGTTCTTCAGTAATTCATGTAGGGTTGCACAGACAGGAAGTGGCAGATCAGAAATCCGAGCCTCGGGGGCACAATTCTAGAGACTTTTCGCCTTACACTCACTGGTGAGGTGTGGCAACGCAGCAGAGGAGAAGAAAAGCTAGAAAAACTACTCAGGAAGGCCAAATGTCCTGTGAATGCCTGGACCGGATTACAGCAAACTATATCCACTTACAGTTACAGGAATTGCTCAGGTGTATAAAGTAACGGATCATGTGTTCAGTATAACTGTTCTCAAATGTAGAACCAAAACACCCAGTGCCATCAAGTCAATTCTGACTCACAGCGTCTCCCATTGGTTTCCAAGGCTGTAAAGCTTTATGGAAGAAGACTGCCTTATCTTCCTTCCACGATGCAGCTGTTAGGTTTGAACCACCAACTTTCTGGTTAACAGTCAAACGCCTTAGGCACTGTGCCATCAGAGCTCCTTTCAAATCTAAGGAAGTCTATAATATGTTTTTTAAGTATTTTTAGCCAAAAGAGGTTAAAAACTAAAAAGATGTGGTGTTTTCATGGACAAAGGTCCTGTTCCCTGGCCCTTGACTCTCTAGAAAGCGCCACTGTTCCCTGTCAGAGCCCTGTTGGGGGTGCTGGCCACAAAGAAGGAAGGAAACTGTAGGAGAGAAGAGGGCATCACAAGCCTCCTCCATCAACAAGAATGTTCCAGGGCCTCCAGCCACGTCAGCTGCCGAGGAGGACGGCCTGAGGCTACACGTGCCTGCACCTTCCTCTAACTTTGCCCAAGGTGTCTTACACCCTTTCCTAAAATTTCTACACACTATTACAAGGATCCTGGAGGTACAGTGGTTAAAGCTCTTGGCAGTGAACCAAAATGGTCAGCAGCTCGAACTCAACAGCCACACCGTGGGAGAAAGACGTGGCAGTCTGCTCTGTAAGCACACAACAGCCTCGGAGACCCTCTGGGGCAGTTTCCTCTGTCCTGCTAGGTGGATTGTTAGGAGTCAGAATGGAATGAAGGACATTTTTTTTTAAATGGAGAAGTAAGAGTTCCATATACATATTGCTAGCCCCTGACTTTTACCACTTTATAGCTTATAAGCTTTATGTATTTTCCATTCTGATGAAATCTTCAGGAAGCAACCACCACATACCCTAGTGTGGTTAGTCTGGGTCAGTGCACCGAAGTTAATCTTTCCTTAAGGATTAATGATCCTTATTCAGACTCTGTGCCCATAAAAACGGTGACCACACGGAGTAAGGAGGTCGCACCCTTCACATCCACACCCAACCACTCGGCCTCCTGGGCCTTCTTGTCTTATCTGCATCTCAGCCTGCCCTACACTCCAGGTGGCTCCAAATCCTAAAGGCAGAAGGCTCTTCCTCCTGGGGGCCTGCTGTGTTAGAAATGGCTGAAAGCGCAGGAAGAGTTTACCAATAAAGCATACTGTTGCTGTATCTGGGATCATTAACGGAAGATACCAAGCTAGGGTTTTGTTTTCCTTTTCAGCATACACAGCATATCATGCATTAAATGGAAAAAAATTCAAAATGATTGCATTTCTACATGTTTAAAACTTTTCACCTTCTAAAAACAATTATGACTAAAAGTAGGCTGACCATAAAAAAAAGGCCAGTAAAACGCTCTGTGTTCCAAGGACTGAAACAGAGTAAGAAAGAATACAGTAAAACTTAATGACAGGCTCAGATGCAAACGAATCCTTAATGTGGGTCTGATGAGATTACAAGCTTGATTTGATTTTGGGACATCTTAGAACCTGCCCTTCCCTTGCTGGCTCTTCTTCACACCCCATAGAGCGCTTTCCGATCTTTACAGAGAACCTGAGGTGAACTCCCCTCTTCCAAATACGGTCAGGACCCTTTTTCCTTCTCAGGGAAACAAAAAACCAAACCCACTGCTATCAAGTTTATTCCAACTCATAGTGACCTCCCCTGGGTTTCCAAAGCTGTAAATCTTTACAGAAGCAGACTGCCTCATCTTTCTTTCACGGAGCAGCTGGTAGGTTTGAACTGCTGACCTTTTGGTTAGCAGTCAAATGCCTTACCCACTACATCACCACAGCTCTTTTGTATGGTGGAGAGAGAGAGCATGTAAGTACGAGGTGATCAGCCACATCATCTTTTCAAAGGTAAAGCATGTGACAGCACGTGTCTACACTGTACTATGTTCTGTCGCAAAATGTAGGGGTACTGCTGTGGTCCTTTCCATTTGTGGTTGGGACCTGAAACATACAAAAACATAAAATGCATATTCTGAGAAAAGATTCCCTATCATTTGCTATTGTTAGGTGCTGCCAATTTGCAACTCATCATGACCCCATTTCATTTGATTTCTGAGTCAAACTGCCTCATGGGGTTTCTAGGCTCTCTCCCTGGGTCCTTCAGTTCTTCCTCCCTCAGATCCACTAGGTGGGCTCAAACTGGAACTCTTCAGTTAGCAAATGAGCGCTCAACTTCTGCACCACCACAGCGCCTTCCCTACAGTTTAAACCATAGTAAATAATCCAAACAAAGAGGGAACGTACACGCATTTATAACATAGCCTGGTTTGGTTCTGTTGTTCATAAAGGTTTTCTTAAACCGGTGTTCCCCAAGCTCCTTCTTTTTCTTTTCCTTGTTCCCACTGAAGCAAGTATATGTTTTTGAACTTTATACAGTGCGTACACAAAATATTAACTGAAACATATTGTCAAACGAGGCAAAGGTCTCCCCCTGACCCCTTTAGAACTTCAGTGCTAGAGCGAAGACATTCATCTCTTTCCGAGGTGAGGTGCAAAGAGAGATTTAAAACTAAGGTGATTCTAAGGAGACTCTTAAGGGTGAATGACAAGTAGCATTATTGCTTCTGCTGCGTACTGACTATCCTCCAAAAACATGTAGTGAACCCTGGAGCCCGCACCTGGGCATGGGGTTCTGTCTGGAAATGGGGGTTTCTTTGGCTACGTTAACAAGGTCCCACCAGAGGAGAGTGGGTTCTGAGCCTCAACTCATCTGAGTTATAGAAGGGCAGAGCAGACTCAGAGACAGACATGGGGGAAGCCAGACAGACTGACAGCAGATGCTACTCGAA
>NW_006921904.1:2641465-2642542 GCF_000298275.1 Orycteropus afer afer
CACTTTCAGCAAGCAAAGTTGTATCGTCTGCATATCTCAGGTTGTTAATGATTCTTCCTCCAATCCTGATACCACGTTTTTCTTCATATAGTCCAGCTTCCTATTTGGAGGACTCAAATCTCACAACAATGTGCAAGCCACCACAGTATGACTAACTGACAGACAAGTTTGTCTCCGTTAGCCATTCGAAACCTCTCTGCCCTTCCCTTACCTGGGTCCCGCCTCTTTGTTGTCCCTGGCAGTTCCCCACTTCCTGCCTCTTGGGCAAGGCCTGTCTCCCTCCCCTTACCTGGATCCTGCCACTTTGTCATCCCCCACATTCTTCTCCTTCCTTCCTGCCTCTTGGATGGGACCTATCTCACAATATTCACTAGCAAGTGAAAAGAAGTACAGGTATTGTCACTTAACATCTGTTTGGGCAACGTTCAACTACATATGTGTCCATGGTCCCAGAAGGTTTTTTCAATTTAGTTTTTAAGGGAAAAAGGGAAAGCAGCTCTCCTTTTGTTTATTATTCCCCCTATGGTTTTAAAGACCCTAAATCCAGATTCTTGTAGCACTGGACTATGTGTGGGATACAGGCAACTGAGGCAGAAGACCTGGCTCTGGGAGCAGGCTCTCCAGGCTTTGTCCAGTGGGAAGGTCTGCGTGTGCTCCCTCTGGGAATCACTTTCTGACCCTCTCCTCACCTCCATAATTTTCATGCTCATTCACTGTGCTCCCAGTAAGTATAGATGATCCCTGTCATTGGTAGATTCCTTATTTGCAAATTCACCTACTTTCTAAATTTTATTTGGAACCCCAAAATCAATGCCCAGGGTTTTCACAGATACGCACAGAATGGCAGGAAATCCGAGTTGCCTGATGCTCACGTTCCCAGCTGGGCTGGAGCAGGGTGACACTCTGCCTTCTTATTTCAGCTCTTGTACTGTAAACAAGTGTCCTTTTTGCAGTCTACTTGTACTATGTTTTTCAAATTTTTGTGTTTTTTGTTGGTTATTTTATTCTTTAAAATGCCCCTCAACCTCATCATTAAACTGTTGTCTAGTGTTCCAAGGCATGAAAAGCCTGTGATGT
>NW_006921904.1:2643172-2644710 GCF_000298275.1 Orycteropus afer afer
GGATCCTGGGTCCAAGGACACGCTCCACTCCTGACTCTTCTTTCTTGGTGGTACTGAGATCCCCCTGTCCGCCTCTGGGATGGCTCATTTTAAGCTTAGTGAGATGGCAAAAACTGAGCAATCCCCACGTTAAGGTTCCACACACACCTCATTTGCATGGTCCCACCACCACAAGGGCACCATGCACCTTATTTACATTACTAGCCAGCTGTCCCATCCCCTAGGCAGGCCACAAGCCCACAAGTCTTCTGGTGGAAGTCACAAAGATCACGGTTAGAAGAGCCATATCAAGTAATTCACTACAGCACAGCTGTGAGTTCAATGTTAACGAATCAACAATAGACATTAAATAAGGTTCTGGAGACAGAAACACAGACTAAATAAGGTTATGATGAGTCAGTTGACAAAAACGTTGTGACGAGAAGCTCGCAGGACGTAATGTAGGGCATCACTCTTCCTGAACACAGGAGCAGCGGTTCAATGTTCCCTAGTGTAGTCTTTGCAGCTACTGTGTAGACCCTAACTACTACCAGTAACAAGAACTGACTGAACTTTTATTACATCCCACGTTGCCCTGAACTAGTCAACGGTTTGCTCGGGTCTGTCATCATCAGGGTCCTGGGTGAGGAAAATGGTTTTGTACTCAGCTGCTAACTAAAAGGCTGGAGTTTCAAGTGACCCAGATCCACTTCTGAAAAAACGGCCACTGTAAACCCTATGCCAAATGGTAAAGAATTCCTTTAAAATGAAGCTGAGAATGTAAGAGGGCTGGACAACTAGATTAATGGAAATGGAACAACCAGAACGGAAATACTGAGAATGTTAATGCCTTGTGAAGAATGTGATCAATATCATTGAACAATATGGGTAGAAAACATCATATGGGAACCTAAACTGCTGTATTAACTTTCACCAAAAATATCATTAAGAAAGAAGAAAACCCAATGGAATACAATCCTACTAGGACACCATCAGTCAGAGCTGACATGATGGTGACTGTTTTACTGGTCTTCATTAGCAAACTGGGAGGTCCTACTGGGGGAGGAACGGTGTCTTTCATTTATTCTGTTTTTCAACAAGCACCACAAACAAGAGTAACTCAGCACGCTTGGGGCCGAGCGCAGCACCTCGCACAGAGGCAGAGCGGAATCAACGTGGGTAATCTGGGGACATGTGCTTTGACCACCAACTCACAAATACATTCTTGTTTCCACTGTGTTGTTGTACTCTCTGCCCACTAGCTTCTACACAGTAAAGCCATTTCCCATCGCTGTCCAGTTACGCAACTGGGCCATTAAAAACAATTTGTGAGTGATTGCATTAAAGAAGCCATTAAGGATTCAAGTTCTTAAACAGAACTTTCTGTCACCACAGGTAACTCATGTTACTGATGTCAACCTCTTCAATTCAGAAGTGACGTTTCTATTAAACTTGAGTGAATTTCTGACAAAAATTCCCTCCTTGCTGAAAGACTGGGAACTAAAAGAGGAACAAGAAAGAAAAAAAACCCCACAATCACCAAGCTCCTAATTGCCCCC
>NW_006921904.1:2646310-2654923 GCF_000298275.1 Orycteropus afer afer
CCGACAGCAGCAAGCACTGCCCGGGCTCCCGCACCATCTCCAGGACCGCTGCTGGGTTTGACTCCACTGCTGTGGCTACTGTGTCAACTCATCTCAGTGGGGGGTTTCTGGGGTGCTTGCTGGCGCGCCACCTCACCAACCGTGATGCCCCGCTTCCGGCAACTGGTCTTTCTTGATGACATCCCCAAAGTAATGAGTCCACGTCCCGCCATCCTTGCTTTGAAGGAGCATTTTTGGTGGTAATTCTTCTAAGACTGACTTGATTCTCTCAGTCTGCAGTGTGTTCAATCTCTCTCCATCCAAGTCTAAACCTTTACCTGTAATCACTAAATTACTGTAATGGCCTCTCCTCTCTGTATCTCTGTATCTCGCCTCACATCACAGTCTTATCAACACTTCTGAAGCTTCTCTCAGGGGAATTAGCTCTTCAAAGACCTTTAACAAAGATGGTGGAGGATCTGTAATATGAACCCCAAGCTTGCCTGATTAGTTCTAAGGCAGGGTTCCTCCACCTTGGCCCCACTGGCTCTTTGAGCTGGGTAATGAGCCTTTGTTGTCAGGGCTGTCAAGGTGTCCTGCTGGCACTGCTGCTTTCCAGGAGAAAGCTGAGGCAGTCTGCTTCCATACAGTTCACAGCTCGGGAAACCCCGCGGGGCAGGACTACTCTGTCACCTGGAGCCGCTATGAGTCAGAATGAGAAGCTCTGGTAGCGCAGCGGTTAAAGCACTCAGCTGCTAAGCAAAAGTTCAAACCCCAGCCACTCCATGGGAGAAAGATGAGGCAGTCTGCTTCTGTGAAGATTTACAGCCTTGGAAACCCTACGGGGCAGTTCTACTCTATCCTATAGGGTTAGTATGAGTTGGAATCAGTTCAATGGCAGTGGGTTTTATGAGCTGGAATCAACTTGAGGACAAAGGATTATCACCTCCAGCCTGCCTATTCCCTCTAATATCTCCACACACTCCAACAAACACCCGACTCTATAAGCCTAGGCAACGTTCAGATTTCATAAGGCCATCTCACCAAACTCACTCTCCTCTCTCTGTCTTCACGTACAGTGTTCATCTACCTCGTGTCCCTCCTTTGTCACACCATGACGGCCACACCCTCCACAGGACTTTCTACGTCGGCTCAGGCTTTGTGAGCCACTGACCACCTCTCCCCACCTCTTATCTCTTTAGCCCACAAACATACGCCCTGCTCTCTCTGTTCTCCTAACTCTTTGGACATTTCAGGTCTGAGTACTTGTCAGAACCAGATCTTATGAGGTGGGAACCCTCACTAGACCCTCTGCAAGGGGCCAAGTCCTCAGCAGTGAGCCATGGGCAAGACAACATGGCCGAGAAGTTGAGGGTTGAAACCTGGGGTCCCTGACTAGATAGGAGGCTGAGGGTCTGAGAAGGCAGTTGTATGGGTAGTTGGTAGGGGCTGAGAAAGGCTGACAAGGTGAAGCCTCAGAGCCACTAGATGAAGGGGCTTCTCTGCCACAGGTAATTAGGGAACGAGCCAAGCTGCTCTAAACAGGGCGTAAGATCCCAGTGAGACCGGCAGCAAAGCTACAGTCATACAGGAACTGTATGACTCCGTATGACTTCGTAGGCTCCGTTCTCTGAAGGACAAGGCTGACGTTCAAGTCTGACAAGGATACACCCACCAAAACCAAAAACCCACTGCCATGGAGTCGATTCTGACTCACAGTGATCCCCACTGGGTTTCCGAGGCTGTAAATCTTTATGGAAGTAGATTGCTTCACCTTCCTCCCATGGAACAGCTGGTAGATTTGAACTACTGACCTTCTGGTTAGCAGCCAAATGTCTTACCCACTACACCTCAAGGGCTCCTTCTACACACCAACAGGAAGGGTTAAATAAATGTCAAGTGTCAGGTTGGAGGGCTTCCCGGAAAAGTCAAAACCAAAACTCTGTCATCCTCACCCAACTTGGCACTTGTTAAGGACTGAATGTAGCCCCTCCAAAATATATGTTGGAACCTTAACGCCTACACCTGTGGACGTAAGCCCATTTGGGAATAGGGTTTTCTTGGTCATGTTAAAGAGGCCACATTGGTGTAGGGTGAATCCTAAATGCTACCACATCTGAGTGACATAAAGACATGCAAGCACAAACTGGGGGGGACAGAAGCATTTGTGAGGATCGCCAAGGAACCAAGGCACGTGAGGTCATGGAAGGTGGAGACAAGGATCTTCAGACAGAGTCTTCCCTTGAGCTGGTGCCCTGACTTCAGACTTCCAGCCTCTTGCACTGGGACACAATAAAGTTCTGGTCTTCAAAACCAACCACGTGTGGTATTTCTGTTTCAGCACCACAAAGAAACGAAGACAAAGCTCAGTGAGAAACTTTTTTCAACAGTATCTACCCCATTCTGTGAGCTGGCCTTGGCCCTGCCACCCCACTGAACGGCAAGGTTCAAGGCTAGGGACGATGCTGTAAATCTCTTCCAAAGCCTCCCTCAACACAGTGACAAATTCAGGGAAGGAGCTTCCTAAATAAATGCTGCTTATTTCTGAATGAATGCTTGTTGGTTATTAGATGCATATGGGGAAGAGGTACAAAGGTACCTTCTTCTGCAGCTTTCACATATTTTATTGTAAAAAATGTCCTGTGAGACAGCAGAGTCAGGCTGCTTGGCCTGTGAAAGACATAAATTACCTAAGTGCCGTCCACAGAGGTTAGCTAATGCAGAAGCCATGCTTGGGTAAGTGGAGAAAGGACCTCACTCTGACTGTGTTCGCAGTGCCTTTTCTCCATCATTCTCTATCCCAGTTTAATGCAGGATGCCAAAGCCTAGAAGAAACAGTTCACTGGGTGCGTAAGGGTGGTACCCAAGGACAGAAAGCTGAAGGTTCCTCGTAGCAGAAGACAGTGGACCTCTCTAGCTGGAGACGGATCCTGCTAGCCAGCAACCTCCATAACCTGCCACGCGAACCGAGGGCCAATGAACGAAGGAAGATCCGGACACAAGGAGAGTAGAGGGGATGCCACAGGAGCCTGTTCTCAGCAACATGATTAAAAGGAGGCTTTTAGGACAGAGCAAGGCCCCCACCCAAAAATACACTCTTAGGCAGTGAATTCCTTAATATGACCCTTTTAGCCACAGTCTTTGGAACTCCCACCAAATGACTGGGTAACAACCCCCTGAAAAAAACACCCCACTGCTACCAATTCGATTCCGATTCATAGTGACCCCTATTGGGTTTCCGAGGATGTAAATGTGTATGGAAGTAGATTGCTTCATCTTCCTCCTGAGGAGCAGCTGGAGGGTTTGAACTGCCAACCTTCTGGTTAGCAGCCAAATGCCTTACCCACTCTGCTACCATAGACTGGGTTGGCCGATGTAAATGTGAGGTGCTTGTGGCCCATGAAGGGGGATTGGGGAGCTTGCTAATAATATAAATAAGGAGCATGGCACCCTTATAGGGTTGGAACCTTATTAAAAAGGTATAAGGAACACCACTGCGCAGGTGGCTTGGTGGCAGAGTGAGGTGCCTCTGGGAACTTTGGGGTACAGCTGAAAGCTTTGTAACACTTGCCCAAGGAGTGCAGAGGCCAAGGGGCTGCAGAGCTGAGGGCCGAGAGCCAGAAAGAAGCCCTGCTGAGAAGAGGCTGTTTCGACCAAAGAACTGTATCCTGAGTGCGTTTCCGATCCTGAATCGTCGTAACCTGCTACTTCTCCAATAAGCTCCACAATCGTGAGTATTGTCCGTGAGTTCTGCATGGCCATTGTAATGAATTACTGAACCCAGCAGAGAAGTTTAGAGTGCCGTGGGAGGGACAGCTGGTGTACGAGTTGGTGGAAAGGTTGGAGGGAAGAGGCATGTCTGACCTATGCCTCACAGGACTCCGCCTTGGGCTGTTGATCTTGAGCCTCCGCCCACTTGCAGAAGTTAGAGGAGGGCAGACACCTCCACCACACCCTTTTTACACCCTCTCATGCCTTAATAGACACAATTGTGGCTGTGTTACCTTCCATGACCAAGGGGACTGTGTTGATGTGCTTTCAGTCATGAACTCTGAGACGGCAGATTGTTCTGGACTCTCCAGGTTGACCCAATCAGATCACAAGTCCTTAAAAGCTGAACGCTTCCTTGGCTGTGGTCAGTGAGAGAAGAGAAGAAAGAATTGGAAGCACGGGAGTGACTCAGCCCCCCACTGCCGGCTCTGAAGATGGAGGAAGGGGCCAGGGACTGAGGAACGCAGTAGCATCTGCATGCTGGAGTGACCCAGGGCCAGCCTCAGTCCACCACCACAGGGAACCAACAACGGCCAGCAGCCCTCATGGGCAGGAAACAAGTCCCCTCCTGAACCTCCAGAAAGGAACGCTGCCCTGCCAACACCTGGATTTTAGCCCAATGAGACCGGCACTGGGATTCTGACCTACAGAACTCCAGGATGATAAATTTTCGTGTTGTTTTAAGTTCGCACATTTGTGACAGCAACAGACAACTATGCCTGGTAAAATTCCTCTTCTTTTTTTTTCCCTTTTGTAAAGATAGACAGGCATGGCCGAGAACCAGGGAGAAAGGAGAGCAGAGGAGAGGAGAGGAAGGAAAGGCAGGGGGGAAGGAGGGTGGAGTCTCACAGGGGCTGGCATCCACTGTAAACACGTCAGTTATAAGAAGAAAATCAAGATGGCTGCTTTACGGACAATAACACAATGATTCCAGTTGCAAAAGGAAGGCACCGGAGGGCGGACAGATAGCTAACCGAACTGAATGGCAAATCAGACACACAAAAATTCTGTTTTTCCCTCAAAAGGGAAGAAAAAGGCCTTCATTCCAGGAAAAAAAGACCAAGATCCTATTCATAGGCTTTAATACACTTTAACTATCAGGTTTAACATCATTATCATGAAAAAACCAACCAACCAACCAACCAACCTCAGATTTTCACAAAGAATCTGCCTTTTAACCCCTGGGATGGGTTGCTCCCTCTAACTGCCCTACTTTCTCTTGGTTACTGAAAACATGCAGCAGGAACTACGGCTTTTCTCTAAAGACAGAGCCTGTGAGTTGTAAAACACCTACTATAGACAGAGACTCATAAAGGAATTTAATGGCTTATCAACCTTCACGGAATTTGCCCGAATGCATATGGCATTTATTTAATGTTTATTACATGACTACCAGACCTGGTGATGTCCTTGGCTCAAAGAAGACAAAGTAAGCTCTTGAGAAACTCAGCAAGGAAACTCCATTTGCTAAACAAGCAGGTTCAGGAGCATGCTGAATAGTTATTAACAAAAACCCGTGCACATGGCACAGCGGGCAGGAGGCAGGTCTCCAAGAGGAGTTTTTGGAGATGGGGCTAGCAGGAGAACAGCGTGTTCTGCAGGCCCATGTAAAACACAGACTACATCCACTTTCTTATAAATATGAATGAGCATTACCTTTCCGGAAGAACATATGGAAAACATTTGAATCTCAGGACACAGTGTAAGTGAGGCTCAGCAAATAGAAAGACACAACACGATGGGATTTCTCTAGGCTGGACTGACAGAAACCATTTGGTAAATCAACTGGTCAATCTGGCAAAAATAACCCTTGCACAGTATAAAACAAACAAACAAAAAGAAGCAAGTAAGCATACTCAAAAAAAAAAAAAAAAAAAATCCTGAGGGAAATTAAACATTATACCTCAAAATATCCAATTCTTCCTCTTCCCTAGCTCTTCCCTCTGAGTCTAGGGGAGGGAAGGTGGAGCGAACTAGACACTAAGGGAACTTAAGTTTCAGCCAGCATCAACTCCCTACTTTACAGGTTGTTCTCACTCAATCACAAATGTACTGGCAAAGCTAAAATAATTGCGAATGAACAAAAGTTACTCAACTTCAGGGTTTTGTTTAGTTTTTTAATTATAAAATTTGCATTTGCCAAGAAAAATAAAGTGATTGCCTTCCATATACTAAAATGACTCGCAAACATGCAGGAGAAAAAAGACAACATCTGCAGCCAATCCACCTCAGCAGGTAATAGAACACCTGCACTTTAACGTTAAAAGGAGCTGCCGGGCAGAGCGAGCAGTTCACAGGCTTGACTGCTACACAAAATGCTGGTGGTTCGAGTCCATCCAGAGGCACCTCCCAAGAAAGGCCTGGAAGTCTACTTTCGAAAATGTGGTCACAGGAAGCCCTACGGAACCCCCGAGACTATGGCCCCGGTTATCCTTCGGGACTAGAAATGGACTTCCTCCCACGGACTGGCTCTCAGCCCAACAGCAGGAAGACCTACATGCAGAAAACCTACCCCAGGGTGATGCACCCACTTACTCTCGGGAGATGCACCTCTGGAATCACTCAGCCATGAGACACCAGAGGGGCCGCATTCCCATACAGGGTAAGCCGGACAGACAGGGTGCACAGTTTAGAAGAGCACAGGGAGGTGGTAGTCACAGGGATGGGAGGGGAGGAGTTTTTTATGGTTAGGGATGGGATGGTAATCGGGACTGTGAAACTAGATGTGCACGAACTGTTGAATGTAAAACTAGTTTGCTATGTAAATTTGCACCCAAAGCACAATAAAAATTGTTTTTTAAAAATAAAAAGAGAATGAGAATTGGGGGGGGACCATCAACCCTACAGAGCACAGCTCTACTCTTGTACACTCAGAGTCACCATGAGCTGCAGTCAAAGGGAACCGGTTTTAATGTTAAAAACTGATAATTACAGAACTGATGTTTAAATATTATGTTACAAAACAGACCAAGTCAAAGTCGACAGAAAAATTGTTCACAACTGCTTTTTATGGACATTTCCCCCACTTGATTCAAAATAGCAAACGGGAATTCCACAAATAAAAAAGGCAGCTCCTTCGCAAGCAAATACCACACCCAGCACGGACTCCAGGCCCAGAAATAGAGAATCCATTAAAGAGGGGAAAATCAAGAGAAAGAGACAAAGAAGATTAAGCTCAGGTACCAAAAATAAATAAATAACCAACCAACCCCGTTGCTGCTGGCTCAATTCCCACTCATGGTGATCCTATAAGTCAGAAGAGAACTGCACCAAAGCGTTTCCAGGGACGAGAATCTTTACAGGAGCAGACTACGTCATCTTTCTCCCTCGGAGCCGCTGGTGGGTTCAATCCCGCTAACCCTCTGGTTAGAGCTAAGCGCTTAACACCACTGCGCCACCAGGCAAACTTGTCTGTAAATCAGCACTGGAGCAAGTGGAACAACTCCACACGACTTCTTCATGTCACGGAACACTTAGCAACAGACCACATGTACAGAAGAAAGAGGTCAAGTTCCCTGGATGTGCAGAAGGCTCTTCCCCGTAAAGCAATCCCCTCGTAAAATCAAGGCAATAAACACTACAAGAACACGAGTCATCGAACCAACTTTCCAACAGCTTGAACTTACATTAACTGGACGTTTGCAAATGGCAAGAAATCATCTTTGGAGAGGAAAATAAACATTCACTGAAACCTGCTGGCTTTTCCAAGGACTTCAGAATGTTACTTACATATATTTGATCCCTCTTATATCGCTGGTATAAGTTATACATGATGGAGCCGCCATGGAGCTCGCTCAAGGTCGCCATGTCGTCCACGCCCTCTGCATCCGCGGGGTGCATGGTGGTCACCTTCTGGTGTGTAACTGTGCTCTGCTTGTAAGTGAATACCTGAAGGGGAGATGAACCCAGCAGCTTAGTTCTCGGTAGCAAACAGCGTCCCCAGTAGTTTCCCCACCTGACCATACAAACGCAGCAAAAAGACCCAGGACTGGAAAAGCTGAGTGCAAAGAGCTTTTTCGTGTTCCTTGTGCCATTTCTTTTTTTTTTAAGGAATCAATTATTTAGATAATCGCTATTAGATATTCGCATCGCTTAGAAATCACAGAAGCCACAAACTTAATGTCTCTGCACCTTTTTTTGATTGATAAAAACCAGTAACAGTTAAGAAGTTGGCTCAAGTTTTTACAAAGGGCTCTGGTCTCACTGGGTAATGTTTTATATTAGATCATACAATGTATTTCAAAGCTTCCTAATAAAGTTCTTCGATCTAAATAAATATGACCTAAACTCACCACAGAGTTCACGTATCTGTTCACAGACAGGAACGCATCAGGAATGTTTAGAAAACATCCTGGGACAATATTGCCTGTCACCAGAGATACAGGGCATTCATGTGGTCTTTGGCAAAATAATTCTGCTCTAAGATTTAAAACAAAATTGGTTTCCTTGTTTGCCTGCCAGCCTGTCTTCCTTAAAACCCCAAACACCAGCTGAGTGCTGCCTATACATTGGAGCACGGGTATGAAATGACTGATTTTGGAGGGTGGGTTACTGAATACACTCAGGGCTTTTTTTTTTAATCACTGCTGATCGATACAGGATTAGCCATTTCAAATTAAGCTCTGCTTGTTGAGTGCAGTTTGACTAGCTTCACATGCAAATTTCAGGTATTAAAAAATCATGGGTCCCTGACACAAGGCAAGTTCACAACAACTCCATGTTAGTTCAATTACTAATGGGTAGTTTTTTGTTTCTGTTTTTTTTTTTTTAAATTTTATTGTGATCTGGGTGAAAGTTTACAGAGCAAATTCATCTTGTAATGGGTAGTTTTTATACTCGTATCACAATCATCCTTAAAATCAA
>NW_006921904.1:2655383-2656369 GCF_000298275.1 Orycteropus afer afer
CCAAGGCTGTAAATCTTTACTAAAGCAGATTGCTACATCTTTCTCCTGTGGAGCAGCTGGTGGGTTCAAAACGTCAACTTTTTGGTTAGCGGTTGAGAGCTTAACGACTGTGCCACCAAGCCTCCTGAACCAACCATGCCTACTCACAATAATCACCTTCACTTGCTGCACATAAAGCTTTTAAATCACTGACAAGGCTTCATTTCAAGCCTTTTCTTGCACTAAAAACCAAAAAACCTAACTCACTGCTGTTGAGTCAGATCCGACTCACAGCAACCCCTCCTTGGGTTTCTGAAGCAGTATCACTACCGAAGTAGATTGCGCCATCTTCCTTCTGAGGAGTGGCTGATGGATTTGAACCGCCAGCCTTCTGGATAGCAGTCAAATGCCTTAGGCACTATGCCACCAGAGCTCCCTTCTTGCACTACAGTAAAGCTAAATAAGAACTGTGTGCACCTGTTTCAACTTCCCTAAAATTCGACTTAGAGACACCGCTAGGACTGGATCTCATTCCTAACCCGGGGACTGCCTGTCATCTGTCATTGCAAAAGAGGACGATACAGGGGTAAAAGTGATAGTACCATCCAATGGCTGTCCCAAGCCAATAAAAATGGCAACATGCTATTTTTTTCTAGAAAAATGGAAGCTTCCTCAGTAGCATTTCTGCCACGTGCACCGAAGGGTTGCTTCAGCCAGTCCTGAAAACCTGCTCGGGCAAGGGCAGGGACCCTCCCTTCTCTTCTGAGGCTCAGCCACCTCCTCAACTGCTTCCCGAGTTCAGACACCACAGTGCCCACTTCCCCCAATGCCACCAACTGCACCACACTGCAGGGCAGGTGCCTGGGGTCAAGACAGAGTACAGGTCAGGGGTGCTGGGGCAGGGTGATCCAGTATTAAAGGAAAAGAGGGCAGAATCACTCAGACACAGGCCTGTCTTTAATTTTTGTAAAATGGAGGTGAAATTTACATCACATATGATTAACTAT
>NW_006921904.1:2657089-2658288 GCF_000298275.1 Orycteropus afer afer
CCTTCATTATAGGTCATAAACACACTGGATCAAAGTTAAAAAACAGAGACATCAGCCAAGACTAAAAGTAGCCTTGGGACAACCTGGAAAATGCCAGAAGCCGTACAGCTGAAACGCTCTGCCCTTCCCCCGGTTGCCACGTTCCTACGATGTCAGTTCTGGAAGCACCACAACTAGGTCCTTGGGTCTAATGCATCAAGTGGCTGTGTGGGTGGGGCAGAAGCAGGACTTGCCTGGCCCAGTGAGCTCCTGGCCCCCCTAGGAAGGCAAAGAAGTGCCCTGGGTCAACCTGCCTGCCTCCCAGGGCAAACCTGCAGGGTCTTGCCTCATTCTGCCAGCTCAAAGCTCCTGCAGCATAACCGGAAGGCTGGCACTCAACTTCCTCTTACAAATTTTCTTCAAGGAAAGGAGGTCAAAGGGCTGGCATCAAAGCCAGCGTTATGTATGCTCTCTTGCTCAGCCCCCTGCATAGTCACCATCAAAGAGTCCTTCCCAGCATGAAAACAGGCTTTTCTGCTGAGAATTCCTGAATCTGAGGATCCATACTTATCTTAATAATTTAGAACATTAAAATTCGTATCTATTTTTAGTATCGGTTCTGCATTTTGGAAACATTCGTGCACACACGGTACTATATTTAGACACTAAAAAGATAATGACTAAACATTTAAGTCACATAGAGATATTTGATTGTCCTTTAATGTTCTAGGAACAGCAAGACTATGCATTAGCCCACGCAAAGAGCTCAGAGATGGCAACAAGCAGGCCATTAACAGTCACTGAAAAGACAGCTGTCATTAGCTGCTGTCAAGTTACTGCTAACTCATAGCAACCTTACACACAGCAAAGGGAAGCCCTGCCTGGTCCTGAACCATGGTCACTGGTCTGCCTCAGTCCACTGCTGTGGCTACTGTGTCAATCCACCTCACTGACGGTTCCCCTTGTGTTTGCTGACCCTCCACTTTACCAACCATGAGGTTCTGTTCTAGCAATCGGTCTTCTCTGATGATGTGTCTAAAGTACGCAAACAAAGTCTCCTGTGTGTCCACGGGCAGTGATTACTGAGCAACGATTTATTCAAGGCTGAAGATGGCTGTCACCTGCAAAGACAGGGTCTACTTCTGTACCTGGACTTCCTCCTATGTTTTCAAGAATACATTATGTGTAAAAGTTGGCCATTCCAGGGGAGAAAATAAAGA
>NW_006921904.1:2663658-2669611 GCF_000298275.1 Orycteropus afer afer
CCTAACTGAGGGTTCTTTTGGGCTTACACATGCACCAGAAACACATCACCATAAACACCAGGGATGGCGTGCCCTTGGAACCAGGGCAGGTGGCTCTGGGCAGATCAGTCACTGAACTGAACAGTGAGATCTTAATGACAGGTCACTGAAGGGCTCATGGGCTGGCAGACTAACAGGGTTGAGACTCAGAGAAGTCCAGAAAACCAACTTGTGAGTATCGTGACTTGTGACAAAGACAGAATCTCTCACACAGCAAGCAGTGCCAAATGTGACTCGCTCTGTGTGTGACAAAAATACGTCTAACAAGACATCTGCAGATTCAACAGTTTTAACATGTAGAATCCCCTACGTTGATTACATTCACTATGTTGTGTAGCCATTACCACTGCCCTTTCCCAACTATCCCACCACCATGAACAGGAGCTCAGTGCCCCCGGCCCTCCAGCAGTGAGTCCGCCTTGGCCTCCCTACTTCTGCCCATCTCACAGAAGTGGGATCATCCCGCATCTGTCCTTTCATGACAGGTGCTGTTGCACAAACAACTGCTAACCAACTAAAGAGGTCTAGATGATACTCTGACCCTAAACTCTCCTGGAGGACATAAGAGAAAAAAACATACGATCACAATGCCCTGGCATAGCTGAACGGCTAACACCTGCAACATGCACACACATTAAAGAATACACGAGGGTGTTCACATACCAAGAAATGTAGTTCTTCAGATCCAAGTCTATACGCAAGGTTAGGAAGTGACCAATCCCAGTGTGAAAAGGCCTTGCTATTTTTATAGAACTGTGCCCAGGTTTCTTTGAGATGCTAACCTGAGTTACTGACACCACCATGAGGGCCAAGTCTAACACTCAAAGGGGAATGTTCAGAGCCAGAAAGCCAGTCTTCCAACTCTGAAGAAATTACTGGGAAGAAGCAGATCACTATACAAAATGTGTGTTCATCACGCATCTACTGAAAAAAAAGTCCTGATAAAATTATACTACGTCTCCACACGTAGTATAACCTGAGGTTCATTTTCCAAAATATACAAATGCCAGCAACTGTACCCCTGGGCATTTATTCCAGAGAACTGGAAATGTATGCTCATATGGAGAACTGGGCACAAATGTTCACATTGCAGCAGTTTTATCTGCAATAGCGCAACACTGGAAAAGCCAGTCCCAGATTACAGACTGCCTTACTCCACTTATATAATATTCTTGAAATGACAAAATTACAGAGAATGGAGAACAGCCTGGTGAAGGATGGAGAACAGGGGTTCAGCAGTGGGGAGGGGCAGGAGGGAACTGGGTGTGGTTATAAATGGGCAACAGGAGGGATTCTGGTGGGGACGGAATGTTTTCAGTCTTGGCTGCATCATGTCAGCATCCTGGTTCACATACTGAGCTAGTTTCCCTGGATGTTATCCCTGGGGGACGCTGCGGGAAGAACACACAGGGTCTCTGCAGTATTTCTTACAACTGCAAGCGAGTCTACCATTATCTCAATGTAAAAGTTTAATTAAGAAGAGTTTACAAACACACAAACAAAAGACGTCAATAGTGGGTGGTAAGTCTAGGTGATTTTAATCTTGTCTTCACACTTTTCTTGGGCATATGCTGTATTTTCTAAAACACTGAAACACTGCTGGGAAAAAAGCCTTGGAAGACAGGCCTGGCAATCTCCTTCCAGAAGGTCACAGGCTTGAAAACGCCCTGGAGCAGTAAAGAGGCACACCAAAGAAATCAGTCCCGTCAAAGTCACTATCTAGGAAGACATTAGATAAGTATTGCCAATTCAATACATAGAACTATGCAAAAACATCAACAAACAGACAAAGCAATACCAAAAACATCTCCAAGAGTCACAAACCTTTAGAAGGAAAGGACTTCTTTAACTCACGCGTTCTACACATAGTAAGTTCAGCCCTGACACCCCAACTAAACAAGAGGTGTGGCTGGTGCTCAAGTCCAGGAAACCAGATTGTTGCCTATACTCCCCTCAACACACTGTGGGGCAGGGGCCTGGACTGCCGGCCTATACTCCCCTCAACACACTGTGGGGCAGGGGTCTGGACTGTCGGCCTATACCCCCGTCAACGCGCTGTGGGGCAGGGGCCTGGACTGTCGACCTACAGCCCCTCAACGCGCTGTGGGGCAGGGGCCTGGACTGTCGACCTACAGCCCCTCAACGCGCTGTGGGGCAGGGGCCTGGACTGTCGACCTACAGCCCCTCAACGCGCTGTGGGTGAACTCTCCCTCCTCTCGGCTGACTACATCCCTTTACTCCTATTCTGGTGTCATTTTAGTGTCCCTTTCTGAGCCCTCTTCCTCACTCTTTGTGACAAGCCCAGACCCCTTCCTAATACATGACTACAGCATGACCTTGAACTGTGGTAAAGACCACTTTTTCTATAATTTTGAACAACCCTGATGTTTTACACGCAGTGTACACTTAGGAAAAAAAACAGACTTCATCACCCTGAGCCTTTACTACCAGCTGCCCAAGCCAGAAACCAGTCAACCCAAAGCCCCTCCCCTTTGATGGCCACCAAACCCACCCACTTTGATTAGATACTGGCCGCCACCTAGACCCCTCCTTCTTTCTTCCTCCTTCCTTTCCTGCCTCTGCTCAAGCTGGGGTACCTTCACCCCAGCTCCTACAAGTGTCTTAGTTTCTCTGAGCAAGACATATTTTTCTAATTTTGAATCAATTTTTATGACATTCTTAAAATTTTTTTTTTAACTAGTTGTAATGACAAAATTTTCTTTGCACTGATAATTTGCAACTGAAAGACAGTACAGCTTTGAGGGATTTGAAATTCACTCTGCTCCTCACTGGCCAGGTAAACATGACTTGCTCTAGTTACTCCCTCTCCCATCCTCTCATCATCTATAAGGATAATAAAAGAAAGGGCAATAGAAAAATTCGGGAACGACGGATGGTGATTGTTGAACAGTAGGATGGAAAGAATTAAACTCACTGAACTGTATGTGTGAAGATCATAGCAATGGCAAGTGTTCTCTTGCCTATGTATTTACCACAATAATAATACAAGGGCAATAAACGTGCTCATGCCTCCTTTGAGCGGCAGTCAAAAGAAGAAGGCTTAAGAGGATGCACAGAAAGGATTTAGCACGGCTCTGAGCAGAGCAAGGAACTCAAGACATTTTCAGTGCTGGTCACATTACTAGAGGCTCTGGTGACGGAGTGCCTAAGGCACTTGACTGCTAACCAGAAGGCTGGCGGTTCAAACCCACCAGCCACTCCTTGGAAGGGAGACTGGGCAATCTACTTCCGTAGTGATACCACCTTGGAAACCCAAGGAGGGGTTGCTATGAGTCAGAACTGACTCGACGTCAGTGAGTTTGTCTTATTGGTTTAAGTCATGTTAACTTTGGTCATAACTTTGGTCATGTTGTCAGAAGGGACCAGTCCCTGGAGAAAGATATCACGCTTGGTAGAGTAGAGGGTCAATGAGAAAGCGGAAGGCCCTCAACGAGATGGACCGACATGTGGCTGCCACAATCGGCTCAAGTATAGCAGTGACTGTGAGGATGCCTGAGGCCTAAGGGCAGGTGGTGTTTCATTCTGTTGTATACAGACAGGGTCGCTGTGAGTTGGAACCAACTCCATGGCACCTAACAGCAACAACAACAGTCACATCAGTGTCATTAGGGATCGCATCTGATCATAACTTGATTCAAATTCTTCACAGCCCGTTCCCAGTTTCAGGATCAAGTTTGAACCCCTTTAGAGGTCTTTCTACCCCACCCTTCTGGAGACTCCCAGCTGCTTCTCCCTCTCTCCCACTGCAGCCCTCAGATTTACAGCTGCCTCACTTTTCTCCCCCGCCTCCCAGCATTCCACACTGCTGCTAACCCGGCCTGGCCTCCTTCCTCCCTTCCTTCCTTGGCTGGCCAGGCCCTTCCTGGTCACATCTTCTTCCATGCCGCACCCAACAAACCCAGACTGCGAAGTCCTCCTCTCACACAGCACCTTGGGAAGAACCCTGCGTGTCACTGATCGCACTGTATTCTAATTTTGGCTTCCTCATCTTGCCCTGTCAGAAGTGGCCAAGTTTCCATCCCATTCGTCCACGGGGCTAATATCCTGAGGACTCTGGGGCTGCATGTGGGCCTGTGGGACGGAGACCAAGACAGACTCGTGATGTCTACCACGGTTCAGGAGTGGGAAGGACATCTCTCACTTGACATCCTTGCATTGGACCAACCTCTGAGGGCCAAGATGGCAGCTCGTGAAAAGCTCTGAGTCCCCAGGGCACCAGGCCTCACACCAGTGCCTGCTGGGTCACCATCTAAAGGATGAGCGGCCCCTCCCCGACGCTCTACTGTGCCCCGCAGTTGAGTCGGCCCCCGGCTCATCACAACCCTGTGCACAGCGCAACGCAACGCCTGCTGGTCCTGCGCCATCCCATGACTTGGCCACTGTGCTCCATACGGTTTTCACGGACTGGTTTCCGGAAGTAGCCTATCTTTGTCTGGAAATTCCAGTGGAACCTGTTCAGCATTACAACACACAAGCTAAGCCTCCAATGATGGACGGCGGTGACAACACATAAGGAATACTGGTCAGGAACTAAACTCGGGTCTCCCACAGAGAAGGTGAGAATTCCACCACCGATGCTCCATTTCTACAATGCTAAGGCCACATAATTAATACGTTGTATTTATCTAAGGAGCTCTAGTGGTACAGTGGGTAAAGCAGAGGCTGCTAACCAAAAGGTTGGTGGTTCAAACCCACCAGCCACTCCACAGGAGAAAGAAGGCAGTCTGTTTTCATGAAGATTTACAGCCTTGGAAAGCCAGTCGGACCGTTCTGCTCGGTCCCACAGGGTTGCTGTGAGTCAGAATCGATGCAATGGCAGTGGGTTTGGATTTCCCACCTCAACTCAGAGTCCAACGTGCTGAGTTGTAAATCGTCACTTTGCATTTACTGAATGCCTTGGAACTGCCCGAGACTGAGTAATATGACAGCAATTCTTTGGCTGCTCTTCCGTGAAGTAAAAAAAGGCCCATTTGAACCAAATATGCCTACACCTAGAAGTTTCACAACGAAGTCACAATCCATTTTATGAGTCCTTGCTTTAAGCACAATGTTTTTTCCACGTCATCTACATCAGACGAACACATTTCCAAAGTGTCAAGAGTCAGGAGAGACCACTACACAAGGGATTTATAATTCTGTTTAACGGAAGTAGAATCAGAGTGATTCCAGATTGAAACCAAAAGTCCTTCTGGGCAGTTAGCTTGGTAAGGTAGCTACAGAGAGGGCAAGAGGTCAGCCTGGCTCACACCCAGAGAACAAGAACTGGGGGACACACAGCAGGCAGAGCCGACTGTGACAGCTTGGAACATGGCCTCCTGCACACCTTCCCCGGGGTGCCCACCCCACCACTGCTGCCAGGAAATCCGCAGGAAATGCTACTGGGGGATCAGGAAGAGGAGGAAGGACCAACGGAAATGCAGATCACAGGTAAGGAGGGCAAAGGTCTCTTTAAAGAACAAAAGGGATTTTTTAACAACACAAGGGAGAAAAATCAATACTATTCACTGAGGTATTTTTTCCTGAGCTTATGGACCATGAATAAAATAAGGTGCAAGAGGAATGATGTTTGTTTGTGTATTTCCCCCCAAAGGTGTCAACAAGCAGCCACCACCAATAAACACTTAACAGAGTAGCCCTCAAAGGCCATTAGGCGGTGTCACTGAGGATGGTACTGGAGAAGCGGAGAGCTGTAGGGTCCGCGCACGCACTCGTCCACTCTCCTTCCTGCAGCACACTCCTGCTTTTCCTTCCGTGCGGCACAGGGGGAGTAAGACATTATGTGAACCAAACGTCACAGCTCTGTTCCACTCAACCTCCGTCTCTCAAATGCATGGTTTACCCAGAAATGAAGGTAAAACCAGAACTCCCCGACACTTCCACTCTGGTTTTCTCA
>NW_006921904.1:2670041-2670681 GCF_000298275.1 Orycteropus afer afer
TACGAACCAGCTCTGAGTTCTGTTGCAGCCCAAGAACCCTGGGCAGGGTTTACACCTCATCACACAACACCAACAATATGCTGAATATGTGTTAAAAAAAAAAAAAAAAATGTTCTCCCCAAACTGGAAGACAAAACACTGATAAACACATCAGAAATTGCAAAGGAACTTTCCTGCACCTACACAGTGAACACACCGACCAAATATACACATGAAATTAAAAGGCAAGACTGGCTAAGTGTCCCAGCACAGCTCAGAGAAACAGCCTGTACTTAACTCTCAGACTGTGTTCGGACATGAGATACCCCCAATGCCTCTGCTATTGTTAGGTGCCATTGAGTCAGCTCTGACTCATAGCGACCCTATATACAACAGAACGAAACACTGCCCAGTCCTGAGCCAGCCTCACCATCCTTGCTAAGCCCATCCTTGCAGCCACTATGTCAATCCATCTTGTTAAGGGCCTTCCCCTTTTTTGCTGACCCTCCACTTTAACAAGCCTGATATCCTTTTCCAGGAATGGTCCCTTCTGACAACATGACGAAAGCAGGTGAGATGAAGTCTGGCCATTCTCACTTCCAAGGAGTGTTCGGGCTGCATTTCTTCCAGGACGGATTTGTTAGTTCTTTTGGCAGTCCAC
>NW_006921904.1:2671326-2673033 GCF_000298275.1 Orycteropus afer afer
TAAGTGTTCTGGAATTCCCATTCTTCTTAATGTTATCCATAATTTGTTCTGATCTACACAGTCCAATGCCTTTGCAAAGTCAATAAAACATAAGTAAACATCTTTCTGGCATTCTTTGCTTTCAGACAAGATCCATCTGACATCAACAATGATATCCCTTGTCTCACATCCTCTTCTGAATTCGACTTGCATTTCTGGAAGTTCCCTGTCAATATACTGCTGCAACTGTTTTTATATTATCTTCAGTGGAATTTTATTTGCAGGTGATATTAATGATATTGTTCAATAATTTCCACATTCTGTGGGATCCCTTTTCTTTGGAATGGGTACAAATATGGATCTCTTCCAGTCAATTGGCCAGGTAGCTGTCTTGCACATTTCTTGGCATAACCAACTGAGTGCCTCCGGCATGGTATCCGTTTGTTGAAACATCTCAATGGAAATTCCGTCAATTTCTGGAGCCTTGCTTTTCACCAATTCCTTCCCGGCATCTTTTATTCCTTCCTTCAATACCACTGGTTCTTGATCATATGCCACCTCCTGAAATGGATAAACATAGACCAATTCCTTTTTGGTACAGTGACTCTGTATTCCTTCCATCTTCTTTTGATGTTTCCTGCCTCATTCAGTATTTGCCCATTGACTCTTTCAACATTGCAACTTGACATTTGAATTAAATTTTCTTCAGTTCTTTCAGCTTGAGAAATGCTGAACATGTTCTTCTCTTTTGGTTACCTAACTCCATGATGTATTTAGTATTAAGTCATTTTGACATGTAAGCAAAGTCAGCATTTTACCTTGCTTCTCACATCCATGTCTGTAATTTCACTGAGCACGTAGTTAGAATCAGGGAGAAGTACAGTGTTAAGTAGGAGAGCTTAGGGGTCCAAGCCTGAGACCCAGAACTGAGGCCTGATAGAGCAGGAGCCCTCTAGCTCTTGTGTGTTGAAGAATTTGCATAAAATTCACATGTGGAAACTGGCTGGTATTTGGGCCCCTCCCCTAAAGGTTTGGGGTAGGGCCCCTGAACAGGACCTGAGACCATGGTGTCACCCTTTGACCCTGGGGCACAATCTGAAAAACCCATGCCAGAGTGCTACAATGGTTAAGTGTTTGGTTATTAACTGAAAAGTTGGTGGTTCAAACCCACCAGCCGCTCCACAGCAAAAAGACGTGCAATCTGCTCCCATAAAGATTACAGCCTAAGAAACCCTATGGGGCAGTTCTACTCTGTCATATAGGGGCCACTATGAGTTGGAATCGACATGTGGCACACAACAACAGCATGCCCCAGATGACAATGGACAGAGATGAGCAGACGGCTCAGGACAATGACATGAAACTGATACAGAGCTTGAGGTAGCAGCCAGCTAGGTTCCAATAATGCCAGTTACTGACTTTATCATAATGCACCCGGGCAAAACAGACTGGGGAAGGAGAAGGGCGGAAGAGTCCGTGAAACAGTCAAGCAGACGTGGGTCTGAATCCGGGCTGCCGTCAGCACCGAGCCAGCTTCTGCAGGGCTGTAAACACTCCCACATCAAGGAAGGAGAAGGGTTTCGCGTTGCTGTGCCTGAGTCTGGACGGTACACCTGAGGGGAATAAACCGGAAGGAAGTAGATTTCCAGGACCTGGGTACCGATTCTGTGCCCAGGAGATAAAAACAACTCCCCGCACTGAACATGAGCTATAAAACCAGCATTCATC
>NW_006921904.1:2673133-2691750 GCF_000298275.1 Orycteropus afer afer
TGAGACCCAGAACTGAGGCCTGATAGAGCAGGAGCCCTCTAGCTCTTGTGTGTTGAAGAATTTGCATAAAATTCACATGTGGAAACTGGCTGGTATTTGGGCCCCTCCCCTAAAGGTTTGGGGTAGGGCCCCTGAACAGGACCTGAGACCATGGTGTCACCCTTTGACCCTGGGGCACAATCTGAAAAACCCATGCCAGAGTGCTACAATGGTTAAGTGTTTGGTTATTAACTGAAAAGTTGGTGGTTCAAACCCACCAGCCGCTCCACAGCAAAAAGACGTGCAATCTGCTCCCATAAAGATTACAGCCTAAGAAACCCTATGGGGCAGTTCTACTCTGTCATATAGGGGCCACTATGAGTTGGAATCGACATGTGGCACACAACAACAGCATGCCCCAGATGACAATGGACAGAGATGAGCAGACGGCTCAGGACAATGACATGAAACTGATACAGAGCTTGAGGTAGCAGCCAGCTAGGTTCCAATAATGCCAGTTACTGACTTTATCATAATGCACCCGGGCAAAACAGACTGGGGAAGGAGAAGGGCGGAAGAGTCCGTGAAACAGTCAAGCAGACGTGGGTCTGAATCCGGGCTGCCGTCAGCACCGAGCCAGCTTCTGCAGGGCTGTAAACACTCCCACATCAAGGAAGGAGAAGGGTTTCGCGTTGCTGTGCCTGAGTCTGGACGGTACACCTGAGGGGAATAAACCGGAAGGAAGTAGATTTCCAGGACCTGGGTACCGATTCTGTGCCCAGGAGATAAAAACAACTCCCCGCACTGAACATGAGCTATAAAACCAGCATTCATCCGGGGCTCCGTCAAACCACGCTGTTCCGGTTACATGAGGTTGTCGGTGTTCTTTAACTGCAAGTGCACCGGAAGGAAGGGAATAAGGGAGGGGTCTGGAGGGCCAGGTCAAAGACAGGGCAGACCTGCGTAAGGAAGGTGAGGGAATTAGAGAGTATGGACACTCGGTAACCCAACTCTGAGAACCATCGGCCAGGTTTCCGACTAAACGATTATCGTTGTTGGGTGCTGCTGAGTCAATTCTGACTCAGCGATCCATGTGACAGAGTAGATATGTCCCAAAGGGTTTCCTGGGCTGTAATCTTTATGGAAACAGACTGCTCAGCCTTTCAATCCACTGGTAGTTCCAACCCAAGATCTTTTCATTAGCAGCTTGCTTAACCACTGTGCCACTGTTGTTGTTAAAAGATCGTCACACAGCAATTACAAAGAAGATAAAACAGAAGAGCTTCAGTGTACACTTTTCCTAGGGGAGCCTTTGTTTTACATTTCACTAGTAGCATTTCATTCTCTCCCTTCATGGAAACACTGGAAAAAAATACTGAGGTAGTACTTAGTACTACCAGGACCAAAGCTGCTACTTGTACACTGTAAACCAAGTCAAACATAGAAATCTTTATGCATCTTCAGAGTATTTATTGTAATTGCCAATATGCTGCGGCCCTAGAGGATGGCTTCGGGCCTAAGGCAGTCACCTGCCAAGAGCAAGGCTGGAGGTTCAAACCCACAAGCCACTCCCGGCTGCGTAGGCCTGACTGCTGTCTCTTTCTTGACTCGGCCTTCCTTGGGAACTCAAGGAGGGCTCACTAGGAGTCCGATGCAGTCAGGTGGGAGGTGTGGTTATTAGGGAGCTCTGGTAGCATAGTGCCTAAGGCACTTGACTGCTAACCAGAGGTTGGCGGTTCAAACCCACCAGCCACTCCTCAGAAGGAAGATGGGGCAATCTAATTCTGTAGTGATGCTGCCTCAGAAATCCAAGGAGAGGTCACTATGAGTTGGGTCCAACTCGATGGCACATAACAACAACAATATGCTACAACAAAGACTGAAGTCAAGGATTTCGTTTTACTTGCATTCACAATAAAGATCATGGAAGCAACAGTTGAGAAATCAAACAACACATTGCACTGGGCAAATCTGCTGCAAAAGACCGCTTTTTTTTTTTTTTTAAAATTGTGATTTGGGTTAAAGTTTATAGAGCAAATTCACTTTCCATACAGCAGTTCACATACACTTTACACTCTGTCTCATGACATTAACTACAATTTACCCCAATGCAACAGCTCCCCTCCCACTTCCTTCCAATAGTTACCTCTTTCCTGTGTCCATCCCTCCATGTACTCCTGCCCCCTGAGCTGTCCTGTCTGCATAAACAGCCCTTCTTTCTCCCATGTCTGTTCTCTCCAAGGAGTGTATCCACCTCGGGTAAATGTTCATATGCCTGTCTTTTGTTTGGCTGGAAGCCACAGGTGTGGGTTCAATTCCAGACCTAAAGGGCAGCTAGGGGCCATAGTCTCAGTGGTTCCACCAGGCTCTATGAGACCAGCAAACCTGGTCCCCACCTTCTTCTTTTTTCCCAAGTGATTTTGAGTTTTGTTCCACATCGTTCTCCCTCTCTATCAGGATCTCCTACATAGATCCCCCTCCCGAGTGGTTGCCAGTGGTAGCCAGGCACCACCTCGTTCTTCTGGTCTCATAGTCGTATAGGCTGAGGATTGCACGGGGTACCAGTCACAAGGACTGTTTCGATGAATCTGCAAAAGACCTCTTTCAAGTGATGAAGAACAAAGATGTCACCTTGCGGACTAAGGTGTGCATAACCCAAGCCGTGGTATTTTCAATCGCCTCTTATGTATTTGAGAGCTGGACAATGAATAAGGAACATGGAAGAGTTGATGCGTCTGTGTTGTGGTGCTAGCGAACAACACTGAAAATACCATGGACTGCTAAAAGAACTAACAAATCTATCCTGGAAGTGCAGCTGCAACACTCCTTGGAAGCAAGCATGGCTAGACTTCATCTCACCTACTTTTGTCATGTTGTCAGAAGGGACCACTCCCTGGAAAAGAATATCATGCTTGGCAAAGTGGAGGGTCAGTGATAAAGGGGAAGGCCCTCAACAAGATGGACAAACACAGTGGCTGCAACGATGGGCTCAGGTATGGCAAGGACTGTGAGGTTGGCACAGGACCAGGCAGTATTTTGTTCTGTTGTACATAAGGTCGCTGTGAGTTGGAGGTGACTCAACACCATCTAACAACAACAACAACAAAAAGCAAAGATGTCACTTTCAGGATTAAAGTGTCCCTGACTCGAGCTGGGATATTTTCAGTTACCTCCTATACATGCCAAAGCTGGACAATGAATAAGGGAGACTGAGGAAGAAGTGATGCATCTGAATTATGATGTTGGCGAAGAATAATGAATTCACCAGGGACTGCCAGAGGAAGGAACAATCTGTCTTGGAAACAGTACAACCAGAATGCTCCTTAGAAGCAAGGGTTACAAGACTTCATCTCATGTACTTTGGACGTTATCAGGAGGGACCAGTCCCTGGAAAAGAACTTCATTCTTGGTAGAGGGTCAGGGAAAAAGAGGAAGACTCTTAATGAGCTGGACTAACACTGTGGCTGCCACAGTGGACTCAAACACAGCCATGACTGTGACTATGGTGCAGGACCAGGCAGTGGTTCATTCGGGTGCTCACAGAGCCACCATGAGTAGGAAGCAACTCAATGGCACCTAACAATAACATGTTTGTTTTAGAAAAGAATGAGATGACAAAAAATGTTAAGAAGCCGCTTACATACTCTGAAGACAGACCTAGAAAAAAACTTCACATGTACTTTTCAAACAAATGCAGGTTTATAGCTGTGAAGGTCTTTTCACTGTGTGTGAGAAGAACTGAGATATTAAGAATTATGATTTTGTGGGCTGAACTAAGCCTATTAAAATGGAGACGGTATTTCTGTATGAAAGGACATAGCAAATTACTAACAATTCAAGCAAGTCTGGTGAGCTGGCAACAACTCAATACAATGGTCAAAAGGATTTCCAGATTCTAGGACACAGGCTTACAATGTGTCCAGTTAACAATGAGACCACAATTGGTCCCTGTACATGTAATACCCTTTCAATTATAAACCAGCAAGCACTGAACAGCAAAGATTATCTTCAGAAATTTTTTAATTTTAAAGTTTCTCCAAGATAAGACGGTTATGCTTCCCAAGGTGCACAGAGCATCAAATCAGAGCAGCTTCTGTGGCTGGTAACACTAATAATCAATCAGACGCTCCCGAAACAAAGCTAAGTCCTATTTGAACTTTTCAACAATGGAAGTTGACTTCTATGCCAACTTTTCCTGCAAACTGATTTTCATCCAAAAGCTTCTTTGTAAGTGTGTCTAATCATAAAGCCCAGGGTCTCTTTGTCCTGGCCTCATTATTCCAGGCTCCAGCGGTCTTGAGGGCCTGGCATTTTTTGAACTAGTTCAGCACGTATTAGTTCAAGTTCCCCACACCCGCACACACCATGCTATCTCCTACTGAGACTAGCACAATATCTGATACCTAGACAAAGAGGACTCAATCAGAGAAGGCATGAAACTTCATCTTGGCAGGAGGGGGACTGGCAAGGGTGAAACAGTACTACACAGTAAACTGAAGGTCAGGTAGCCAGGACATTCTGAGAAAGTCACAACGGTTTTACCTGTAAAGCAAAACCTTGGGAAACAGCACCTTATGGAGAATCTTTTACATGTCTATGCATTGTTTGATGAACACACCTGAGATACTGTGGATATATACCCAGACCTGTGCAAGTTTCAGTGAGTGTCATTATGTCACTCTGATGACTACGATGTACCTGACCCAAGCCATGGTCTTTTCAATGGCTTCATATGCATGAGAAAGCTGGACAATGAAAAATAAAGACGGAAGAACAATCGGTGCATTGGAACTGTGGTGGTGGGAAGAACACGCAATATACCATGGACTGTCAGAAGAATGAACAAAACCATCTTGGAGGAAGGACAGCCAGACTGCTCCTTAGAATTGAGGATGAAGAGAGTTTGTCTTGCTTACTTTGGATACATCATCTGAAGGAAACAATCTCTGGGGAAGGACATTATGCTTGGTAAAGTAGAGGGTCAGCGAAAAAGAGGAAACCTCTCAACAAGGTGGATTGCAACAAATGGCTGCAACAGTGGGCTCAAAGACAGCAACAACTGTCAGGATGATGCAGGACCAGGCAATGTTTAGTCACCTTATACTAGGTCGCTACAAGTCAGAGCCAGCCTGACAGCTCCTGACAACCACCACAACTTCAGTCTGTTGAGTGAGATGGAGGTGTAGCTGTCTACTTGTCTGCCTCTGGTCAAAGACTCTTAAAATTTATTGACAGCCACCCAGTGACCAGCACTGCGCAAGACGCTGAGGAAACAGACAAAGAAGAATCAGCACCATGAGCACGTCAACGAAAGACGCAAACAGGGAAGCTGATCTATCATGACGCCTTTAAAAGATATCCTTTCAGGCACAGGCACCCAGGAGAGGGACGGAAATTCAACTAGGAAACAGCTCCTCTCCAGCCCTGGGCTCTGGTCACCGCAGGTCACAGGGCCTGGACACGACTCATTCCATTGCTCAGAACCAGCGCTTTCCTCACTGGAACAACCCGTGGAGCCAGCCATCAGTGAGTCGACTGTGGCTGAGTGCGACCCCGTACGGTTGGAGTAGAACTGTTTCCAATGGCTGGGTTTTCAGAAGTATATCACCAGGCCTTCCTTCCCAGGTGCCCCTGGGTGGACATGAACCTCCAATCTTTTGGTTATCAGAAAGTGTGTAACTGTTTGCACCACTCAGGAACTAGACAAAGGCAGTAAAAACACATGCCCTCCTGAGCACACAGAGCTGCTGTGGGCATCAGTAAGTGATGAAGAAAACGAGCACATGTGACTGCTGCTGCCAGAGGCTCCTGCTCCCATTTGACGGTTCACCCATTTACACTGTGAAGCTGTCACAGGCTTGGAAGCTGTGCTTTGGGTTCTGGTGCTCTTGTCCTGCTCCCTGCTCTTTCCTTTGTCCTCTGAGCCCATGTCACACGCGCATGCATCAGCCCACTCCCCTGCAGTCCTTGCAGCCAGATGACACCACACCCAACTAGCCTGGTCCGGCCCTGATCTTCACACCTTAGAAAGCCTGCTCCAGCTTCAAGCGTGCTCTCCACCCCACCTCACCCTTGTCTTTGAAAGTCTGTGGCAATTACCTACTCACAATATATCCGGAACCTGTGTGTGCCTATGTTGTTGTTGTTATGTGCCGTCGAGTCGGACCCGACTCACAGTGACCCCTCGAGTTGCCGAGGCAGTATCACTATGGAAGTAGATTGTCCAACCTTCCTGCCGAGGAGTGGCTGGTGGGTTTGAACCGCCAGCCTTCTGGTTAGCAATCAAGAGCTCCTGTGTGTGCCTATAGACACATATGTAAATAAACAGACACATACCAGAAACCAAACCCGCTGCCATCAAGTTGGTTCCACTCATAGTGATCCTATAGGACAACGCAGAGCTGCCCCATAGGGTTTTTAAGGCTGTGAATCTTTAGGGAAGCAGACTGCCACAGCTTTCTACCACAAAGTGGCTGCTGGGTTCAAACCACTGAGCTTTCAGTTGGCAGCCAAGTGCTTTAACTGTGCCACCAGAGCTCTTTAAATACACACACACACACACACACACACGCACACGCACATGCACATATAATTATGGTAATTTTTTATCTGTATAACCTGGTGAATACCTCTGTTCTATCGCCCTCTGGGAAGGTATTATTATAGCTTCAGTTTTATAAATGAGGAAACAGAGGCCTGGAGAATTTAAATAACTTGCCCAAGGTCACGGAGCTAACCCCTGGCAGACAGGGAATGGAACATCCACGTTTCCAAGCATGCCAAGGTGACCGTCTTCCGTTGGGGTACTGTCACATTGTCCCCTTGTGACCTCTTTATTCCAAAGGGCATGAAACTCCCTTCTCTTTCTAAATAATATGAAAGATCATCACTCCTGCCTGGCTAGAAATCAAGTTTAAATGAAATAGTATTAAAAACTGCACTGCTGCTAAGTATCTGGCCTCTAGAATAACACAACAAATATGCAGAGAGGGTAAAATTACAGAGTTTTTTTCTTCCTTTTTTAAAGGAGTGACCCTCTCATGGGAAACAGGACGCCAACACTTAACTGAAGAGCAAGCAGATCTTCTGAAGTTCACCAACAGTGGAAGGCTAGTCAGCACAAGTTCACCGAGGAAGGCCAGGTGAGGACACCAGTGATACCAATTACACAGTTACATAAGAACTCCAAATCCTTAACCCACTTCACTTCATTATTTCTTAGCCCAACAAGCAAAAACACTCACGCACAGGTGAGGAAAAGCAGGTACGACAAGACGAGTGGGTGCTGTCCTCAGCCACTCAGGGAAGCGGCTGCTGAACGAGTCCCAAAACCCTGTCGACGCACTTTTTCTCCCTGTGGCCCATCCCCAGTGAAGACGAGAACTCGGTTCCATTTTGATGTTTAGGTTTCTCATGAGTAGCCTGAAAACATCTCCCTGAAATCTTATTACTAGGAAAGAATTTGCTTCCAAATACCTTTTACTCCTTTTCCTTTGAGCAAACAATGCTTTATGTGGCTCAGTCATCTGAGGACATGGCAGTAACGTTGATTAATCAGGCTGTGATTACTTTACATACACTAACAAAAGAAAAGCCCTGTGACTGGTGCTGGCTCCACATGGCACATTATCCAACCTACAGCCCGAGCTTCCCACGCCCTGTCCTCGCTCTCCTCACACCTCAGTGAGGTGAGTGGAGCAGAGCAGACAGGTCTTCAGGGCCAACATTCTACCCAGTGACACTCGTTCAGCTTCTCCATTATCCTTCTTTTTTTTTATCCAATCCTTATTCTGTAAGAATATCTTGTTGGCATTTCTCGTTTGTTAAAGTCACAAATCAAAAGGGCAAATATGCAGTTATCAAAGCAATTATGGCATAAAAGGAAGAACGTTAGGAAACAAAGCAAGAAAACCTAATGTGACTCTTTGCTACTTAAGTCAATCTACCAGAACTGAACGCCTGGTAGTTTTAGAGACACGAAGAACACTTGCCGTGTGGCATACTAGAAACATGAGTCCACCAAAAACAGGACCCTACAGACTAATTTATATTCAACCACTAATTCTAAGTTTCACCTTGTGTAGTTATTTTTCTCCTTAAAACTATGTCAGTCAAGTCAACTGTGAAATTAGGTGCAAATTACAGTGACATTAAGAGCACGTGCTATGTTGGCTTGATTATTCTCAATCAGTGTTTTGCAAACCAAGGTCTGCAAAACTCTCAAAATTACAGAAAACACAGTAAAAACAGTGTGGGAGGTGGTGGGAGATTCTGCCCACCCCTCCTTATATTGTAAACTTTAATACTTTCCAGTAAGATTTAATTTCAGCAAAGGAATCTCAAATCAGCATTTCCTTTTTGAATACCACCATTTAAAATTAGGATCATGGCAAAAGTTATAACTGAAACTTCACTCAAATCAAACCAAACTCACTGTCATCAAGTCAATTCCAACTCACAGAGACCACCACTGGGTTTCCAAGGCTGTCAATCTTTATGGAAGCAGACTGCCTCATCTTTCTTCCACAGGACGGCTGGTGGATTTGAACCACCGACCTTCTGGTTAGCAGCCAAATTTCTTAACCACTAAACTCCCAGAGCTCCCTGAAATTTTACTAGATGTATTTAAATGATCAAAAATCTTTATCTTTGAGCAAGAGAATAGAGAACAGTGTAAAATGCCAACAACACGTAAGGCCCAGGAATTGTAAGCCTAGGACATGAATACATTTTATACTCACAGGTAATGCATCCATATTGTTGAATTAACACTTAACTGAGATCACTTTCAACAACCAAGTGAGGAAGTAAGATAATAGAATGAGTTTTCATAAAACTTAATGTATCCAGTATAAAACAAAACAAACAAACAAAAAAACCCTCACTGCCATTGAGTCGGATCCAACTCACAGCAACCCCTCCCTGGTTTTCCAAGGTGATATCACTATGGAAGTAGATTGCCCAACCTTCCTTCTGAGGAGTGGCTGGTGGGTCTGAACCACCAGCCTTCTGGTTAGCAGTCAAATGCCCTAGGCACTATGCTACCAGAGCTCCCTGTGTGCAATGTAAAGTGTTGTCTTCTTCTCAAAGTATGTCCTGCTAGCTTTTTGTGGGTTAGAAAAAAGCCAGACGTGAATGGCACAGATGGTATGACTGCACCGACAGCAAGTCAAGAATAGGCACCGTAACCTGCAGTCTAAACTTTCACTGACGATAAAATTTTATTTCTTTAAAAAAATAGGCATTGTTTTAAAATTAAAATGATGGCAAAAGTGATCAAATCTCCTTACCTGACCACATAAAAGATGGGACACCTCTATGCAGATCTCCTATAATTTGGGGGTCCAGGAATCCAGGAACCTGGAAACCATGGTGCTACAGTATCCGTATGTTGAGAAATGTCAAATACAAACTGATCACGCAAACTGTTTCCACGGGCTGCATACTGACTTTGTTTTCAAAGTAAAACGAGGCTAAACAGAAAGACAAGCTATAGGCGGACTCATTGTAACATTACTGCCTGGGTCATAAAACTAACAGGATTTGGATGACATTTCCTGCACACCAAGCTTTCTGCAACATTAACAACCACCTTGAAGTCATTCAAGGGTGACAGTCACTTCTGGGTGTGAGGCACAGTGTTTTCAAATGGACCTGCCATTTTCTTCCTTCTCTCACACACAAACATACAGGCTAACATCTGGCTCCAGAGGGTCCAAGATCATAGAAGAAACAATTCTCCCAGATTGTGGTCACCTTGAGAGAACACAGGCTTCACTGATCAACTTAATACACTGAGGTTACCTTGGTCCTTGGCTGTCAAAAGTAGGTAAAACAGAATGAAGAGAAGCAGGATGGCCACACACAGGTTGGTAATTAGCATTAAATAAACCAAAAAACAAAAAAACAAGGTGGGAAAGATCATCATCATTGGGTAGGAACCTCCCTTGAGATGACTCCTCATAGTAAGTGACAGCTATTAAGTACTTACTGGGTCAACCACACTGCTATGCACTCTCACGCACTCCCACCCTATCCCTAAAACCAACCCAGAAAGGCAAGAATTAACATCACCATGCTGCTCTGAAAAAACACAGAGGTCTGATGTTATGTCATTACCCTTGGTCTTTCAGTGACTGGGTGGCAGAATCACACCAAGACCAGGTTCTGTTAGCACCAATGTTTAATATCTATGATACACCATTCTTCAAAGCATTTAAAATAATAATTACAATCAATGACTTCCTTGTGCTCCAAAAATACATCTTCATTCCTAAACCATTCACTATTTAACTCAGTGTCTATTAAACCAAACTAAACAAAACTGCTGTCAAGTTGATCCCAACTCATAGTGATCCCTCCTTGGTTACTGAGGCAGTATCTATCTCTAAGGAAGCAGATTGCCCAATCTTCCTTTTGAGGAGTGGCTGGTAGGTTTGAACCACCAGCCTTCTGGTTAGCAGTTAAATGCCTTAGGCACTACACCACCAACGCCTATTAGATGGATACGTTCTGGGGGCTGCTAAGGTGATACTGAGGACTGAGACCAAACGTATCCTCTACCCTCATGGAGCTGAGAGTTAAGGAGGGAGATACCATAATCAATGCATTTCTGAGTTATATAAAAATAGTGAAAGTATTCAATGATACTCTACTCACATAGGATTCTTATCTTAGATGTTGACATCAGCTTCTTAATATTCCTAATAAGAATTCAAATGAAAAGGGCAAAGCAAACAGAAGAAGTATCATCCAGCTTAACATTCCCCAAAGCGCATGCATGCTGTTGTCATCAGGTGAGACAGCTCTGGTGCACAGTGACCCTGTGTGCGACAGAAGGACACAACGCCCAGCCCTGAGCCATCCTCCCAGTCTATGGTTGAACCCATCATTGCAGCCACTGCGTCAACCCACCTCGTTGGAGGTCTTCCCCTTTTTTGCTGACCCTCTACCTTACTAAGTATGATGTCCTTCTCCAGTGACTGGTCCCTTCTGACCACCTGAGCAAAGTACAAGAGACAAAGTCTGGCCATTCTCGCTCCTAACGAGCATTCCAGCTGTACTTCTTCCAAGATAGAGCTGTCCATTCTTTGGCAGTCCATGGTATATTCAACTATGCTAATGAATGTTAATGGACATGAACTGAATGAACAGTTTCCCTTGCTGTTTAAGCAGTATTAATCAAAACTAAATAGACTTCTTTACCACAGATACTAATGTATGCATACATTGTATGCTCCAGATATCTAAAACAGGAATAATGTGGCCTTTCCCAAAAATTTAACCCATTCCCCACCTGCTTCCCCTCAACACAATTTAGGACGAATGTTCTCTAGCCAACACCTGGGAAACAGTAGCAGCTAATGCTGCCATTAGAGAAACAGCTGGAGTTGAGACCTGCCAGTTAAAGACAGAAGGACCGGTGTGTCCACCGCAGGCTGGAGTGTACGCTAGCAGCATCACTACCCCTGCTGATGCAGAGAGGTTGCTAGAATTTGGAACGGTGCCTTAGGGTAAAGTCATGGAGGGCAGAGATCATGGGTGCTCTTTCATTCTACCTCAAGCACCAGCAGACACTGCAGGCACTGAATTTTCTCAACTACGTTTGGAAATAAAGATAATCAAAACGGCTGCAGCAGTATAATGACAGTGAACATCCAAAAATGCAAGCTGGATTCAGAAGAGGACATGGAACAAGGGATATCACTGCTGACGTCAGACGGATCTTGGATGAAAGCAAAGAATACCAGACAGATGTTTACCTATGTTTTACTGACTATGCAAAGGCATTCTACTATGTGGATCATAACATATTATGGAATAACACTGCAAAAAAAAAAATAAATAAATAACATAGGAATTCCAGAACATTTAATTGTGCTTATGAGGGACCTGTATACAGACCAAGAGGCTGTCGCTCAAAGAGAACAAGGGGATACTGCATGGTTTAAAATCTGGAAGGCTGTGAATCAGAGTTGGATCATTTCACAATACTTACTCAATCTGTATGCTGAGCAAATAATCCAAGAAACTGGACTATATGAAGAACAAGGCATCAGGACTGGAGGAAGACTCATTACCAACCTGTGAAATGCAGATGACAGGACACAACCTTGCTTGCTGAAAGTGAAAATCACTTGAAGCACTTATTGATGAAGATCAAAGATTATTCTGTTCAGCATGGATTACACCTCAACACAAAGAAAACAGAAATCCTTGCAACTGGACCAATAAGCAGCATCATGACAAATGGAGAAAAGATTGAAGTTGTCAGGGATTTCATTTCACTTGGACTCACAATCAACACCCATGGAAGCAGCAGTCAAGAAATCACACATCACATTGCACTAAGCAAATCTGCTCCAAAAGACCTCTTTAAAGTGTTAAAGGAGCAAAGGTGTCACTTTGAAGATTGAGGTGCACTTAACCCAAGCCATGGTCTTTTTTCTTTTCTTTTATGGAAAAACTAATTTTTTTTTATTTTTTAATTGTGATTTGGGTGAAGATTTACAGAGCAAATTCACTTTCCATACAGCAGTTTACATATACTTTGTCTCATGACATTACCACAGTTTACCACAATGCAACAGCTCCCCTCCCACTTCCTCCCCGTAGTTACCTCTTCCCAGTGTCCATCCCTCCATGGACTCCTGCCCCCTGAGCTGTCTCCCTGTGCATAAGCAGCCCTTCTTTCTCCCATGATTGTTCTCTCCAAGGAGAGTATCTACTTGAGGTAAATGTTCAAACTCATATGCTTGTCTTTTGTTTGTCTGGAAACCACAGGTGTGGGTCCAATTCCAGACCTGAAGGGCAGCTAGGGGCCATAGTCTCAGTGGTTCCACCAGGCTCTATTGGACCAGCAAACCTGGTCCCCCCTTTTATTTTAGCCATGGTCTTTCCATTCACCTCATAGGCATGTGAAAGCTGAACAATGAATAAGGAAGACCAAAGAAGAGTTGACAACCTTTGAATTATGGTGCTGGTGAAGAATACGGAAGACACCACAGACTGCCAGAAGAACAAACATATCTGTCCTGGAGGAAGTGCAGCCAGAATGCTCCTTGGAAGCAAGAATGGCCAGACTTCGTCTCACCTACTTTGGTCATGTTGTCAGAAAGGACCATTCCCTGGAAAACGATGTCATACTTTATAAAGTAGAGGGTCAGTGAAAAAGGGAAGACCCTAGACAAGATGGATTGACACAGTGGCTACAATGACGGGCTCAGGTACAGCAAGGATTGTGAGGATGGCACACGACCAGGCGGTGCTACATTCTGTTGGACACAGGGTCGCTGTGAGTCAGAACAGCCTTGACGGCACCTAACAACAACAAGCTGCTGCTGGACAACCGGGGGCGTTTAATCCATGGTGTTACTAGGGGGGTGTAGACTGCACTGGGAGGCACCGTCAGAGGGGGTGACACCAAAATGACTGACTGTCACATTTTTGGGCAGTGTTTCAGCAGAAATTTTTTATTTTTTATAAAAATACCCCTATAGTTAGTTGTAACAGCAAAAAAATTTTCGTAAACCCAGCTTACAAGTATCAGTATATCTGCAAGGCTACAAAACTCTACGCTAATTTACTTGCTGAACCTCCTCATGTGCTCCCATCAGAGCTGTCATTATTACCCATTACAATGATGCTTCGAACCATGTGGTTTCGTGTGTACATGCTACCAGCATGTACTGTTTGCACTACAGGAGGTATTTTTATAGTCACTCACTCTGTCAAATTTTCTGGGGTTTTCAGCTGCCATACTGTGGTAAGGAGTATTTGTGAATCTGTATCAGTAACTTTTTTAAGAATGAAGTAGTAATGAAAGGAAATGTTGTTATGTGTCGTCAAGTTGAACCCGACTCATAGCGACCCCTCCCTGGGTTTCCAAGGCAGTATCACTACAGAAGTAGATTGCCCAACCTTCCTTTCGAGGAGTGGCTGGTGAGTTTGAACTGCCAGCCTTTTGGTTAGCAGTCAAGTGCCTTAGGCACTATGCTACCAGAGCTCCAATTAAGGGAAAAGAAAGAGAAAAATAAAAAAAGGGCCTCCACTGTTACTAATAATGTAACTGATGATGCTGTAATTAATTCAATGTAGAAAAATTTTACAAAACAATTTTGATGTTTAAAAAGAACAATAAAAAAAACCCCACTGCCACTGAGTTGATTCTGACTCATAGCAACCCACAATGGGTTTCCAAGGTTGGAGATCTTTACAGAAGTAGATTGTCTCACCCTCCTCCCATGAAGCAGCTGGTAGGTTTGAACCGCCAGCCTTCTGGTTAGCAGCCAGATGCCTTACCCACTACACTACCAGAGCTCCTTATTTTGACATTGTTGTTGTTGTTTGCCATCGAGTCGAACCCAACTCATAGCAACTCCTCCTTGGGTTTCCGAGGCAGTATCACTACGGAAGTAGGATTGCCCAACCTTCCTTCCGAGGAGTGGCTGGTGGGTTTGAACCGATTTTGACATTAGTATTCATATAATCTAAGAAATATGACATTTAAGTACTTTACAACTAAATTTATCACATATTGTTCTAGGATTAAAATTGATAATAAACATTACTAAGGCTTCAGCTGCACTTCCAGACTAACACAGATTAGGAAGAAAGATGTGGCAAGGGCCATGTCTTGGTTCTCTAGGGCTGCTGTAAAAGAAACATCACAAGTAGATGGCTATAACAAACAGGAAGTTGACGTAGCACAACCTTAACTGTCACAGTCCATCTCTGAAAATAAAAAGTGGCCACTGAAGTATTTCACTTATCAATAGCAGTGAAATATTTTTCTGATAGTGTCAGAAGATAATCCCCTCAGGCTGGAAGGCACTCAAAACATGGCGGGGAAAAAGCTACTTTCTCAAAGTAGAGTCACTTAGTAAATTAGAGGGTCAGCCAAAAAGGGGAAGACCTTCAACGAGATAGACTGGCACAGTGGCTGCGATGCCGGGCTCAAGCAGGGACTGTGAGGGTGGGGGGGAGCAGGCATTGTTTCCTTCTGTTGGACACAGGGCCACTATGAGTTGGAACCAGGTCAAGGGCATTCAACAACAACAACAATAACAAAAGATTCTGTATGGTCTGGTGTGGGAGGAGGTCCATGGGTGTGTGTGGGTGGGTGGGGTGACACCAACCTTAGTGACATCACTGGATTTAAGCCTTTCTCCTCCCCCCCCCCCCGTTAACAATGGCTTTTCCACAGATAACTAAATATAAATTCAAAAACCAAGTTCTAAGCAAGTTCTTAAGACTAATAGATTCATATAAGTCTGTTGTGACTAACTTTTTATGAATGATAGAGTGTTTATCTATGCAGTCAGAGTAACTTCCAGAGCTCCGAAGCGTCACTTAGCCAAGAAAAAAAGGTAAGACCGAATGAAGGAGAGGGGAGAGGGTGGTGTAGGGTTATGTGGTTGGGAGGGAACCCATTATTTTATGATACATTCACAGAATACCAAAATATTTCAGGACCTCCCCTTCTTTTCTTGTACATGGTCAAACCAAAACACTATTGCATATTTTAGACACGTGTTCAACATCTGGCCAAAAATACAGATTAACAACAAGTTTGGAGAAGTTAAATAAATGTACTTATTTCAGGGGACACTTGTTCACAAAATATTTGAACCAGTAAACTTAGTGTCATGATAAAAACAAACAAACAAATAAATCAGGGTATCTTGTTCTATCCCAGCTTGGTTTTGCAACGCTGTCAACGGGAAAGTGTGGCCAAGCCACCAAGCCCTAAAAAGAAATGAACACGGCAGTCTGTGTACATCTGCTTCAACCCAAAAACAAAAGCCGTTTGGCTGGCTCTTTACAGCAAACACAATAAAAGCCCAGAAAGCCCAGATGGTTTCAATTTTCTTTACACCAAGTAACTGAGAAGACTGACATTTAAACTATTTATTCAGCAAGTCAGACCCTAATGGCAGGTTTAGACCCAGAATTTCTTTAAGACAAAAGGGAATGCTTTTAGGCAAGTAAAAATTAATTGGTCTACACTGATATCCGTCAGCACTATTAGTCCATTTTGCCAAGCCAAGAAATAATAGGAAAAATGCTTTCATCAAAGAGTACCATCCAGTCAGCCAGCTCTTTCATATTTATACTGGCTTGACATATTGATTCGGACCCTCCAGCCCCCATCTGGGTAGTTATGTTTTCAAAAATGAATTTTAGAAGTAAAAGTAAAGCAACAAATTCTCAGTTGAAAGTTGGTTGTTAGCTGCCATCTAGTTGATCCCGGCTCCCGCTGACTCCGTGGGTACCAGGGCAGAACTGGGGCTCCACAGCCTCTCCAGGCTACAACCTTTCAGAAGCAGAGCACAGGCCTGTCTCCCAAGGCACCTCTGGGGGGTCTGAACCACCAACCTCTTGGCTAGTAGATGCTCAACCATCTGCCCCACCAGGGAACTCACAGTCCGTAAGTACGGGAACTGATATGGTCACTGGCAGGAACACAGGAATGAGAAAGGCCGTGTCATCTTTGGTTCAATCTAATGTCTATTCTGATACCTTAACGTGGTGGCTCTAAAAAATCTGTGTGTATGTGTGTGTGTGTGTGTGTGTGGGGGGGGTTAATTCACCCTGGGTTTTTCCCCTGCTGTGTAAAATAACATTCAACAGTAAACAGCATAAAACTTTTTTCTATTCTGAACTTGAAGGCTTTCAAAGACAGAAGGAAAAGCGTTATTACGTCCTAGGGACTTTTCCCCTACCTGACTTAATGCTTTAAAGAAAGATAAAGCAAAAAACCCGAACTCACTGCCATGCAGTTGATCCCGACTCATAGTCTTTGGGTTTCCTAGGCAGTATCACTACAGAAGTAGATTGCCCCATCTTCCTTCCGAGGAGTAGCTGGTGGGTTTGAACCGGCAGCCTTCTGGTTAGCAGTCAAGTGCCTTAGGCACAACACCACCAGGGCTCCCAATAAAAAGTAAAACGTAAACAAATAAATAAATAAAATGGCCAGGAGAACAACAATTTGAGACTGACTCATAGCTAAACCAAAATCAAACTCACTGCCAACAAGTCAGATCAGACTTATAGTGACCCCTCCTTGGGTTGCCAAGGCAGTATCACTACGGAAGTAGATTGCCCAACCTTCCTTCTGAAGAGTGGCTGGTGGGTTTGAACTGCCAGCCTTCTGGTTAGCAGTCAAGTGCCTTACGCACTATGCTACCAGGAAAGAAAAAAAACCAAAGAGCTCCTCTTAAACCCACAGGAGTGGCCTTACAAGTCTCACCCCCAGCTGCTTAGCTTTGCTTTATCCTGGGAAGTCGGGACCTGGGTACCGAGCAGTCAGTCAGAAACTGCTTCTGTCTGTGAGGAGTCCCTGGGAGGTATGGTTAACGCCCTCGGCTACTAACCAAAACGCTGGAAGTACACGCCCACTCAGAGACGCCTAGGAAGGAAGGCCTGGCAACCAACGTCCAAAAAGCCAGCCACTGAAAACCCTGTGGAGAGGAGGAGAGTTCTACAGGGTTGGGGGTGGTAATCAGGGCCGTGACATCAAATGTGCATAAACTGTCGAATGCAAAACAAATCTGCTTTGTAAATTTGCACTCAAAGCACAATTAAGAAAAAAGTTACAAAGACATGAATAGAAAACCTGGGACTCAAATCTGGGTTTGAGGAATTCAAATCCTCCATGATTCTGCACTCAAAAAAAAAAAAAAAAGGAAAACCCTCCCACATGTACAGAGTGTCACCATGAGTTATAACCGACTCAATGGCAGCTGATCTGACGCCACAGTGAACAGGTGGTAACAAACAGACCTGTATTAATGGCATTTAACAAAATCAAAAGCTTGGGTCACGTGGCTGTTACAAGGACTGAAACGAGCTGGCTCGTAGGAGAAAGTATCTCATGAACTGGAGGGGACTGTATGAACCGAAGCCTTCACACGCGCTTCCACACTGTTATCTCATCTGAGCCCTTGCAGTGATAACAGTGATAACACAGGGCAGAGGCCTTTTAAGACTGTTCAGATCTGCAAAATCCTGGTCACAATTCATCTTTTATTTACCACGATGGGAAAACGCTAGAAAAATCAAACTAAATACTATGAACTTTGGGGGGAAAAAAAGTACACATATGAAGTAGTATATAAACATGATATTATTGGGAATTCAATTGAAGAAATCAGGCAAGAATCACTGGTTAGTGTAGATACACAGGTAGATAGGCAGGCAGGCAGGCAGGCAGATACAGACACTGATACAGGTGAGCCTGACAGCCTGCTGCCACGGAGTCGACCCAGACTTATAGAAACAGAAGAGAACCTGGACAGAGAAGAAGTATTGCACACAGTTTCCAAGGATGCAAATCTTCACAAAAGCAGACTGCCTCATCTCTCTCTCGCAGAGTGGCTGGTGGGTTCAAACCGTCAACCTTTTGGTTAGTAGCCAAGCGCTAAACTACTACACCACCAAAGCTCCTTGAATTGAACAATCCTATAAAAATAAAGTGTGTATATAACTTTGTTGTTGTTGTTGTTATGTGCCATTGTTGTTGTTGTTGTATGCCGTCGAGTCAAACCCGACTCATAGCAACCCCTCCTTGGGTTTCCGAGGCAGTATCACTACGGAAGTAGGATTGCCCAACCTTCCTTCCGAGGAGTGGCTGGTGG
>NW_006921904.1:2691850-2702414 GCF_000298275.1 Orycteropus afer afer
TTCCTTCCGAGGAGTGGCTGGTGGGTTTGAACCGCCAGCCTTCTGGTTAGCAGGCAAGTGTCTTAGCCACTATGCTACCAGAGCCATTGAGTAGAACCCAATTCATGCAACCCTTCCTTCGGTTTCCGAGGCAGTATCATTACAGAGGTAGATGGCCCAACCTTCTTTCTGAGGAGTGGCTGGTGGTTCAAACCCATCAGCCTTCTGGTTAGCAGTCAAGTGCCTTAGGCACTATGCTACCAGAGCTCCTGTATGTAACTTTAGGTACATTAAAAGAACAATACAGTTTAGGGTCTAAGTTTTAAAAAAAAAATCATATAGCAACAAAAACTGCAGATCCTAGGTCCCACGTGAAGTTTGTTTGTTGCTGTCAACCAATGACCAAGCACAGTGGCTTCTTGTTGTTAGGGGTCATCAAGTCAGCTCCAGCCCACAGCATGCGTCCCTATGGACAACAGAACCAAACGCTGCCCCAGTTCTACACTGGCATCACGATCCCTGCTACACCTGAGCCCATCACTGCAGCCACTGTGTCAATCCAGCGTGTCGAGGGCCTTCCCCTTTTTTGCTGACCCTCCACCCTACCAAGCATGACATCCTTCTCCAGGGAACAGTCCCTTCTGACAACATGACCAAAGTACGTGATACGAAGTCTGGTCGTTCTCATATCCAAGGAGCATTCTGGCTGTACTTCCTCCAGGACAGATTTGTTCATTCTTCTGGCAGTCCACAGTGTTTTCAGTATTCTTCACCAATACCACAATTCAAAGGCATCGACTCTTCTCTAGTTTTGCTTTTTCATTGTCCACCTCTCACATGCATATGAGGTGCCTGAAAATACCATGGGTTTGGTTAAGAGCATCTTGGTCTTCAACGTGAATCTTTGCTCTTCAACATTTTTAAGAGGTCTTTTGTAGCAGATTTGCCTAATGCAATACAATGTCTAATTTCTTGACTACTGCTTCCATGAGTGTTGACTGAAGTGAAATGAAATCCCTGACAACTTCAATCTTTTCTCTATGTATCGGGATACTGCTTATTGGTCCAGCTGTGAGGATGTTCGTTTGCTTTATGTTGAGGTATAATCCACACTGGAAATTGTAGTCTTTGACCCTCATCTTCTGCATATCACAAGATGTTAATGAGTCTTCCTCCAATCCTGATGCCGTATTCTTTTTCATATAGTGCAGCTTCTTGGATTATTTGCTCAGCATAGAGACAGAATAAGTATGGTGAAAGGATACAAAACTTTACACACTCCCTTCCTGATTTTAAACCATGCAGTAGTATCCTCTTGTTCTGTTTGAACTACAGCCTCCTGGTCTATATACAGGTTCTTTATGAGCACAGTTAAGTGTTCTGGAATTCCCATTCTTTGCAATGTTATCCACAATATATTATGATCCACATACTCAAATGCCTATGCATAGTCAATACAACACAGGTAAACATCTTTCTGGTATTCATCCATCTGACATGAGCAGTGATATCTCTCATTCTGCACCCTCTTTTGAATCCAGCTTGAATTTTTGGCAGTTTCCTATCAATGTACCGCTGCAACCATTTTTTAATTTTCTTTAGCAAAATTTTACTTGTGTGTGATATTAACAATATTGTTCGATAATTTTCACCTTCCACCTTTCTTTGGACATACTGATCTCTTCCAGTAGGTTGGCCAGGAAGCTGACTTCCAAATTTCTTGGCATAAACAAGCCACTACAGTACGACAAACAGACAGATGAGTGGTGGATGTACACTTGGCTTAGTCTTCAATTTATGGCAGGAACCCTTCTCTCCTGGCGTATGTAATTAACTCATTCAGTTAGAATCTCATTTTCAGTTGTATGCTAAATGCATTCACATTCACCAAGGTTCACTGGGCACCAGGTATAAAAAAAAATAACTCACTATTTTCACCTTTGGCTTTCAGACACTGTATATGCTTACACAAATTACACCTGCTATACTTTTTCTTTTTGCAAACCACACAACCCTCTCACACGTCAGTTTCCTATGCATTATATGCACACTGTAAGTGTGTGTGGCTTGTGTGGGCACATGATATGTGAAAAAATATGGTAATCAAATTTTTTTAACAGTTGTCTAAATTCCTGTTGTTATTCTCTAATCAGCCTGCAGCTGACTTAAGCACTGGCATTAGGGCTTTGCTTTGGTTGCATTACTTCCTGGACCTGGACTGCCTGGACGTCACTGCCAACCAGAGGGAGCCAGCATGAAACTGAACGAGGCCTGGCAGATAAATGAGAATTCCCCTCACTGGCCTGTTCCCTACTTGGGTGGCCTTGTTCACAGTACTCTGGGTCAAGTCTGCCTGCTCAACACAGTAAGGACCCAACAAAGCAGGATGGTCTTGAAAGTCCTATCATCCTCTAAACCCCCTGAACTTGACAGATACCCAATAGATGCTGAAATCAAACAACCCAGGCAAGCCTCCTGGGTATTTCCTCCAGGAATTCCTCAAAAGCCTATGTCAGGCGCCTTCGAGGAGCTGAGGGACCACAAGGGTGAACGCACATGCAGGGACTACTGAGGGCAGAATGAGAAGTGAAATGGGCATACACCAGCACTAACCCAAAACCAAGTCATGTGCTGTCGAGTCATTCCTGATTCATGGAGACCCTGTGGGTGCCAGAGTAGAATGCGGTCTATAGGGTTCCCAAGTCTGGGTCTTTCTGGAAAAATATCACCAGGCCTTTCTTCCAAGGCACTGCTGGGTGGGTTTGAGGTGCCAACCTTCAGGTGAGCAGGTGAGTGAAAACCATCAGGCTACCTAGGGACGAGGGACTCAAACCAGTACTACTGTCATTGTTAGTTGCTGTTTAAGTCAATTCTGACTCACAGTGGTCCCATACATGCAGAGTAGAACTGCTCCACAGGGTTTTCCAAGGAGCTCTGGTGGTAGAGTGGCTAAATCATTGGCTGCCAACCAGAAGGTCAGAGGTTCAAACCTACCAGCTGCTCCATGGGAGGAAGGTGAGGCAAACTACTTTCCACTGGAAACTCAACAGGGGTCACCAGGAGTCAGAACTGACTCAGTGGTCGTGGGTTTGGTTTTGGTTGGGTACAGGAGTTCTGGTGGCATAGTGCCTAAGGCATTTGACTGCTAACCAGAAGGCTGGCGGCTCAAACCCACCAGCCACTCCTCAGAAGGAAGGTTGGGCAATGTACTTCTGTGAGATACCACCTTGGAAAGCCAAGGAGGGGCCGCTATGTGTCAGGTCCAACTCAACAGCACACAATGACAACAACAACAACAACACAGGGTTTTCAAGGCTGAGGTCTTTCAGAACCAGACTCCCAGGCCTGTCTTGTGAGGCACCTCTGGGGGGTTCAGACTGCCAACCCTTCAGCTAGTAGTTGAATATTTGGTCATTTAGGCCAAGGCACCTTAAGGCAATACTAGACACCACAAAGGAGAGCCTCAAAAAGGCATCATCACTGGTCATTCCCTTCCTCCAGTGGTATCTTCTCTCATTAAACACTGCTACATCTCTACCGCCTCGGTGAAATAAACGCTGAACTAACCGGCAGTGGTTGTCCTTGATCCCTGTGAGGTCAGGATGGTGACCCAGAAATCTTATCTACACAAGGAAATAGTAACAGCACTCTGTCACCTGCCTGGAAGGAAGACACAGGGGGAAATGACCCTGACAGGTCTTCAGGTCTCACAGGTATGGCATCCCTGCTCTTCCATAAACACTCATCAAGGAAACAAACCTGCGGCGGTGGAGTCGACTCTCTCGACGCACGGTCACCTCATCTGTGTCAGCGCAGAGCTGTGCTCCGCAGGGTTTTCAACAGGTGTAATCTGCGGGAGATTACCAGGACTCGAACCTCCAACCTTCTGGTTAGCAGCCAAGTATGTTAACTGTCTGCTTCACCCACGGAGTCCACGCAGACTCCAGAGGCCAGTTACGTATCCTCCAAGGCTAAGTCACCCCACGGGCCATCCCACCATTCGGCTGTGTGCTACCACCTCTCCTCAAGCGTGAAGTCCCAACCTCCCAGTGGGAGAGAACAGCTGGTGTGCACAGTCCATCACGAGACCATCAACACCACCTCTGCTTAACTTAACCCTCCCAGCCTCTCTCCAGGCTAAACTCCCCACATCCTGATCTCTTCCTCAGAGCCCATTTTCTGGGTCTTAATGACCTTGGAATTGACTCAGAACTTATGGAAAAAACATTGTGCCCATTTTTAGATACAACATCATAAACAGAAATGGTACCTCAGAGAAAGTTTAAACTGACATAAAAAATAAAGGGATTGTCTCATTGCTTATAATTATGGCCTACGGCTTGTACCTCAAAACATCACCTTTACTTTTAGGAATATGAAGTGTGTGATTCATCATAACTTCTATAAAAACTGCATCTGCAGCTGGTTACTTTCTTATATTTTTCTTCTCTACTTAGGTTTAAAACACTACTCCTTTTGAGTCAGAGTCGGGATTTCTATGCAATAGAAGATGGTATGTCAATAAAAGGAAATGAAGTCCCAATACATGCTACAACTTGGATGAGCCCTGAAAACATGAGGATGTCCTTTACAGAAAATGTCTAGGCAAATCCACCAGACTGACGTGGTTGCCGAGGGCTGGGGGGCTGGAACGATGAGCTGGGGTATGATGTTGCAGGGGTGGGGCTTTTGGTTTTGGGGTAGTAAGAATGTTCCAACACTGACTCTGGGGGTGGTTGTACAACTCTGTAACTCTACAAAAAGCCACTGAATTGTATACTCCGACTGGGTGACAAGGGGTGAACAGTATCTCCATGAGCTGCTCTTTTTGATTTCAGACCCTGGCTCAGACTTATGAAAGTTATTACCTAATCAGACCCTAGGTGCTAAAACGTGGCTACAGCCCTTCTGCTCTTTTAGCTCAAAGTAACAGCTGCAAACTATTTTAAAATCTCCATCAAAGACCGCACTGTGCCAAGAACGGTGGATACTTCACGTATGACTCTCCTCAGCGGGCAGGAGTGATGCTCTCTGTGGTACTAACATCATCAAGCCAACGCAGAGGGTGTCCCAAACAGGGAACATCCAAGATGCACGTGTGGATTGTGATGCCGACTTCAACGCTCACTACTGTACCTCCTGTGAATATTTAGGGGGTCCGTGTACTCTCTTCCAAGTGAATTAAACGTCCTTTTGGGGAAGCGGATGGGGGAACAAAAATCGGCGTAATTTTTTTTTTTTTTTAAATGAGCAATCATCTAAATAGGAGCTCTGGTGGCGTAGTGCCTAAGGCATTTGACTGCTAACCACAAGGCTAGTGGTTCAAACCCACCAGCCACTCCTCGGAAGGAAGACTGGGCAATCTACTTCCATAGAGATACCACCTCACAAACCCAAGGAGGGGTTGCTATGAGTGGGATCTGACTCGACAGCAGTGAGTTGTTTTTTTTTTTTAAATCATCAAAATGTAATTATTAATCATTTTTAGACTGTGGGGGAGGGGGTGGTGTGCTGCAGCGGACACATCTGCAGTTCAATCCCTTGGCACAGCTCTGCCGGGGGAAGGAAGCTTGGTCAGTAGGACAGGCCCTGCCCTTTGCACAGGCGTGCTGGCGGTCCCCCAGTGTCCTCATCTCCTCGGAGCCCTTTGTTAGCGAAGTTTCCTGGAACTGGGGACAGCACATGCTCCGACCCACTATCACAGGAGTGGCTGCCTCTCCACATTCCCCAGTCCACATCTGTCATTAGCTCTCTCCAAGAGCCAAAGCAGATGCCTGGAGAAGACACGCTGAACCCCAGTCAGCGGAACGATGGCTACAGTTCAGAACAGAAGAGCATTCCGGGAGACCACGGCACTTGCTAAATTCTCAAGAGTGAGCTACCCTGCAGCTTGCTGGAAGACTTATGGTACGTTTAATTAGTCCAAAATTACTCGAAGACCCTTTTGGATCACCCAGGCAGCAGCTAGATGAGACTGACCTGAACCGCTACAATGAAGCCTCTGCATTTGGAACTTCTAATACAGCCCATGTGCAGAAGCCACAAGTGCACCGTTAGTTTCACGGGAGATTGCACAAGACAGCCTGCCATTAAGTCTTTAGCTGACTCCCCTTAGGGAACACATTTTCCTGAAAAAAGTCACTGGGATAATCACAACCACTGTATCACACCCCGTAGTGCGCAGCACCGCAGTAATTGTAGGCCAGTTCACAAAAATGTATTCACACAGATACTCGAAAACAAATACCAAAAGAGTGTTGTTAAAATGAGTTGTTTCTCAGAGTATTTTCTGTGCTCTTTTAAACAACTATTTTTATGAGCTCAAATTGGCGGGAGCTGAGAGGGCAGTGAGTTTATGTTAATGGAGGAGAACAATTCGGAAAAGGAGGGGGACGATGGTCGAACAACTCCAAGGATGTAAGTGATGTCGCGGAAGTCTCCATGTAGAAATTGTTGAATTGGTATATCTTCCGCTGGATTTAGTCTCAGCAACAACGAAAAATAAATTATTTTGAAAATGAGTTGTTTTCAGAATATTTTAAAAATATCAAATCATTCAAGCAAAACAAGTGGAAAAGAAAGAGTTGCTGGAGCCCACAGGTGAGGGAGGGCCCTTGTCTTCCGTCAGTCCCGTTTACTGCCCTAGGTTCTGGCTGCAGCCAGGACTGGGGTCACCACGCAGGCAGCAAGGGAGCGGAATGGAAGGAAGTGCTCCTCGTCAGGAGTGGGCAAATGCGGGGTGGGCACTCGCAGGGCCCCGAGGCACTGCCAGAACGTCACGCACAGGTGGCACCTGGCACATCAGCCTCTCGTCCTGGCCCTGATCCTAGGCACCAGCCCGATATTCTCTTATGCCAATGTGGCACCCACGATGGGATAAAGCAGCGCATCAAACCTAAACAGCGAGAGCTTGGGCGTTATTACAAGAAACAATCAAACAAACAAACAAAACGGCTGCCGCAGAGTCCCACGCACGGCAACCCCACGGGACTCAGAGGACAGCTGTGTGTGCCATGGTGTTCCAATGGCTTGTTTTTCACCAGATCGCCCAGCTGGTCTTCCACAGCACCTCTGGTGACAATCTAACCTCCAACCATGCGGTCAGTAGCCAAGTGCATTAATCTCATGTGCTCCACCCAGAGAGTTCTAACAAACCAAAACACCAAACGCACTGCCGTGGAGTCAGATCCGACTCACAGCGACCCCTCCTTGGGTTTCCACGGCGGTATCACTACGGCGCTCAGCCTTCCTTCTGAGGAGTGGCTGGTGGGTTTGAACTGCCAGCCTTCTGGTTAGCAGTCAAATGCCTTAGGCACTATGCCACCAGAGCTCCTAGAGTTCTAAATATTGGTCTTTCTTTTCTTCTCCTCAGGCTTTGGCACCTCACTAGGGAAATGACAACTGTTTTAGCCTAGCATGGCAAATGGTAAGTTAACAACTGAAGTGCTTTTCTATATTAAAAATAAGCTATACATAAGGACACAGACAGTGTCCTGCACAGTTCTGAACATGTATAAGCACAACCAAGTTTTTAAAATCTTTCATGAAGAAGTATATCTTCCTAGGGCATCAACACCTACCACACAGGCCCGTCCTAAACTGGCTGCCTGAGATGCTCTCCATTAAGCTAATTCAGGAAAAAAACACCCAAACACCCACTTGCAGACTAAACCATTGACAGGTGGTGTTATTTTCAACTAAGACCGCCAGCCGAGGTCTTGTTTCTCACACAACGCTGTTTAAAAAAGCATTCTTTATGGCTACAGCCATCCAAGAAAGGTAGGTACTTGGACTGTGAGAGCGACCATCTGTGTTTTAAAGAACATGCTTTTGGGGGAAGACTGAATATCAGATGATTTTCCTTAGAACATGGAATTTTTTAAACGTATTTATTTTTTTTTAAATAAAAACATGCACAGCCAGCCAAGCCCTGCAAACACAGCTCCTAAAGTGTGGTCTCCAGACCAGTGGCATCAGCTTCACCAGGGAGACTTCCTGCCCCCACCCCGCGACTTGCTGAATCACACGCTCTGGGATGGAGTCAGCATGCAGCCATCTGATGAGACCAACGGGCTCTTTTCAGAACCAGGAGTCCCCTTGTTGGCACAAATGCAACAACCTCACAGGTTGGTAGTTTGGGTCCCCCCAGAGGTGCTTGGAAGAAAACCTGGTGGGTCTAGGGCGAAAGGTCACAGCCAAGAAACCCCGGGGAGCACAGTTCTCTAGAGCACAAGGGGTCGCCGGGAGTCACAAAGGAAGGACTCCACAGCAACTGGTTTGGGTTGGTTTTGGTTTGCCAGGAATAGGTCCTCGGGAAACGTGGGTTTTCCCACCCATTGAACACTTTTAAAATAAAATAACCCCCAGTCTGTTACTCTGGTGGCGTAGTGCCTAAGGCATCTGACTGCTAACCAGAAGGCTGGTGGTTCAAACCCACCAGCTACTCCTCAGAAGGAAGGTTGGGCAATCTACTTCCGTAGTGATACCACCTTGGAAACCCAGGAGGGGTCGCTATAAGTCGGGTCCAACTTGACGGCAGTGAGTAAGCGAGTGAGTGTGCCAGTAAACTCCAACTAACCACAACTCACCACTGAGTTTGTTGTTGTTTTGCTTTTCACATTCAAACTTAAGGAAAATTTTGAAGATGAAAGACCATCTACCACAAGCACTACCTCCACTACCGCCGTGTCCAGTACTTTCACTGTTAGACCCTGGCATCAAGTCAGGAGGTCAGGTCCCAGGCACTGTTTTACAGCCTAAAATCCCAAAGTGTAGAACTCACAATGCTTATGACGATCCTAAAATGTAAGCTATCTGAACAAGGAATAATAAACTCCATCACAAAATTTAAAAACTAAAAGTCAAAAATATTCAATCCAAGTTCAAAGGTTTTCTAATCAAGCATCTTCCTCAAAAATAAAAAAGTACTCCAACTAATCAGAATTCCTTAATCTTGGAAGTTGAAATCTGACAGTTTGCTCAGGAGCCCCAGTGAAGTTGTGGTCAAGGCACTCAGCTGTTAACTGAAAGGTTGGTGGTTTGAACCCTTAAGACTTACAGCCTTGGGAACCAATGGGCAGTTCTACTCAGTCCTATGGGTCACCAGTTGTTGTTGTTGTTGTTGTTGTTATGTGCCGTCGAGTCGGCCCCGACTCATAGCGACCCCTCCTTGGGTTTCCGAGGCAGTATCACTACGGAAGTAGGATTGCCCAACCTTCCTTCCGAGGAGTGGCTGGTGGGTTTGAACCGCCAGCCGTCTGGTTAGCAGGCAAGTGTCTTAGCCACTATGCTACCAGAGCTCCCATGGGTCACCAGTAGTTGGACCATACTTGACGACAGTGGGGCTGGTTCTTTTTCTTTTATTGGGTACTATGTCAAGATTAGCACTTGCTTATCACAATCATGATCCCTCATTTTCAAACTCATTAGTAGGGATGTCCCATTGAAGGGGTGTCCTTGTCCTCTTGGGCAAGGCATTTCCCCTCACAGGGAAAACACAATGATGGGGCTTAAAAATGAAATGGTCTACCAGCAGGGAGGTCAAAACACAGACTCCGCTGGCCAGCTACCCTCACCACAAGCACCACAAGCACCACCCCACAGAGGCTATGTCATGTGGCTCAGCACAAAACCAGGTGCTGCCCCTTCTGACTCATGACAACCCCACGTGTGTCCCAGTAGAACTGTACTCCACAGGGTTTTCGAAGGCAGTTTTTTTGGTACTAGATTGACAGCCCTTTCTTCTGACACACCTTTAAAAACCAAACCAAACTCACTGCTATAGAGTCTATTTCGACTCACAGCGACCCCCACTGGGTTTTTGAGGGTGTAAATCTCTATAGAAGTAGACTGCCCCATCGTCCTTCTGTGAAGCAGCTGGTGGGTTTGAACCACTGACCTGGTTAGCAGCCAAATGTCTTATCCACTACACCACCAGAGCTCCTGACACACCTTTAAACCAAAAAAACCAAACTCACTGCCATCGAGTCAATTCCACTTATAGCAACCCCTCCTTGGGTTTCCAAGGTGGTGTCTCTATAGAAGTAGATTGCCAGTCTTCCCTCCAAGGAGTGGCTGGTGGGTTTGAACCGCCAGCCTTCTGGTTAGCAGTCAAATGCCTTAGGCACTATGGTACCAGAGCTCCTTGACACAGCTTTGGGTGGACTCCAATCTCCAACCTTTCAGTTAGCAGCTGAGAGCCTTAACTGTTGTTGCCATCCGGGACTCCATCAACAGAGGAGAACGAGGGAGAAAGTCCCAGCGCTGTCCTCACCCTCACTGCCTCACACCTATCCTCTCCCCAGCAGCCTCCCCACCCCCCAATGCTGGGTTCTTCAAACGCCAGTCCCCTCCCTCACTCCTTGAGATGTAAACAGGTGAAGTCTTCCTCAGAAACATAACTATAACTGAATGGAGTTATTTGAACCCATGGGTAAAACTCAACTGATAAGATAAAAGGGTTTCAGAAAGCTGCTTTACCATTGGGACTTCTTTTAATAAAAATCAGAAAAAGCTCTATAGTATCTCACAAGATGGAAGGAGAAATGTCCAAACACTGGCTTCTATCCCAGACACAGAAAGAAAA
>NW_006921904.1:2703004-2706140 GCF_000298275.1 Orycteropus afer afer
GCAGGGTGTACCTCAATTTGAGATAAACAGCACATGAGAGGGAAGCAAGAAGAGGAAATAGATAATTCAGGTAAAAAGACTCATGGTCAGTGGTATTCCCATTTCAGTGCAAATAGGATCACCTAGGAAATAAATGTGTCACAGGAGTGGATCCCAGGATCTTATTCCCAGAGAGTTGACCAAGGAGCTCATGTTTAACAAGGGCCCCGGACGATCAGAAAGCTGCTGGTTAGAGAACCACACTTGGGGAAACACTGCAGTTGTGTCTGAGACACTAGGCACTAGGACAAACCCACCGTGACACAGTATCTGATTGAGCGGGTAGGAGCAGAGGAGAGGCTGGAGGGACTGGTGCAATTTCCTGGAGAGAGAGTAAGATGGATGAACCCAAGCACATCAGGGTCTAGTGATAACATGGATGGACGGGATAGATGGACAGATGGAGAGACAGAAGACTGGGGAGAAGGATGGGTAGTCAGTTGGTGGCTGAAAGAGTAGGATGGATGAACAGATGGACAGACAGACGGGCAGATGAACAAATGGGCTGGGGACTACGTGGATGGGTGGTGAGCAGGTAGGAAGATGGGTGAAATGAATGGATGGACGGACAGGAGGGATGAGTAGTGAATAGGTGGTAAACGGGTGAGATGGGTGGGTGGATGGATGGATGGAAGGAACAAGCTGTACTCACAAAGATAACATGGGGCATAGGAGACATTTCACAGAACCATCCAGGCAAGGATGGCCAGAGACGAAATCATGAAAGAAAGAAGCAAAAACAGACCAAGGCCTGGGCGTTGTGCAAGCCTGGGTAGACCGGGCACATTCCAATGCCGGCTGAAGTGCTTCTGCTACAGTCTTTAAAGCCGTGTGTGACATGACAGTTATTGGTCTATGATCCGATTCTGAACCAGCTGCTCATTAACGAGCACCCAGGAAGCTTCTGAGAAACTGGCAGGGCCTGGCTCTCAGCTGAGATTCTAATTCAAAGGTCCAGGGGCAGGGCCAGGCTCCTAGTACAAGCTGCCCCGTGGGTTCTGCTGGGCGGTTAGGGTTGAGACCTACACTGCCAGGGCAAGCAAGGTTGTGGATGAAAGACTACGTAATGCTTTTGTGTTTAACCCTGCCTTTCCCACCCCTAGTAACCATCAAAGAGTTTTTCCTTTTTTGTGAAACCTTTTTCTTGACTTTTGCAGTGGTCTCATACAATAATTGTCCTTTTGTGATTGACTAACTTCATTCAGCATAATGGCCTCCAAGTTTATCCATATTATGAGACGTTTCTCAGATACATCATTGTTCTTTAAGATAAAATATTTTTTAATGAGATTTTTGCTGCCACTTCTACTTCCCTGAAGCAATAAAGTCAACCAAGAAAACAGCCACTGCAAAGAAGGGAGAAGATGGGAAGGTGGTGTGAGAACCCATCAGTCTTCAGAGTAACTCTAAGAAAATGCATAAATGTCATGACAAGAAGAGGAGATGCACACGGAACCCCTGAGGTCTGGAGTGTGAGAGAAATGGACACAAGGCAACAGCCAGGGCAGGAAGTCACAGGGGTGAGGAGTTCCAGACGCACTAACACCCACCACTGGCCCACTCCCGCCTCCTTCACATTCCCCCTTAAGAAGGAAGGTGCTAAAGTGGAAAGACAGTGATCCCTGGATTCCAGCCACAGCTCTATCACTGACCAGCTGTGGACTGTTGGACATATCACTGCATCTAAACTAATTTCCTCATCATTGCTGTTAGCTGCCATGGAGTCAGCTCTGACTCCCACAGACCTGGGTTCCACAGAACATGCTGTATGGTCAGGTCCAGTGGGGTGGCAACTGTGCCAGCATCTCAGCAAGGGTCCCCCTTGCCTCAGTGGCCTCCTACCTCACCCATGCTGTCTTCCTCCAGCGACTGATTAACTCATGATGTGACCAAACCAAGCAATTTGAAGAACGTTCTGTTGTGATCCATAGGGTTTTCAGGGACTGATTTTCAGAAGTAGATTTCCAGGCCTTTCTTCCTAGTTTATCTGAGTCTGGAAGCGCCACTGAAACCTGCCTACCATAGATGACCCTGCTGGTATCTTAAATATCAGTGCATAACTGCCAGCATCACAGCAACACACAGCCATCACAGTAGGCCAAACTGACAGACGGGTGGAGGCGCACATCACTACACTGCGCCTCATCATGTCTCCAGCTGTGAGGACTGAAAGGCACACACAACACAGAATGTGCCAGCATGGTGCTCGCAGAGTGTCCCGTGGTAAATATCACACTCTTCCCTTCTTCCATCTTAAATGCCGATCTTGACAAGGTCCTCAACCTACCAACCACAAGGAAATGACTCAGAACTGGGGTGACCCCTTTCTTACTGCTCCCTGGAAGACGATCAAGGGAAGAATAGGATCCCCAAATCTTACCACCATGGCACCATGCAGTGGAACTCTGAACACGTGTATAAATTTAGAAGCGAGCAACATAGTGCTTCAGCATCGCCCCCTAGCTGTGGTGCCCGGTGGCTAACCAGATACGTCCATATGTTCATGGATATTCAACTCACTGTGCACATCACTGCCTTTGAAAATACTGTTCCAAGTAACCAGCCTGTAAATGAATTTCTGGAATGGAATGCAACTCACAAACTGACAAGCGCTGAACAAACTGCCTCTGCCATTTCCACTGAGTCTATACCCAGCGCCAAACGTCTGGTTCCCACAGATAATTTCTGAATTATTCTTTTTTCCTTACAGGGTCTCCACATACAAATTCCATTAAATGATACTTATAATAAAGCAATGGTCTTTATTTAAGGCTTCAAAATTACACACACACACACACACACCATTAGAAGCTCTGGTGGTGCGGTGCCTAAGGCATTGACCAAAAGGTTGGTAGTTCAAACCCACCAGCTGCTCTGTGAAAGGAAGGTGGCACAATCTACTTCTGTAAAGAGTTACTGCCTTGGAAACCCAATGGGGGTCACTATGGATCAGAATCGACTCAATGGCAGTGAGTTTGGTTTTCATTCATTATATACATATAACATATATAATATATATTATATATACACTATATGTTGTTGTGGGAGCTCTGGTAGCATAGTGGCTAAGACACTTGCCTGCTAACCAGATGGCTGG
>NW_006921904.1:2706615-2707840 GCF_000298275.1 Orycteropus afer afer
CCTTCTTCAGTCTTCCTTATTCATTGTCCAGCTCTCACATGCATATGAGGTGACTGAAAGGTGACTGAAAATAGCATGTCTTATGTCAAGTGTACCTTAGTCTTCAAGGAGACATCTTTGCTCTTCACTTGAAAGAGGTCTTTTGCAGCCAATATGCCCAGTGCTATATGTTGTCTGATGTCTTGCCTACTGCCTCCACTGGTGTTAACTGTAGAACCAAGTAATATGTAGTCTTTGACAACTTCAATCTTTTCTCCATCTATCATGATGCTGCTTATTGGTCCAGTTGTGAGGATTTTTGTTTTCTTTATACTGAGGTGTAATCCATATTGCAGACTGTAGTCTTTAATCTTCATCCGTAAGTGCTTCAAGTTATCCTCACTTTCAACAAGCAAAGTTATGTTATCTGTGTATCACAGGCTGTAAATGAGCTTTCCTTCAGTCCTGATCCACATTCTTCTTCATATAATCCAGCTTCTCGGATTATCTGTATGTACACTATACATACGTATAATATGTAATACAAGTTATATATGTATGGTATAAAAAACATATGACACATATGTGCAATGTGTCTATTATGGGTATAATATATACATTATATATGTGTATGTATATACATATATATACTTTTCGAAAGTTCACTTCCCACAACTTCACTTTCACAAAACACCTACATCAATATGCATTTTCGCTAAATGAAAGAAATTCAAAGCGGATTTTTGCTTTTACAAAGTTGAAAAGCAAAACTCGCTCCCATTTTCTGTTTTGCAGCGAGGCACTGCAAGCAGTGAGTGGTGTTGTCAAGCTCCTTCCCCGGGGAGGACACTTGGAATCTTAGCATCCAGCTGCCGTTTCTCTGAACCTTGTCTGTGAACACAATATGTTAGTGTTAACATAGGTTTTCTATGTTTTTGGTATGATTGGGTAGGCCAGTTTTTGGGTCTTGAAATACTCAAAAATGGGTCCAGTATAAATGAATGGTAATTGAGTCTTTGCTTTATGCCATTTCAGCTTACAAAAGGTTTCCTAGGAACAGTCCACTTTCAGATAGCAGGGGAAATCTGTACATATATTTAACCAGTTTTCTATTTAACCTCTTCTGGCCATAAATTACTGCCTGCCCTTAAGTTCAGCATCCAGCATCAATTAATGTTATATATGTATGGTATAATACATGTTACATATGTATGGTAGTCATTCAGTAGTCATGAGGACCAAGAAC
>NW_006921904.1:2723495-2724664 GCF_000298275.1 Orycteropus afer afer
ACTTGGCTGGGCTTGGTTGAGCGGCTGGACAGCTGGTGGTAATTATTGCCCATGATGAGACTGGCAATCAGTTCCATGGTGGGATCTACCACAAGCAGCTGAGTAGCTGCCTTTGGGATGTAGTCTGCTTCCTGTATATAAGGAGAAGCCTTAGCGATAGTCTCTAGCTTATGGCACACATGGACCCTGCATGTAACCATGTCGTTATTCAGCAGCCTGCCATGCTCTGCCAACCTTGGGACTTTCAATGGACTTGAGTTAATGGCCTGCCAAGTGGTTTGGTAACGTCGGGACTGTGCCTTTTTACTTGTCAACCTTAGGTTTGGCAGCCAGCAGCCAGCAGCCAGCAGCTGTCTGAATGAAGAAAAGCCTCTAGCTTCAGTGGGCCGGGAGCTGGAGGCAGAGCTGAAGCCCAGGGCTGAGGCTTTCACCCAGCCCCTAGAGCCTGGCACTTTGAACTCGGACTTCAAGCCTCCAAATTCTAAGAATAAACTCCTGTTTGTTAAGGCCATCCCATTTGTGGTATACTCCTGTCAGAGCAGCACTAGGGAACCAGGACACTTTCCAATCTCAAAACTACTATATGGCCACAGGAAGCAAAACAGCCTGTCCTGGTTCAATGAGAGGCACATACACCAATGGAACAGAACTGAGAATCCAGATGGACAACTGATCTTTGACAAAGAGTCAAAGTCTATTCAATGGGGAAGAAACAGTCTCTTTAACAAATGGTGCTTGCAAAACTGGGGATCAGAAAAAGGAAACAGGACCCATACCTCACACCATACACAAAAACTAACCCAGAATGGATCAAAGAACTAAACGTCAAAGCTAAAATTGCCAAGTTCTGGGAAGATGACATAGAGAAAACTAAAGAACCCAATTTTTGGCATAAACAGCCTATCAAACACAACTACATATACAAAAACAACAGAAGACAAATTAGACAACTGGGGCCTCCTAAAATTAAATATTATACTTATCAAAACACTTTACCAACAGAGTAAAAAGAGAACCTAGAGACTGCAAACAAACCTTTGGGAATGACATATCTGATAAAAGTTTAATCTCTAAAATATAAAGCAAATGTCAACAACTCAACAATAACAAACAAAACAATCCAATTAAATGGCCAAAGGGCATGAACAGACCCTTCATCAAAGAGGACA
>NW_006921904.1:2725829-2733391 GCF_000298275.1 Orycteropus afer afer
GTATATACATGTTTGTGTGTTACATACATATAATAAAGCACATACAGGGCACAGTTTCAGATACTTCCTAGATATAACCAAACACCTCACAGGACTGGTTAACTGAGTTTAAAGGCTTGGGACCTTAGTCTCATGGGACAACTCCATCAACTGGCATAAAGATAAAGCTCTACATTGTAATTTGGTAAGTAGCAACTGGAGTCTTACAAGCTAACTTGTGGCCATCTAAGGTACAACTACTAGTCTTTACTTGTCTGTAACAAAAGAGAACAGAAGGAACCAATCTACAGGACAAATAAACCAACCATGACCTCATTGAGCTTGAGACCAGAAGAACTAGATGGTGCCCAGCTACCACCACCACCCACCATGACCAGAAGGGCACAAGAGAAAGTCCAGGATAGAAATAAAAATACAGACCAAAACTCAAATTCCTAAAAACGGCCAGAATCACTGGACCAATTACAGACTCAAGGAACCCCTGAGATTATCACTCTAAGAAACCTTTTGAACAAGGAACTAAAGCCATTCCTGGTGGTCACTTTTTGTTCAAATAATAGACTGGCTTATAAAATAAACAGTATCACCTATGAGGGCTGTGCTCCCTTAAATAATAAACTATATGAGACTAAATGGTTAACATTTACCCTAAAGCCAATATGAGAAGGGAGGAAAGGGGAGGAAAGCTAAATTAATGGAAACAGGACAAACAGAATGGAGAAAATCAGAATGCTGACACATTGGGAAAAACGTCAACAATTCTGTGGAACAATCTGTATAAAAGTTTTTAAGTGAGAACCTAATTTACTGTACAAATTTTCACCTAAAACAGAAGAAAGTATTTTTTTAAAAGAGTAGTGGGGGAGGACAATACGTTGGCACAAGCTGATAGGTAGGAGGCTTGGGTAACCACAGAGAAAGGGTTCTGGCACTTGATGACGTCATGTGAGCAGCTTGAGCTGGATTCACTGAAACTGGTCCACAGGGGTCTTTTGGGGTCTTTTGTTGTTAGGTGCCATGGAATCAGTTCTGACTCACAGCAACCCTATGTACCACAGAACGGAATACTGCCTAGCCTGTGCCATTCTCATGCTCCTTGCTACAACCGAGCCAACTGTTTAGCCGCTGTGTCAATTTGCCTTCCTCTTTTTCACTGACTTATCCAGCATGATGTCCTTCTCTGGGGACGGGACTGGTCCCTTCTGATAACACGTCCAAAGTATGTAAGACAAAGTCTTGGCTATCCTCACTTCTCAGGAGTGTTCTGGCTGTACTTATTGTACTTATTCAGGACAGATTTGTTCATTCTTCTGACAGTCCATGTTATAGCCAATATTCTTGCCAGCACCTCAATTCAAAAGCACTGATTCTTCTTCAGTCTTCCTTATTCCTTGTCCAGCTTTCACATGCATGGCCCAATTGAAAATATAATGGTTTGGGTCAGGTGCACTTTAGTGCTCACAGTGACATCTTTTGGTCTCTAACACTTTAAAGAGGTCTTTTGCAGCAGATTTTCCCGATGCAATGTGCCATTTGATTTCTTGACTGCTGCTTCCATGGGCATTGATTATGGATCCAAGTAAAATGATATCCTTGACAATATCATTCTTGTCTCCATTTTAGGAGCTCTGGTGGCATAGTGTCTAAGGCATTTGACTGCTAACCAGAAGGCTGGTGGTTCAAACCCACCAGCCATTCCTCGGAAGGAAGGTTGGGCAATCTACTTCTGTAGTGATACTACCTTGGGAACCCAAGGAGGGGTTGCTATGAGTTGGATCCAACTCAACGGCAGTGGGTTAGTGGGCACCAATGGATCTGTCAGTGGTGCTGGGTATATGATGATATAGAACAGAAATGGTGTCCATTTTGGCAAATAAAGGTTTACACTCGACATAGCACACGTTCCTCAGAATACAAACACAGATAATAATGTTTGTCACTGTAAATTATTCCTGTTTCTATGTAAACGCTCCTGTGTATGGAGTAAAGATCTCTGGTTTTGAAATGTCAAACTTTGAGAAAATATTCTGAACTCAATTCAACACCCACCTACTCCCCAAAAAATGAAAGTATAATTTACATGTGTCTGGGTAAGACACTTAGGCTGCTAACCAGAAGTTGCTCCATGGAAGGAAAAGGAGGCAATTTACTTCTGCAAAGATTTATAGCCTTGGAAACACTATGGGGGCAGTTATGAGTCAAAACTGACTCAATGATGAGTCAGAATTGACTCAATGACAGTGCATTTAGTTGGAGTCTATCAACTGAAAGGCTTTGCTTGAACAAGTCTATCTTTAATCATCACCAGTGCTCTTTATTTTAATCTGATCCTGCCATCTGTGTGTAGAAATCATATAGTGAAGCTCCTACCAGGACTCTCCTGACATGCGACTCTTTTTTCTTTCACATGTGGTCCCTCAGGCTTGTTGGTCCAGCATGCACCTGCTTCCTTTGTTGTTTTTAGCTGCCACTGAGGTTGGTCCCCGACTTGTGATAACTCCACACACAAGGGGCTAAAGCACTGTGATGTCCCGCACCATCCCCACAACTGTTGTGAAGCGGACCACTGTGATCATAAGGTCTTCCCTGGATGATTTCTGGAAGCAAACCTGCAGGCCATTCTTCCTAGTCTGTCTCAGTCTAGAAGCAACATTAAAACATGTCCAGCATCCTAGTAATACGGAAGCCTCACTAACAGACGGGTAACGGTGCACCTCAGGTGTGTGGTCAAACCTGTCACCTGCACAGAAAGAGAGCCACCAGCACCCCTGTAACTTCTTGGCTTAAATGTCTTCCCATGATGGTCTTTAGAGAGCATACAGCATTCCACTGAATTTCTGATTTCCTGCTGGTCAGACATTCATTCATCCATTCAGTATTTACCGATGGCCTCCATATACAAGCCCTGCTGTTAAGTGGTGGGAACACAATGATGACAAGTTGCCATTTTCAGAGAGCTCGGTGAGGGGAAAGAGAAAGCAACCAAATACACAAGATGCCTTGTTGGAGAAGTGGTTCTTTTGATGAGAGGTCAGAGAAGGCCTCCCTGAGAATGTCACGCCACGGTGTTTATCTCTGACCAAGGGCAGAGGGTGTGGGCCATGCTCTGCAGGAAGGAGGTTTGGGCAAGGGCAGGGGCTACTAGGCCAGCTGAGCAACAGCCTCCTGCCAGGTCACAACAAGTGAGCTTCCCACCCTGAACAAGCCAGGCAGATTAGTGAATGTGCATTTGGAGCTAAACACACAACTACATAATCTGACCTTTTTTCTATGGCTCCAAAGTGAAAATTAACGCAAAGACTTTATTTTCCAACTCTGAGTCACAAGATGCCAGAACAAATTCTTGCAAGAGGTCTAGACCATCAGAATCGCATGCTTTTCAGAACACAGAAACATTTTATAAGTCAAAACCAAGTAAATTTTATGAATTGCATATTTCGGTCTTCAAAGCAAGACCATAAAGCCCAATAGTGAGCAATCTCTAGAGTGTAGACCTCTGATAGTAAGAAACTCTACAGGCTGAGTTGTCTGTCTCACAGATAGGTAATTCCCAGAGCTTTAAATTGGATCTGCCCAGTTCAGTCACGGCTGACAAGGTGAAACTGGAATGCACTCAAATTTGTAAAATGTGGGTGAACTGGGATAGCCACAACAGGAAAAATGATAGATCGACTCTCTGCTAGAAATTTAATCTTCCTCTTAGAAAAGAAGGGCAGCATGCATGTTGCATAGCAACCAAACTCTTGACTGGCTGAGTGGAAAACTGTGATGCCCGGCTCAAAGGTTGGTCTCAAATTTGGGTCTGTTCCATTATAACTTTGTCAGCTATTACTAAACCAGTTTGAACAGGTTCTAAGCCCTGGAATTTCCAGCATGAAATGACCAAGATGGGAAAAACACTGAGAATTTAAGACCTTTCCAGCTCAATGCTGTCTGTCTTCTTTATGCAGTTACATTGTTTTTAAGGAAGTGAATTCCAAGAATAACAGATGGACTCATGTAAGTTAAAAGAAGCCAAACACAGCTGATTTTTTAAAATCATCTGCCACTTCCTGCCAGCGTGTCCTTCTCCTTACTTTTAGGAGGCTGAGCAGCTCAACACACCTTCCTCTTGAGAAGGGCCCTTTACCCACCCACCGGGACAGCAATATTCACCCCCATGTGCACATCACCTGCCCAGTACTGACTGGTCTGGGGTGGGCAGCAGACTTACACTGGTGCCTTCAAATTCTCTATCCTAGAAATTTGGAGCTGGGTCAGATGCAGCTCTTGAAGTTATCTATTTTTAAGGAAAAATACAAACCAGATTTCCTAATGGGTTTTCATTTTAAAAAACAGTACAAGAAAAGATATCAAAAAAAAAAAAAAGTAATTTAAAAACAAATTTTATATTCATCCATTTTTTTTTTTTAATCCTTCCAACTCAAATTTAGGTATTTCCAACAAAGACCCATCATAGCAAATCCTTTAGACATCCATCAGGGAAACAAAAAAACCCAAAAAGAATAAAAATATTCCCAGCTGACCTTTACTGAACATTCTGATCAAAGATTTCACAGAAGAATCCTGATCAAAAGGGGGGAAATGCAGAACAGAATTTCAACTTTTCATGGGCTCCAGTCTTTCTGGAGCCATGGAGGCTGGATAAACTTCCAAAATGATTGCCTTGAGATAATTTTTAAACCTTAAACCAAAAATATGAAGTCTTCTTAAAACCAAACAACAGTTTAGCTTCACTAATTTAGCTAAACAACTAGTTTAGCTTCACTCTGAGCATTGTGTTCTTTCAAGATCTATCAATATGGGATCAAACTGACAACAGCCAACTCAAAAGATAAGATAGGAAGCTTAGAGGGCAGGGTATTTAGGTCAGTGAGGGAGGAACAATTTAGAAGAGAGAGTGAGAATGGTTGTGCAACTTGAAAAACATAACCAAGAATGTACTGTATTGTACATGTGCAAATTTGGAACTGGTTATGTTTCGTTATGTATATTCTCAGCAACAACAAAATAAAACTTTTTAAAAAATGTTCCCAGCTATAAACATACACACACAACAACAACAGAATTAAAGCTGGCAGTAGCAGATATTCCAAAAGTCAAGGCTTCATTATTTCATGGATATGCTCTGCCTTGAAACTCCACTGCAAATAACTCATATTTCTGTTAAACTTTTCCACAAGCCACGAGAAAAAGTTCACCTTTAAACCTAAATAAATCATTCAGCTCGTATTGATAAGCTAAAAAGCAAAACTGTAATAGAGGGTCATACCACGGTTTTAAGCTGAACCACATGAAATCAGTGCTATTGACTTCTTTGCAACCTCCAGAAACGGCAATTTCAAATGGCTCAAGTGAAGGGAATTCACAGGTTAACTCATCTGGAAGCAGCGGCTGCAATGCACTCTGATTCGTCAGGTCATCTGGGGCCAATGTGCACATCATTTTATGCTTGTCGTCCCCTTAAAAACAAAAGGTGGACGAGTTCCCCAAGATACATGCATTAAAATGAACACACTGTCCTTTCCACACAGAAAAAGGGATTAAGAGAAAAAGGTGACATGGGGATGGAATACATATACACATACATACATACACACATATACATGTAGTTTAATAACATAAAAGCAAAGGAATCATGTTCAGACCAGTGACTCAGAAAAATGTTTTCTGTCTTTCAGATGGCTTTGGAGTGACTGTACCCTAATGATACAACCTTTTCATCACTAATGTCCCCAAACTCCTGTTCCTTTTCCGACGTGTTGAGATGGCTCTCTGCTCTTCTCCCCATTACAGTCCAGGGGCCCTTCCCTGGGCTATGAGTGTCCTGGGGACCCTAGGGGGACCCTCTTCTGGCAGCCTCACTGGGGGGCTGAGCCAACTGCGGCTCCCCGGGTTCTGTGAGGCCCACGAAAGAGTGAAGGGGTGACACGGTGTGCCTTCTGCTGCTGCCTCTTCACCACGCAGCTGCCTCAGCCCAACAGCTGGCTTTGCCTGTGAGACACAGGACGCGGCTTCCGTGGCTGATGAAGAGCGCGGCATTCCTGGGCTCTCGGGCGCGTGAGACCCCGCGCTCGGCCACCACAGCTAGGCTCCACAGTTTCCCTTCCGCAGTCAGCTCTGACTTCTTTCCACCTAAGGTCAAATAACCACGCTCCAGCTATCCAACGCCCAGCTATCTGCGGGGCTGCGTTATCGGAAGCCCAGCCACAGGAGCTGCGTGGGCCGGCCTCTGTCCATTTGTCAGGCCTGACGGGAGAGAGCAGAGAGTGTGCTGCGCGCAAGAGGAGAGAGGGCAAAGAGGTCAAGAGGCTGCCCACATCCACACAACACTCAAAGGACACAAAAAGGCACCGATGGGGAGACGTGGAGAGAAAGCAAAGCAGCTGGACTGGGCGGGGAGACTGCAAAAATGACACACACAAAAAAAAACCCTCAACAATAAAACCACTACACTGACCCAGTCCATTTCACAAGAGCCCAAGGCATTAGATCCATAGGTCAACACTGAAAACATTTCGCTGAGTGAAATCAGTCCCCGAAGGACACATACTATATGTTTCCGTATCTAAGAAGGATCTAGGACAGGAAGTGTATGGAGATCAAAGTTTATTACTGGTCCTCAGGGGCGAGGGAGACTCACTGCCTAGGGGACACTGAGCTTCTGTTAAGGGTGATGGATGAACAACATGATGAACACAATGTCACTCAACTACACATGTGCAGACTGTTCAAATAGGAAATGTTTTGCTACACATATACTTACCACAATTTTGGAAAGGGGTGGAATTAGTAAGGAGAATAAAACTGCCAATGGCCCAAAGGCAGATCTGTGATCATGCAGCGATAAATCTGTTGCAGCCAGCCCAGCACATGCGTGCACACACATGGGTAAATACTGTACAATCCTGCTTACACGAAATACCTGAATAAGCAAGTACAGAGAGATAGAAATTTATTATTGGTTACCAGGGGTATTTGACTGCTAACCAGAAGGCTGGTGGTTCAAACCCATCAGCCGCTCCTCAGAAGGAAGGCTGGGCAATCTACTTCCATAGTGATACCACCTCGGAAACCCAAAGAAGGGTCGCTGTGAGTCGGAATCAACTCGACAGCAGTGAGTGTTGAGTTCTGGGGCCAGAGGCTGTGGAAAGGGGGCAGATACTGCTGAAGGGTGCTGAGCTTCTGGACCTAGGCAATGACAACAGTCGCATAACATGGAGAATGGAAAATCAAAAGAGAACCAGCTCAAACAGTCAGCAAACACTAAAACAATAGCAACAAAGGAAGTGAGAACACAACTCACAAACAAAAGGAGCTCAGCACAGAAAATTAGATGGAACAAAGAAATCAATGCCATGAAAGAGCACCTAACAAAATGACAGCAACAAATGAACACTTGTCGATAATGACTTATCTGACGAGGGACTTATCTCTAGAATTTATAGAAAACTCCACAACAACAAAAAATGAACAATCCAATTTAAAAATGGGCAGAAGACAAGAATAAACACTTCATCAAAGAGGATATTCATGTACCCAGCAAATACATGAAGAAATGC
>NW_006921904.1:2735021-2749210 GCF_000298275.1 Orycteropus afer afer
CAGGGAGACAGCTCAGGGCGCAGGAGAGTATGGAGGGATGGACACTGGGAAGAGGTAACTATGGGGAGGAAGTGGGAGGGGAGCTGTTGCATTGTAAATCTTGGTCAATGACATGAGACAAAGTATATGTGAACTGCTGTATGAAAAGTGAATTTACTCTGTAAATCTTCACCCAAATAAAAAAAAAAAGTCAAGGAACTTTTTATATACAGAAGGAAACTTCCTTTGTTGGTTACCAGGGGTGGGAGTGGAGGGGAGGGAACACTACGGGGGGGGGGGGGGAGGAATGCATTCACCCATGTCACTTTAGTTTTGTGTATTTCACTGTACATAAGTTATATTTCAATAAAACACATTAAAAAACAGTGAATGGAATTAACATCACTGAATTATACACTTAAAAACTGGTTAAAATGGCAAACCGTTTGCTATATATATTTTACCATAATAACGTTAAAGAAAAAAATCAAAACGAAAAGGTTAAAGATAGATTTAACTGGAGGCTGGATTATAAAAAAATTAGTGCTGCCTTTCATGTGTGGCTTGAAGTCTGAAGTTCTTGAAGGGCTGGGACCAGGCAATCTGCTGGTTGTTTGGTTGTTTAATAAAATGTCTCATTATACTTGTGGCAAAGAAGGGAAGGGTGTGGGGGAGGGGGGGTTTATTTGTTGATTTGGGAGATTAAATTCCCAAGCAGTAACTATTTCAGAAGGCTCCATGCAGAGACAATGCCAACAGGAAGCAACAGAACCAATGCACTGAGTAATCATCTTGATGGAGCTGACTGTAGTAAATTAAATAAGTACCCTTAAAATACAATTAGGAAAAGTGATATCACGTAATTTATTTCACACCAATCAAATTAGCGTCTCCCAGGAGAGATAATAAAAAAGTTCAAACTGTGAAAGTGAAGAATCTCATTGAGAAGTTTTTCAATCCCAAAGTAGACTCTCTGGCCCTACAGAGAGAATGTTCCAAAGGACTCTAGAAAGACTGTTGGCGGGCCTAAGTACCCCGGGAAGGACAATGGGCTGCTTTGCACCTTAGCCTTTCAGAAGAACCCATCTGTCGGTGAGCTCAGCATCCTGCAGAACGCCGGCGCTTTCCTACAATCTGCTCTTTTAAAACTCTGTCCACAGCCTGTTGCCCAGGATGACATCACTGACTTCTAACTCTAGGACATACGCCAACCAGCCGGGTGCTGTGTCCTCATCGGCCAGGTGGACTTCTCCACAGCACTCCAGGTGTCATCTGTGTACTTGTTTTTACATCTGTGAACACTTCTCAGCAAGTATAATGTGGTGGTTCCTTGTATGTGTCAACCCGGCCAGGCCATGGTGCCTAGGTGTCCAGTCAAACACTAACTCCGTCATGAAGTAGCTGCATGTGACTGAATCAGCTGGCCTTCAGAGAAGCAGATGACCCTGTCTTAGTTGTCTACTGCGGCTGTAATAAACATGCCACAAGAGGATGGCGTTAACAAAAGAAATGGAGTCTCTCACAGTTCAGGAGGCTTGAAGTCCACATTCAGGATGCCAGCTCTAGGGGCATGCTGTCTCTTCTCTGTTGGCTCTGGAAAAAGGTCACTGCCTCCTTTCAGCATGTGTGTGCCGGGCGTTCCTTAGAGATCTCCAGGTATCTTAGCATCCATCTTCCCCTGGGTCTAGAGGTTCTCAGCACAGGGACCGCAGGTTCAAAGGATACACTCTGCTCCTAGTTCCTGGTGGTAGTAGGTTCCTCCTCCTCTGCTTCCGACCTTCTCCTTTCATCTCTTGTGAGATAAAAGGTGATGCAGGCCATACTCCAGGGAAATCCCCCTTACATGGCATCAGGACTGTGACCAGAGTAAGGGTGTTGCACCCCATCCTAATCCTTGTACAACTGACGGGCTGATCATATCAGACCCTATCATTGGCATGATTAAATCATCACCTAACTACCAATTACATCATTACGTAACTGTCAAATCACATCATTACATAGCTGCCAAGCCACTGAGAATTCTGGCCCAACCAAGTTGAAACTAGCCAATGCCTTGAGAAGTTACCATGGATGGGCGTCAACAAGACGAGACCATGCTCTGCTAGTCCGTGACCCCAATTCCTTCTTTGAATCGACCCCTTGCCCAGGTGAAGTGTCAGAGCTTCTGTCCCAACTCCTGACCGAGGCACCGGGCTCAGCCCACAAACTTCTAACCTTTGGAGATGACACTCGTAGGTTTCACCATGAACGTGTGACACAGGAAAGGAAGAAGCACAAGAGCAAGAGAACCCAGAGCCCTCTGGCCACTGTGTGCTCTTGATCTAAGTCCAAGCCCAATTCTATATGTCTTGCTCACTTTTCCAACAATTTGAACCACGTCATGCCTACACAAAGGAGCCCTGATGGCAAAGTGGTTAAGTGAACAGTTGCTAACTGAAATATGCGGCAGTCTGTCTCCATAAAGATACAGCCTTGGGAACCCCTTGGGGCAGTTCTACTTCATCCTACAGGGTTGCCATGAGTTGGAATCAACCCACCAACACACAACGTCCGCACTAAGCATCAAGCTGACAATACTTGTTATACAGGTAGTCCCCGACTTAGGACATACTCAAGTTATGACGGATCACCCTTACGACCATCTGTTGTTGTTTTTGTACATCTTATCGTTAGTAGTATGTACTACATGAAGTGTGACAGCACCTGACTGGCTGTTAATCATTCTCAGATGTTAGCTTGCAAACTTTCAATGTTATGCTTTATAAAAATACGGATAATAAAATGCAATAATAATGAAAACTTTTAAAAAGCTAGGTATTTGACTCAGGTCAGAACAGACCTACGATGGAGTCATCAGAATGGAAGCTCATCTGAAGTCGGGGACTACCTGCACTTGGGATGATGGAATGGACCATGTTAGACAGCAGTGCAGTGAATGACTTGCTGTGGTTTTTCTAGCCAGCCTTTGTGACTCCCACCAGATTACTGGGTGGGACCATGCAAATAAGGCATATGGAACTCTAATGTGGGGATTGGTTAGTTTTGTCATTCTGCTGGGCTTAAAATGAGCCCTCCTAGAGACAGAAGGGGAGTTCTCACTGCCATCAAGAGAGAAGAGCTGGAGGTGAGGTGCAGCACATCCTTGGACCTGAGATCCCTGTGCTGGACTCCTTGGCAGATGACCAGCACGGACGACCGGCTGATATGACCAGCTGAGGAACCAAGAGGCAGGAGACAGAGATGCGGGCTTGCCAGCCCACAGAGCGAGAAAGCAGAGAGCCTTTGGGCAGGAGGCTTGCTGGCGGAGTGTGTGCACCTACATGCCCCTATCGACAGAGCTAAAAGACCTTTGTAACACTTGCCTGAGCAGGGCAGAGGCCAGGCCTAGAGACATGCCTGAGGACATAGCAGAGGAGAGACTGTCCTGACTGAAGAATTATATCCTGAGACTCTTCCCAACCCTGAATTGTAGGCTGTTACTTCCCTAATAAACCTCATAATGGTGAGTATGTCTGTGAGTTGTGTGTGGCCACTGCAATGAATTGTCAAATCCAGCAGAGAACGAGTGAGTGTTGTGGGAGGGGTGGTTGCTGCCAGAACTGGTAAAAGGCCTGAGGGTAGTGGTATGTCTGGCCTCATAGGAATCAGCCTTGGGCTGCGATGGTGACTCTGGGTCCCTCTTCTTAAAGTAGAGGAGGTCAGGAGGGCACTGCCTCCGTGCCTGTTTTGCAAAGACCAAGTATTCTATTATCAACTGAACACTACAGGTCAAAGGTCAGTGTTGTTTTCAAATTTAAGGACATATTATTTTGTTTTAGTTCTTTCTAAATTTACAATCCATACATATTGTCAAAACTGAACAAAAACACCAACCTGACTATCCCACTACATTCCCCACTTTTGCTGAGAGCTGCCCACAGAGTGGCACCAGCAACAGCTTCACGCACAATGCTGGCCACCAGTCAAAGGCAGCAGGCTGGAGCAGGCTTCCGTGTCAGGGGCCACGGCCAGCCAAAGCTCAGCCACAGGGGAACGGAAAACATCTCTGGGGTTAACAAAATGTGGTCCATCCATACTCAGCAGCTAAAGGAAAAAGCAACCAAGCCACCAAAAGACATGGAAGAACCTTAAATGTATTTTGCTTAGTAAATTAGCCTGAAAAAGCTGCATATTATTCTAACGATAGGACATTCTTGAAAAAAGCAAAACTAGAGGGGCAGTAAGAGAGTGTCTGTCAGGGGATGCGGGCGGGGGGAGGGATGATTGGGTAGAACATTTACAGGGCAGTAGAAAAATTCTATTTGATACTGTAACAGTGGACACATCACATTATGCATTTGTCAAAACCCATAGGGCTGTACAAAAGAAAGAGTGCACCTATGCAAACTGTGACTTCAGTTAATAATAAAATAACAATATTGGTCATCAACTGTAGCAAATGTACTACCCACAGAAAAACGCAAGATGTTACAATGAGAAACGTGTGCATGGAAAGCATATGGAATCTGAACTTTCTGTTCAATTTTTCTATAAACATACTGAAACTACTGTGAAAAATAAAGTCTGCTAAAAAATACTTGTGTGTGGCAGTCAGCTTCCATCAGTATTTACAGCTGTGGCAACTCTAGGGGGCAGTTCTACTCTGTCCTATAGGGTTGCTATGAGATGGAGTCAATCTAATGGCAGTGGGTTTTAAGCTGAGAATGTGGAACACAACACAAATGAGAACGGTTTAACCAAGTGGACTGAATGAAATTTTGATAACGAAGTAGCCAGTCGGCTTCAAACTATAGGAGCCCGACACCGAAGTTTTGGGCTTAACACAAGAGCAAAGTGCATTCACACTGGGTATTTTAAATATGGTGTTTGCCTTCTTGTTAGCTCCTGACATTTTAACATGCACCTCTGAGGTGAGGGACCGTGTGCAACATTCAATTTGATGACTTTATAAAATGGAGAAGCAGGGTTCCTTTCATCATTATTAATTATCCTCTAGAAATAAAATACAGTCCATGGACCAGTTGCTAGATTCACTTATTTATTTTCAGAGACATGGATTTTCATGTCATTTCAATTTTCATCTGTGGCATTCCCACACACAGAAGATAAGAGAAACCTCCTCAGTTGTTCTACAAGGTGGATGAATAAGCTCAGGTTCAGTGGTGTAATCCATCTTGTTCTCAGTGTGGTCAGGGCACCATTACACAGCCTTCTCATGGGCACAACATTTTAACACTCCATGGAGGTTTAACAACTGTAAAGGAAAGCAGCAGTGAAATCGGAGGCCTAGGTGGGGCGAACAATTGACGTGCTTGGCTGGTAACCAAAGGCTGGGGGTTCCAGTCTATCCAGGGGGCCTCAGAAGAAAGGCCTGGTGATCCCCTTCAGAAAACTAGCCCCTGCAAACCTTGTGGGGCACAGTTCTCTGATACGAGTCAGAGTCCACTCGGGTGCAACACATGTTTACCGGGGAAACCAATCAGCAAGTATCAATACACTTGAACATTTCTCCAAGTGCATGTACAATATTCTTCTACTCCTTGGAAAAGGTGAAAGAAGGCAGAAAGGAGACCTAGGGAGAGAAGCTGGCATGGACACTAGCTATTCTGTCCCATGCTGGTTTTAACTGTTACGTTTTCCATTTGGGAGAATTTTATCACATTTATCACACACACAAGGCATGCATTAGACAATCCTTTTGGTAGGCTGCTTTAAGGTTTAGAAAACAGGTCAGATATGTGGTGGGGGGGCAGGTACATGTGGGGAAGACTCTGGAAGGATGCGTAAGACGGGTGTCATGAAGCTGTTGGGACATGTTCTCACCTGACCATAATCTGTCTGGAAGACGACAACGCCCTCTGCACAGGAATTTACAGTACTTGGAAAATGCTGCCCGTTTTCTCTCAGCCAGACCCGTGTTCCCTGTGAACAAAAGAAATAGCATTTAACTAGAAGCTTGGGATTGCAGCAGAACACTACCCTTGAAATTACCAAGGCCACTACATTCCTTTAAAAAGCAAAAAAAGAAATCTTTTTGAAAAGCCAATGTCTTTCTCTACCTGGCAAAGGCAGAACCTTCAGAAAGCCCCCTCTGCGAGCTGGGAGGGACACATGTGAAGGAGGGAGAAACCCACTAGCCAGGAGGCAAACAAAGGACGGAGACGAAGCAGGCTCTGTGCATCTACTAAGGAGCCCTGGTGGCACAGTGTGTAAGGCACCTGACTGCTAACCAGACGGTTGGCGGTTCAAACCCACCAACTGCTCCACAGAAGAACGATGCAGCAATCAACTTGCATAAAGATTTACCACCTTGGAAACCAATGGGGGTTACTATGAATCAGAATTGACTCAATGGCAGTGAGTTTGGTTTCCTGTTTTGATGCAACTACTATGGACCTCTGGTGGTGTAGTGGTTAATGCATTCAGCTGCTAACCAAAAGGTCAGCAATTCAAATCTGCCAGCTGCTCCATGGGAGAAAGATGAGGCCATATGCTTCTGTAAAGATTACAACCTTGGAAACCCTATGACGCAGTTCTACTCTGTCCCACAGGGTCACTATGAATTGGAATCAACTCGATGGTGGTGAGTTTGGTTTGATTTTTTTTGGTGCAGCTACTGGACAGGCAGTGGTGGTTCAGTGGTAGAATTCTCGCCTTCCACCCAGGAGCCCAGGGTTCGAGTCTCAGCCAGTGCACCTCACGCGAGCCATCACCCGTCTGTCAGGGGAGGCCTGGATGTTGCTGCGAGGCTGCGCAGGTGTCAGCTGAGTTTCCAGGCTAAGACAGACAAGGAAGAAAGGCCTGGCAATCGACTTCTGAAAACCAGTCAGGGAGAGCCCCAAGGATGCCAAGGGTTGTATCTGCAACTGTTGGTGGGTACGGTGCAGGCAGCATCTCACCCCCATGCACAGGCAGTCACCGTGCACCGGGGGTGTTACTACTATGCAGCCTGTCCCCATGGAGAACTTTACTCAACTCTCACAGACACACTATGACGTAGGCACTGTTATCAGTCTGCTTTTACAGATGGAGAGGTGGAGGCCAAGAGGTGAAGGAATTGAGCACCATCCCAGACTCAGAGAACTCACCCCCAGGCAGCTGGCTCCAGAGGGCAGAAACTGAACCAGGTCACTACATCCCTCCACCCTCTTTGATAAACCCTGGGGACCTGTTGGCACCCATCTTCACACACTCTGGCCACCTGCCCATGTGGCTGGCATCTAGTCCATTCCATCCACTTCGTACTTGTACCAAATCCATGTGTCAACTGGCATCTCCAAGAAGGAATACGTTTCTGGCAAATACCAGAACTCAATCCACCAGTGAGAATCTGGCGATGAGTCACCAGACATCAAACATACTCCAGAGTTTGAGGTGTGAGTCCAAAGACAGAAACTTCCAGATACTACTGTTTTAACTCTGGACATAGGATTTTGGCATTAACTTCATTTGCATTTTTCATGTCCCCACTGGACAAATGAAATAATGATAGTAATATTTAGCATTTTCACAGATGGGTTTCTTCTTCTTTCTTTATTTCAAAACATGAAACATGTATTTACAAAGATGAATGATAAAAGTTTAAAGAAATTACTAGGTGTTCAATAGCCATATGAATTATAAAGAATTGTCTTTATGATGTGCCCGTGTGATGGAACTCAACACTGAACTTTGTTGTTGTTGTTAGGTGCCGTCAAGTCAGCTCCAATCACAGTGACCCTATGTACAGAACCAAACACTGTCCGGTCCTGGGCCAGCCTCACAATCCTTGCTACGCTTGAGCCCATCGCTGCAGCCGCTGTGTCAATCCATCTTGTTGAGGGTGTTCCCCTTCTTACCTGACCCTCCACTTCACCAAGCATGATATCCTTCTCCAGGGAACAGTCTCTACTGACAACATGACCAAAGTAGGTGAGATGAAGCCTGGCCATTCTCCCTTCCAGGGAGCATTCCGGCTGTAATGAACTTTAGCGCCTCGTTAAACTATTTCTACTCCGCTCAATAATTTCACCAGCCCCAATGAAAATGACACTTATAAATCCTTAAAAATCAGCTTATTAATATAGAGCTAGTCACCGACATTGATCACCTGGCATAACACTAGATCAAAGAAGCACACTTAAATGGAACAATTTCTTCTTCTAGAATTTTCTACTTCATTAGTCTGTTTAAGTCTTGTTTTGACTGAAAAGTCAAGAGAAATATTTGAAATATACTGGCTATGGTAACTGGGTGATACAACAGTAAATTAACTTGGTTGCTAACCAAAGGTTGGGGGTTTGAGTCCCCTCAGAAGTGCCCTGGAAGAAAGGCCTGGAAATTTACTTCCAAACCATCAGTCACTGGAAACCCTATGGAGCACAGTTCTGCTTTTACTCACGTGGGGTCTCCATGAGTTGGAATCAACTTGAGGGCAAATGGCTGCACTGCTCTTTAGAGTTGGCAGATAATACGTGATGGACAAGTAAATGCATCACTATGCTACTTTAAAAGGCGCTCTGGTAGAATACTGGATAAGGCATCTGGCTGCTAACAAGAAGGTCAGAGATTCAAACCCACCAGTCGCTCCATGGAAGGAAGATGGGGCAAAAAAGATTGACATCCTCAGAAACCTAAGGGGGATCATTATGAGTCACAATTGACTCAATAGCAGTGAGTTTGGTTTGGTTTATACTACTTCAAACCCTATCATTGTTTATCAGTAATAATAATAATAAATAGTAGCTTCCACTAATGGAGTGCTCATGATGCATCAAGTTCATGCGGTAAAAGGCTCCATGACAGTGTATCTGATAAAAACCCTTTGTAAAAGAGGAATTATCACCCCCGAGAGGTAACTGAAGTTCACATCACAAGTCGGCACCCAATGTTACACAGCCAGTCAAGAAACATGTTTCCAACGAGGATTTTCCAATTCCTAATCCCATGCTGTTTCCATACACCACACTGCATTTGTCTCCGTAAAACAGTTCTTAAGTGAGTCCATTTGTAAGGAGACCTGGTGGTGCAGTGGTTAAGGAACTTTGCTGGGCACTGAAAGGCCAGCCATTCAAACCCACTAGCTGCTCCACGGGAGAAAGACTTGGCAGTCTACTTCTGTAAAGATTACAGCCTTGGAAACCCTAGGGGGCAGTTCTACTAACAGTTGCTGTGAGCCAGAAACAACTGGATGGCATTTTTTAAAAGTCAATTTGCATTAATGAATCAGCTAGCAGTTAAAACAGAACAACACACATTGGGAAGCACTGAGTTTCTATTTATGGTGACAGAAATTTGTCAACAGATATTGATGACAGTTGCACAACGTGATTAATGTAATTGATGTCTCCAAACTGTATATGTAGAAAATGTTTAATTGGCAAATACTGTGTTACATTTACTTCTACAAATATACATATCTCAACACAGAGGTCACCTTCAGTGACCAATCATCACATGCCACATTTGCTGTCTAATCTTCTTGGGAAGGAAAATTTAGGAAGATAAGAAAATCCAACTTAAAACCTGTTGTAGTCCAGCCCATGCCCCACAGCCTTTGCAATTAATAACTTTCTACAGTAACTCCATTTAAGTTGTTTCTTTTTCAGAACCAGCAGTTACGAGGAGGAGACAAGAGTACACCGGTTCCTACCAGATGTGGCCCATGGACCATGCACAGAAGACTCCAGCCTTGTCCTAAAATAACCTAGTGATGTCACTAGTGAAGCGCCCCTCCCCGCTCACCAATCATGCTAAGGCTGCCATTTTTATAACATGTGACATACGGTAGCTGAGCCCTCGCACTGCCCTAAAAGCCCCTATGCAGTAGATCTCCTAGAACTTCAATGAACTTGTATAACTTCCACTTCCAAACGCCATAAAGCTGTAACTCACACTCCTTCCAGGGAATCAGATTTGAGGAAAATCCCTCCAGACTCCTTTTAAACCAAAACCAAACTCACTGCCATTAAGTGGATTCCGACTCATAGCAAACCCCACTGGGTTTCCAAGCTGTAGATCTTTACAGAAGCAGACCACCTTATCTTGCTTTCGTGGAGCAGCTGGTGGGTCCAAACCACCAACATTCTGGTTGTTGTTGTTATGTGCCGTCGAGTTGGACCCGACTCATAGCGACCCCTCCTTGGGTTGCCGAGGCAATATCACTACAGAAGTAGATTGCCCCATCTTCCTTTCGAGGAGTGGCTAGTGGGTTTGAACCGCCAGCCTTCTGGTTAGTAGTCAAGTGCTTTAGAGGCACTATGCTGCCAGAGCTCCCAACGTTCTGGTTAGCAGAACATTATTAGCACATTAGCAGCCAAATGCCTTAACCACTATACCACCAGAGTTCCTGTCCTTACTGTTAACCAAAACCCAACTCACTACTGTCGAGTTGGACCGACTCATAGCAACCCCTCCTTGGGTTTCCGAGGTGGTATCACTACGGAAATAGATTGCTCAACCTTCCTTCTGAGGGGCGCAACACCTAAATAAAAAGCCACTTTCTCATTCTCATAGGCCAGTGTCCACAGATGGGATTCTGTTCATGCCAGACTGCAACCCCTTCCGAGGGGTCCTCCCCTATGACACTGTTCCCTCAGTACCAATGATGAGCATGGAAATATCCCAGTCAGGAAGTGAGATGTTTGCTGTCATCACTGTTACTCAGGATCGCCAATAGGGCCATCTTGAGCTTTGTTGAAAGCATCTGGAGAAAGCTGATGCTGGGGCCCTGGATGGAGTGGGACCCAGACATGGGGGCCACATGCTCACAGGCTCTAGGGGCACTGCCAAGAAGAGCAAGGTGGCCAGAGGGTCAGGTGACAATGGAGCCAGCTCCTGTTCTCCTCTTGACCAGTTCATATGTCCGAGAGATTCAGACTCTTCCAGCACGTGCGTATCACAAGCCAATGTGCAGCCCTCCCCATGGCATTCCCTTTCACCAGATTACAGGGATTTTCAGTCTTTACTCAGTTTTTCCACTGCTCCTTCACCCCCACAAAAAGAGGCTGAACTCCTCCACAGTAAAGGTGGAAAACAGCCTAAAAAGGAAGCGCTTCTACCGAGTTCCTGAAGTCTGCCTTATTTAAACAACGTTCTCAACACCAACATTCTGCTCGCCACACAAGTCAGTCACCCCAGGGGTCGCCAGGCTGGCAACACGTAAGGAGAGACACCTGCAACCACCTGTCAGTCCTGGTTCCTTCATTAACAAACAGCTGTTTCCAGAAGGCACGCTTACTTTAGGCATCTCTAAGACTGTTGTCTCAAATATCATTAAACACCAAAACCACATTATTTGGGATGTTCTAGAAAAATACTTCTGAGTGCCTGAACTACTTTTTTCATCTTCATTTTATGCAATTTATATCCCAGACTGTGACATTTGAAAGCCCTGAAATACCTACCTACACACACACACACAGAGGGAAAGAGAGAGAGAGAGAGAGAGAGAGAGAGGTCATGGAGACCTTTTACTCATAGAAAAGGCTGGCACTTTGAACCCACCCAGAGGTGTGTCAGGACGCTGGTCTGGCATCTGCCTCTGAAAGGTCACAGCCTTGGGTACCCTATGGAGCAGTTTTGCTCTGTGCACACAGGGTCATTCTGAGTCGATACTGACAACAAAGTTGAAACCGTAATTCACCGGGCACCTACAACCCACAGACAAGAACACCAACTTTCTATTTGCTGTGACCATCATTTGCACCGAGGTTTTTTTTTTTTTTTTAATCAGGAAAGGCTTCATGTACATACTTCAGAAATTATTAAAACTATGTAGTAGGAACAAAATGAAGGTTTTAATTTGAAGCACTGCCAAATTGAACTGTTAAGCAGGATGGGCCTATGTCTCCTGCCTTGTGGAGGTCACTCAGACAGATTTTCACTCTAGCAAGCAGTGGCTTTTGCTTGAACTTTCTTGTTCTGTTATCTTCTCCTTTAAAGTACTAAAAAGGCCTCTGTTGACACAGCCCTGCAAGATCAAACACACAGTTCAGCTTCCTGGTCCAAAGGGCTCCAGCAACAGGTGTGAAAAGCTGCTGATAAGAAAGTTTTACAAAATCCCGCCCAGATTTCAAACCCAGTGACTACTGGCCAGCTCACCTAGGTTTACAATTAACAGCTGTCTCCCCAGGTAGGATAAATGCATTTAAAATAGCCCCTTTGTTCTTCAAAACAGTATCTATTGGCAGAGTTCATAGAATCCGAATTGCAAAGCAAAACCACAGAAACTGATGTTTTTGGAAGTTTTTATGTAGATTCTTCTTGGTGGCTTCTCTGAGCCCCAAAACTTTCTGCTTCCATTCTATTAGAATAGAACACACTTGCCTAGGTCCAAAAAAAAGAGGCCACCCACAAGCATTTGAAAACTAAGCAACCAGCTGATATTTACCAGAGTTTGAGTGGGGAAAAGAAACTGCCCACCATGTGCAAACTATTATATCCTATCATTGTTAAATAAGGCTGATAATTTATTATACAATTCAGGCAACCTAACATGTGGAGAAAGCTCACAAGTTGAGTCTTAAAAAAAAAAAAAAAGCCTTAATAAGCTGGTGGAACGCACACATTTTATTAAAACTCGGACAAGTTTCCATCTTCATCTCTGAGACAGCGATGCGCATGTTCAAAGATAACACTTAGATACTTTTCTGCACGCAATCACATTTTTATAACACAAAGCACTCGCACATATACTCACATTTCCTTTGATCGTCCGAGTAATCCTGTAAGCTAGAGAGGCCAGTAACAAGACCCTTTCTGCAAAAGTGAGGTTCATAAGGCTTCATTGTCTACTGGCAAAAAGTGATTTCCTGGCTATCATCATCAAGACTGATCGAAACAAGTGGTGTTGGGGATGGAGTGCCCAGAACTCTCATACATCACTGGTGGGAATGGAAAACGGTACAGGCTGCCTGGAAGAGAGTTTGGCAGCTTCCTAAAGAGCTAAACCTAACCCTTCCATGGACTCTCTGGGTGGCACAAACGATGACGAGCTTGGCTCCTATCCAAAAGGTGTGTGGTTCAGGTCCACGCAGACCTGAACTCAGAACAAAGGCCTGCTGGTTGACTTCTGAAAAATCACCCTTAAACACCATATAGAGCACAGCCCTACTCTGACCCACAAGGGACCGCCCTGAGTCCAACTCAGCTCAACAGCAACTGGGTGTATTTCAACATTAAAGCCAAAACCAACCCCACTGCCACTGAGTTGATTCCAACTCAGCGATCCTACAGGATAGAGGAGAACTGTTCCTTTGGGTTTCTAAGCTGTACATCTTTGCATAAGCTGACTGCCACATTGTCCTCCCAAAGAGCAGCCTCTCGGTTAGCAGCCGAGCGCTTAACCACTGAGTCACCGAGGCCCCAACATTAAGGAGCTAAAACCCCTTTTTCCTAATTAAATTTTATCTGCATATTTAATCTTCACATATTGTTTGAGTATTATTTACAAAGATCTGAAAACTAGGGCAAAGGCAAGAGATGACAACAATTAGTAGCCTTTGGAGTAAAGATCATCAGATAAGTATCAGATTTTTGTACCATTACCTAAGGCATGTGACTGCTAACCAGAAGGCCGGGGCTTCAAACCCATCAGCCACTCCAAGGAAGGAAAAAGGAAGACTGGGCAACCTACTTCCGTAGAGATAGCACCTCAGAAACCCAAGGAAGGGGTTGCTATGAGCCAGATTCAACTCAGTGGCAGTGCGTCTGGGTTTTTTTTTTTGACGTGATAATTCTAACAGCACCACCATGTACAACTCCAAGCATTTTCAATCTACTTTTCTTCCCTACAGTATGATCTGTATTCATTTCTCCAAAGAATATCTACGAAAAAGCTGAATTGCCTGCCTGCTGTGTGTTTTCTGACTGACTGGATGATTCAGGAATTCCTTCCCTGCCAATGGTGACTGAATGTTTGTGAGGCGAGAGAATGCAAGAAATGAGGGGAAAAAAACACGAGCAAAAGATAGGATCTACAGGTTTCAAGGAGCTAGGCTTAAAGGTGGCAATTCCCTTTTCCTCTTTGCCAGTAAGTGCAGGTGGTAGCAAGGTATATACGTGTATTTCCGTGTGCACATACAGCGGCATCTGTAGGCACAAATGTACACATTTGTGTGTGATGCACACATATATTCATATAAATAATAACGCACATGGGGGTACAGTCATGAATACCTCCCAGGTGTAACCACACACCTCAAAGGATTGGTTTATTGGATCCGAAG
>NW_006921904.1:2750510-2751028 GCF_000298275.1 Orycteropus afer afer
CCCTAACTGCTTCTGTGGCTCGTGGTAAGTGCCAATTGAGGATTCTTGAGCAACCTACATGGCAAAGTCACAATTTGTTTCTGAAATGTGATCTGATTCTTTCTTAAAATATAAAATAAATAATAAAAGAGACGGAGTTTCTCCAAAAGAATAAAAAGGGAACCTGCAGATGGAAAAATACTCAGCAATGACATACCTCACAAAGGACGCATCTCCAGAATTTATAGAAAATGCCAACACTCAACACTAAAAAAAGACAAACAATCCAATTTAAAAATGGGCAGAAGACATGAATAGACACTTCACCAAGTACGATATTCAGGCGGCCAACAAACACATGAAGAAATGTCCCTGATCATTTGCCATCAAAGAGATGCAAATCAAAACAACCATGAGATACCGATACCATCTGGCCCAGTACTGATAGCAAAGTTCAACAAGACAGAAAATAACAAATGCTGGTGAGGATGTGGAGAGACTGGGACTCTCATGCACTGCTGGTGGGACTGTCAAATGAT
>NW_006921904.1:2752358-2752914 GCF_000298275.1 Orycteropus afer afer
GGGCAGCCCTCACCTTAGAACACCCAACTCTACCCTACAGTTACAAACAATCCCTTGTAAAGCCTGTAATATTAAAAATTCAAGGTACACCCAACTGTCTATAATAACAAATGGGCACTACCTTGGGATGCACATCAAAACATTATTATCACTACTGTATTACTATGTTAAAGGTGTTTTAGTGTATCTGGAAATGTCTCTTGAATATGAGATTTTTTATGCAGAGAGAGGTACACTATATACAAACACTTGACTGACATTACGTATGAACCACACCTAACAGTTTTGACCAAGTACAAATTTAATTTTGAAAAACCGAGTTAGGAATGGAACTTGCTGGTGATCTGGGGACTGCCTATATATTATTAGATTTAAACCAAAAAACCAAACTCAATGTCATTGAGTTGATTCTGACTCCCAGCATCCCTAGAGGACTGAGTAGAACTGTCCCATAGGTTTCCAAGACTGCCGTCTTTACGGAAGGAGACTGTCTCATCTTTCTTCTGTGGAGTGGCTCATGGGTTATAAGTGCTGACCTTCCGGTTAGCAGCCAAAT
>NW_006921904.1:2754899-2790370 GCF_000298275.1 Orycteropus afer afer
TGCAGCGAATCCCAAGAGTAATTGTCCTATACCCATCACGGCTGACACCACCATGAAATTCCAAGGGGCACTGTGTGGCTGACCTTCTGTTCTAGAACTCACAGACATAACATCTCCCAAGACTATGTCAGAAATGGAGGGAAACTTCCCAGATGGGCCTACGGTAGTCTTTAATAGTGTGCTGAGACACAGTACGTTTCTAAAACTGTGGAAATGGTATTGTTACGATGATATGATACTAGCTTTCCGCTCCACCACCTGTCAGTTTGTCATACGGTGGTAGCTTGTGTGTTGCTATGGTCCTGGAAGCTATGCCGCTGTAAACCCAGCAGGATGGCTCATGGTGGACAGGTCTAAGCGGGGCTTCCAGACGAAGGAAGAGAGGCCTGGTGTTCCACTTCCAAAAATCAGCCCATGAATACTTTATGAATCACAACAGATGTGGTGCTAGAAGACGGACCCACAAAGTTGCACCAACGGCCTCAAGGACACCAATGACCGCACAGATGGTGCAGGCTGGGCAGTGTTTCCTTCTGTCGTACACGGGGCCATGGGAGATGGAACTGACTCTACAGCAACTAACAATGCGTACAGGTACACACGAGTGCACACACATACGCACACACACTGCTGACATTTTTTTAGTTGCCTTTGAGTATATTCAACTCATGGTGACCTGTGTGTGCAGAGTAGAACTGCCCCATAGGGCCTTCAAGGCTGCAACCTATCAAAAGCCAGGCCTGCCCCCTGAGGCACATCTGGGCAGGTTTGAACTGTCAACCTTCTATTCAAGAGTTAAGCACTTAACCATGTGCGCTAGCCAGGGACTCTTCATATACGTTTAAAAAAAAAACAAAAACCCAACCACCATTGTCATTAAGGTGATTCCAACACAGCAGCCATTCAGGACAGAAGAGAACTGCCCACAGGGTTTCCTAGACTAGAATCTTTACAGGGGCACATTGCCAGGTCCTCCTGCAGAGCCACTGGGTGAGTGCAAACTGCCAACCTTTGGTTAGCAGCTGAAAGCTTAGCCAATGCACCACCAGGGCTCCTCCCTATGCACATGCATCTATCCCTCAGTATAAGAGGACACAGGGCTTTACAGTACAGAAAGTCCCAATGCAGGTTTCTATCCTTGGCACTATGGGTGTGTTGGACTGGACCATTCCTTGTTGGGGCTGCGGAGGCTGTCCTAGGCAGCCGGAATGCTCCTTGGAAGCAAGAATGGCCATACTTCGTCTCACCTACTTTGGTCGTGTTGTCAGAAGGGACCATTCCCTGGAGAAGGATGTCATGCTTGGTACGGTGGAGGATCAACGAGGGAGGGGAAGGCCCTCAATGAGATGGATTGACACTGTGGCTGTGGCTATGGAGTCAGGTATAGCAGGGATCACCAAGCTGGTGTGGGACTGGGCGGTGTTTCGTTCTGCTGTGCATAGCGTCACTATGAGTCGGAGGCGACTTGTTGGCACATAACAACATACCTCAGTTGGACAGACAGACTAGGGATTAGCCCAGCGTTCATCAGGAGCTTGTTTCAGGTAACAACCTATTGGTTGTTTCCGCCAGATCATCAACACCATGATCACCATCCCCATCATTTCTTGGGCTGGCCTTTGGGCCTAAAGATCATTTATAGCACTATCTGTATGGGAAGGTATGTAGTGTTGCAAACAATTAATTCATAAACACAAGAAACGTTGCTTTTGTTAGCTGCTGTCAAGTCTTTTCCAGCTCACAGTGACACTGCGCAACAGAGAACCCAACACTGACCGGCCCTGAGCCATCACCAGTCCTCACAATCCTTGCTCTGCTTCAGCCCGGCCTCACAGCCACTGTGCCAGTCCACCTCACTGAGGGCCTTCCTCTTTCTCCCTGACCCTCTGCTTTACCAAGCACGATGTCCTCCTCCAGGGACTGGTCCCCCGGCAGCATGACCAAAATCCGAGGTGCAGTCTCACCATCCCCACTTCCACGGAGCATCACAGCTGTCTCCCTCCAAGACAGACTTGTTTGTTCTTCCGGCAGCCCACAGTGCGTTCAATACTCTTCTCCGACACCACAACTCAAATGCATCTCCTCTCCTGCAGTCTTCCTTATTCACTGTTCAACTCTCACACGCGTACGAGGCTACTGAAAACACCACGGGTTGGGTCAGTCGCACCTTAGTCTTCAAAGTGACATCTTTGCTTTTTAACACTTTAAAGAGGTCTTTTGCAGCCGATCTGTCCAGGGCAATAGTTCGTTTCACTTCCTGACTGCTGCTTCCATGGCTGTTGACTGTAGCTCCATGTAAAATGAGATCCTTAATAATTTCAATCTTTTCTCCGTCTATCATGATGTTGTTTCTTGGTCCAATTGTGAGGATTTTCGTATTCTTTATGTTCTACATACTGAAGACTGCAGTCTTTGCTCTTCCTCGGTAAATGCTTCAAGTCATCTTCACTTTCAGCAAACAAGGTTGTGTCATTGCTTACTGCAGGTTGTCAAACCTGATGCCACCTTCTTCTTCATATCGTCCATCTTCTTGGATTATCCGCTCTGCATACAGACTGAATAACTATGGTGAAAGGGTACACCCTCGATGCATACCTTTCCTGATTTTAAACCATGCAGTATTCCCTTGCTCTATCTGAATGACTGCCTCTTGGTCTCTGTATAGGTCCCTCATGAGCACAATTAAGTGTTCTGGAATTCCCATTCTTCACAACGTTATCCATTGTTTGTTATGATTTACACAGTCGAATGCCTTTGCATAGTCTATTTAACACGGGTAAGCATATTTCTTGTACTGCCTGCTCTCAGCCAAGATCTATCTGACATTGGCAATATACCTCATTTCATGTCCTCTTCCCAAGTCAGCTTGAATTTCTGGCAGTTCCCTGTCTATGTACTGCTACAATCACTTTTTCATCATTTTCAGCAAAATTTCACTTGTAAAAATATATATGTATATACATTTATATTTTAATTATTTTCAACAAAATTTTACTTGCATGTGATATTAATGATATTGTTCAGTAATTCCACATTCTGTTGGGTCATCTTTCTTTGGAATGAGCACAGATATGGATCTCTTCCAGTCAGTTGGCCTAGTAGCTGTCTTCCAGACTTCTTGGAATACGCGAGGGAGCACCTCCAGCACTGCGTCCGATTGCTGAGACATCTCACTGGGTACTCCTGGGTTTTCACCACTGCTTTCACTGCAGCCTGGACTTCTTCCTTCAGTTCTCGATCATGTTCTACCTCCTGAAATGGCTAAACAGCGACCACTTCGTGACACGGTGACTCTGTGTGTTCCTTCCACACTGTCTGGATGCTTCCTGCGTCATTCAGTATTTCAATTCTTTGTTAATCAAATCATATGGAGTAGGGTGAGTTCTAATCCTAATCACTTCTGAGTTTAAAAAGGGCACATGAGACATGGAGTCAAGCACCCATCGTGGGTGACAGGGGACACAAGTGCTATTTCAGGAGCTTGTATAAGCTAAGAATCCAAGGACTGCCTGGGACTACCTACAAGGAAGAAATCAGTATGACGGAGACCTGGATTGGGACTTTTAGCCTCCAGAACTATGAGAATATAAATTTCTGCTCTTTAAAGGCACCTACTTGCACGATTTGTGTTACAGCAGCACTCACAAACTAAGACATCCACGCACCCGTCCACTCTTCCAGAGGGCGCCCCGCACAAGATGTCTACTCCACAAATCCATGCTGGCAACAGCCATATTCTGAGCCCCTATTACCTAAAGATACAACAGAAAATAAAACAGTTTCTACTCTAAGGCACTTGCAATATATTAGAGGTAAACACCACATCGTTTGTGCTCCCTTTTCCTCTCTCTGTTTTGAAGGGAATGATCATGTATTAAAATGAGCAGGAGACCAAGACAGAAGTAAGAAGGAAGCAACTGTGAAAAGGACGCAGGGGCTTCATAAGAAAAACCCTTCCAGGTCTAAGAACTCACAAAAACTAGTGGGAAATCTAAGGAACAGAAAACACAAGTTGGTTTTAGAGGGACATCCAATGGCTCCTTTTAGTGGAAGCAGTGGGGGGTAACAGAAGAGTCAAGCAAAGCCATTCACAAGCTGTCTGCACCCTGCATGGAATGGAACACTGGACCTTCACCCTGATTTCCTAGTTTATCCACCCTTCTTACTCCTCACTATAAGTTGTTGTGGGTTTTTTTTTTTTTAAATCTTTTTAACTACGAATAAACCAAACCTGATTAGGTTATCTTAATGAAATTCTGGCTGGGTTCTGGCTACCATCTGTTTTTAGGGAAAAAAAATTAGGAGTTTGCTGTTGCTTAATAAGAATGAATGACCCAGGAACACAGCAGGCAGCAAATACAAGTGAGGCAGTCACTTCCCAGTTCTCACGTTCACATCAGTGAATTCCTGTGCGGCATCCTGTGACATTGCAGTGATAGCTCAGATTTTTCATAAAATCATACTCGCAGAATTAAAATGTGCTTAAGAGATGCTCTACTCCAATCAAAACAAGAGGGAATGACAATTGTGTGTGTGTGTGTGGGGGGAAGTGGAGCCGCATCCGGCGCTGCTGGGACATGCCAAACATACAGCTGCTGTGGAAAACGCGCTGGCAGTTCCACAAAGGGTTAAACATAAAGCTACGTGGTGCCCCAGCAACCCCAGTCCTAAAAGCAATGAAAATACAGGTCCACACAGAAACGTGTACACCAACGTGGACAGCAGTTGCCGTCAAGTAGACTCGCATCAACCCTCTGTGCATCAGAGGGAACTGTGCTCCGCGGTGGGCGTTTTGGAAGATCACCAGGTCTTTCTTCCAAGGCACCTCCATGTGCACTTGACCTTCCAATCTCCGATTCAGCAGCCAAGCACTGTAAATTAACCATCTGTGTAACCCAGGGATTCCCTTTATCATCAAGGGGAAAAGTCAATCTTTTCTATCCACCTTCCGGGTCACTGGAAAACCAAACAGGTTAAGAACCAAGGTGAGTGGATTATCAGAAACTTTATGGCGGCCAGATCAACATCACGTGCCAGGCCGGAGCCCCAGGTACAAAGCTTAATAACATACCAGCCATGCTTCCAGAGGCCTGCAGTCCAAAGGGGGCAAAGTTTAAACAGATCGGTTAAACCTGATGCCACAGATGCTAATCCGAGTCTGGAAGGAAGGAGGGCAGGGGCAGAAAGCTGGCCTCACAAGAGGCAGACAGACCCTCATGGGGCAGATGGAAGCCCCCAGACAAAGGGCCCAATTTTCTGCAAATTAGCCAAGTGCCAGCATGGTCGAGACACACTGTAAACTGGCTTCCGTGCCCTGTTTAATCGTGTCCATAAACTATTCACAGCTCCACACAACAGAACAATGAAAGCATTTACCTTTGACCAAGTCTCAGACTCTAATCCACAAAGCTCTGGAGAGCCAAGAACCACCTCCCCCTTGCCACACAATGACCTTGCTTTACAGTGTAATAGACTTTTTTCAAATTATGTTCTAAAATAAACCAATGCAGCAGCCAAGTCATTTTAAGGTATCAATTTTTAATCCCACCTCAGTTTAAAAGACCCTCACTCACTCACTCACTCACTGCCGTCAAGTGGGATCCGACTCATAGTAACCCCTCCTTGGGTTTCAGAGGCAGTATCACTACAGAAGTAGATTGCCCCATCTTCCTTCCAAGGAGTGGCTGGTGGGTTTGAACCGCCAGCCTTCTGGTTAGCAGTCAAGTGCCTTAGGCACTATGCTACCAGAACTCCTAAAAGACCCTCAGAGACTCAAAATTTGGAAATTCTCAAATTCGGCTTCAGTAGAATCCATGGGTGGGAAGAAGCTGGGCCAGGGGGTGGCTGGAGTTAAGACTCTGCTGGGGTGACTGGGGCTGGAGTCTGAGGCCTGCAAAGCCACATCTGGGTGTGTCCCATCCTGGTGTTGGCAACACAAGGGCTCCCCTCGGAGCCCTGAAGCTGAGAAAGCAGGTTCTTTCCGTTCTCAACACACCCTTTCTTCCCCCTGGATGCCAAACTCCATGTAGATCAATATGGTCCTGGTCCCTTGGGCCCATTTTGGTTCCCAGGAAGCCTCTCATTACCTGAGGACCAGTGATATGAACAAGGGGCTCAACCCAGCAAGGGAGCTGCGTCCCCAAAGAGGGTCTGGGTTACCCAAAGGAAACGCCCTGGGTGTTGAATGCAGCAGAAGTCCATAGGTGGCACAGTCAGAGCTCAGCCGCTAATCACAAAGTTGGAGGTTCAAGTCTATCCAGAGGCACCTTGGAAAAAAGGCCTGACCAAGTGTACAATGCGAGCTCTGGTGGCTTAGTGCCTAAGGCACTTGACTGCTAACCAGAAGGCTGGGGGTTCAAACCCACCAGCCACTCCTCGGAAGGAAGACGGAGCAATCCACTGCCATAGTGATACAGCCTCGGAAACTCAAGGCGGGGTCGCTATGAGTCGGGTCCGACTCCACGGCATATAACAACAAGTGTATAACATCAGTCACTGAAAAGCTATGGGGCACAATTCCATTCTGATACACACGGGGTTGCCTTAAGCCAGAATCCACTCTAAGGCAACTGGTTTTTAAAAAATGCTTTAGGAACCCTGTGTAACTTTACTGCACTGCACACCTTATGATCCATCAACAAACTTATTAGGACAAATATACTGCAACTGAGGGGAAAATGAAAAATGCAGTTGCCTGAGCTCTCCCTGCCATCCAGACCCCTTCCTACCAAACCACTCCAGCCACAATCTAACCTTCACACAATCACTCCTCTACTCAGGAAAAAATACAACTCCTGGCTGGAAGGGAGGGCATGCATGCAATCAACTCATTATTCACCCCATGGTGAATCCGGAAAGCAGAGGGGGTGGGGAGCTGGGAGGGAGGAGGTAGATTAAGCACCCCACCCCACCCCACCCCACCCCACCCCCCAAATAAACTACATCAATTCCAATTCAAACCAACCATCAGGGCAGAGTAGAGCTGCATCACAGGGCTTCCAAAGCTGTAAATCTTTATGGAAGCAGACTGCCACATCTTTCTGGTGGGTTCAAACCGCTGACCTCTAGATTAGTAGTTGAATGTTTTAACCGTTAAACCACCAGTGGTCCTTGGAGTAAGCTCAGGCTAGACCAAACTCGGTTGGAGCATCCAGATTTTGCTCCTAACCTTTACTGTGGGTTCCAGCCTCAGTTCCTGGCCTCTCTGCTCTCAAGACTCCTGACCCCGCTTCTTTTCTCTGAAAAACAGAGCCCTTCTTGACTTCCCAAGGCTCACGGAAGGGAAGAAACTGGGCAGTACTAGCTGCTGAGTGAGCTGCCACCAGCATCAGTGGGCTGAGCAAATTTTCAAGGAACCATCATGAGATGGATACCACAGTCTAGACTGCAGGCTCTCATCTCTGGCTTTACAGCTGAATCAGACCCCTGTGGGGCTTGGAAACACTGGTGGTACTCCAGACTTGCACAATGCGGATGACGGGCTGGGTCTTCCGCGGCTCCGCTGGGATTCTGGGGTGCGGTCAGGGTGGGGAAACTTTCTTTGCTGCCCCAGTTCCCAGCAGGATGAGGCCAGGCTCTACCAAGAGGTTAACCACATAAACAAGGGCTCCCCCCACCCCACCCCCGCTGCAAACTGAGCAATTTGGTGACTGTCAGTCCTGCTCATGCAGCAGACTCCTAGGGGAACACTTGGTGTTCTTTTTGGAACTTCACACAAGGCAGACACAGCCCTAAAATCAGAACATAACGTGAAACCACTGGTCTACACAGCTGCCCCCAATAAGGAAAACATTAGCTCCAAACTAAGCCCAAAAAGACAAAGAAAAAACAAACCTAGAGTAATGTTCTAAATACTGCATTCACAAAATGAAATGCACTGCTCCTGAGTAATTACTAGAAACTGCTGGCTTGCCTCGTTTGCCAGCTGGTACGCACGCCTGCAGCTTTGATTCAGTCCAACAATTATTCCTCACTGCCATCCAAGTATGTGTTTTCAAAGTACTGAGTAGGAGGTCCATCATTTTAAAGCATGTCATTTAAAGAATTGTTTTAGAAATTCCTACCAAACTGCACCTATAACAGAACGCACTTGGAAACCAGCATCTAAAATTTACCCTTTGTAAGAGAATGCCCTTTCACAGCGCTGCCTCTGATTGGTCCAGGGCCCTGCAGTATCACTACAGATACAGTAAAACACCATAAACCCCTCCCTCAAGACACGTGCAGTGTCCCACGAGGGTCTGAAGCACCAAGCCCTACATGAACCCATGGAACTCCAGTTTTCATCTATACTTACTAGGCTTTTGGAGAAGTCCTTGGGTGGTACAAACCGTTAACCCACCTGGCTGCTAAAAGACAGACTGGAGGTTGGAATCCATCCAGAGATGGCTCAGAAAACCAACCTCATGCTCCACTTCCAAGATATCAGCCACCAAAGACCCCATGGGAAAGACAAAGTATCCAGTGGGAGAAAATGTTCCAAATTTCTATATCCAATAAGAATCTAACAACTAATACATACACACACACACACATCTGCACACACACACTACATATATATACATATATATAGCACTTGGACAATTTAACAACAAAAAGACAAATAACTCAGTCATAAAATGGGCAAAGGACCTGAACAGGTGCTTCACCAAAGAAGACATTCAAATGGCCACCAAACATGAAAAAATGTTCAGTACCATCAGCCATCAGAGAGCTGTGAATCAAAAGCACAATGAGATACCATTTCGCTCCATGGCTAAATTTAAACACAATAGCTAATGCTGTTAATGATGCACGGAACTAGAACCCTTATCCACTGCTGGTGGCAATGCAAAGTGGTACAGCCACTGTGGAACACAGTGTGGCAGTTCCTCAAAAAACTAAAAACAAAACTACCATGTGGCCCAGCAATTCCACTCCTAGGTATAGACTCAGAAGTCTTGACAGTAGAGTCACAGAGCTGGACACCACTGTTCACTTCAGCAGTGTTTGCAATGGCCAAAGGGTGGGAACAACCTAAATGCCCATCAACAGATGAATGGAAAACCTACTGAGCACAGTTCACATAATGGTTGTTGTTGTTGTTGTTATGTGCCGTCGAGTCGGACCCGACTCATAGCGACCCCTCCTTGGGTTTCCGAGGCAGTATCGCTACGGAAGTAGGACTGCCCAACCTTCCTTCCGAGGAGTGGCTGGTGGGTTTGAACCGCCAGCCTTCTGGTTAACAGTCAAGTGCCTTAGCCACTATGCTACCAGAGCTCCCCATAATGGACTCAGGAGCAATTGGAAATGGTTTTTCCAATGGCTAGACCTCTTCCTTACAGACCTTGCCCAGTTGCCCCTGAGTCAATTTGGACTCAGGTGACCCCATGTGCATCACCGTGGAGCTGTGCGCCACAGGTTTTCAAGGGGAGATTTTTCAGAAGCAGATAACCAGGACTTTGTTCTGAGACACCTCCAGATGGCCTTGAACCACTAACCTTTTGCATTAACTGTTTATGCCACTCAGGGCTTCAAAAGAATGCTCTCTCTTGCTAACAGTCGCACTAAGTACAATCCACACTTCTTTGTCCTCTCTAGAGAAAACCACCACTCATCGCCGTCGTCTCAATTTATAGATTGTGGTGGGAGCTCTTCCTGGAGACACTGGCTCACTGGCTACTAGTTCTAGAATCCATTTACAAGGGCGGAGTCTAAAGGGTTTGACCCCCTCACCTGACAGTAAAGGGTAAAAAGCCCCACCAAGACGGGCTGGTTAAAATGCAAGCGTATCCCAGAAAATGAGCAGGAACAAATACTCCCTCGGTGGCTAACACAGAACTCAGAACGGTCATCGTCAACCTGCCAAATGCTATCAACACTGGGAGAGTGTTACTAAAACTCTGCAGGCCCTAATAATCTCAAGAACTCCTTCAACTCTCTTTGTCCTAAGAAAGAGCTGACCTACGAGTTAGAGTGCCCTCTTCCTGTCATCAGTCAGGATTGGGAGATAAGCAGAATTCCTCTAAGTGCTGCTTGTAAAGAGCAGCTGGGGCCAGACAATGAGAAGAAGCTGTGCAGTGGTTCTCCAAGGGGGTCCCAGCGGCAGGAGTCATTCCAAGCAGCCACCAGGCTGCACAGAGAGCCTCCGGGAGCTGCCTGCTCAGTGGCTGTCGTTGTTATGTGCCATCAAGTTGGCCCTGACTCACAGCGACCCCTCCTTGGGTTTCCGAGGCAGTATCACTACAGAAGTAGATTGCCTCATCTTCTTTCCAAGGAGTGGCTGGTAGGTTTGAACCACCAGCCTTCTGGTCAGCAGTCAAGTGCCTTAGCCACTATGCTACCAGAGTTCCTAGTGGTTATCAGTTCCCTACAAACTCTTCCTTGGGACTAGGTAAATGCACATCTAGTCAGTGGAGCAGTACCTAAGGCATTAGGTACATCAACTAACCAGAAGGTTGGTGGTTCAAACCCACCAGCTCCTCCTCAGAAGGAAGACTGAATAATCTACTTCTGTAGAGATACCCCCTCGGAAACCCAAGGAGGGGTCGCTATGGGTCAAGTAGACTCGACAGCAGTGAGTTTGGTTTGGGTTTGGGCTGAGTCCAGTGCTGTCCAATAGAAATAGCTCCAGCCACCAATATAAGCCTCACACCTACCCTGAAATGTTCTAGTAGCCACATTTGATGTTGCAAATAAGGACCACACTTAGCTCAGCTGCCAACTGAAAGGCTGGAGGTTCTGAGGTGCCTTGGAATACAGGCCTGGTGATCCATCTCTCAGAGTCTGCCACTGGAAACTCTATAGAACACAGTTCTAGTCTGACACACACGAGGCTGCCATGACGCAGAACAGAACCGAGTCAGCGGCAACTGGTTTTTTTTTTTTTTTTTTGGAGTAGCCCTGCCTAAAAAAGCAAAAAGAAACAGTGACAATTTTAACAATATCATTTGACTCAATGCACTCAATATAGTATCATTTCAACATGTAATCAATACAAAAAAAATGTACTGGAGTAATTTACCTGCTTTCTGCCATGCTAACTCTGGAAATCCACCGTGTACTTTACTCCCACTGAACATCTCCATCAGAAACAGCCATATTCCAAGTGCTTGATAGCCACTTGTGGTTAGTCGTTAACACACTGTTCAGTACATTCAAGAATCTGTGGTGGTTGTCAGGTGCCAGCAACTTGGCTCCGACTCATAGCGACCCTACGCTGCCTGGTCCTGTGCCAGCCTCACAATCCTCGCTATACCTGAGCCCATCGTGGCAGTCACTGTGCCAATCCATCTTGCTGAGGGCCTTCCCTTCTTTTTGCTGACCCTCCACTTTACCCAGCATGATATCCTTCTCCAGGGAATGGTCCCTTCTGACAACATGACCAAAGTAGGTGAGACAAAGTCTGGCCATTCTCGCTTCCAAGGAGCATTCCGGCTGCACTTTGTCCAGGACAGATCTGTTTGTTCTTCTGGCAGTCCACGGTACTTTCAGTATTCTTCACCAACACCGCAACTCAAAAGCATCAACTCTTCTTTGGTCTCTGCACATTTAGAGACTTAATCTTGTGACTAAGGTGAGGTGTGTGTGCAAAGACGTTATTAATGCAATGTTTTCTTTGTGTTGTTCTTTGTTTTAGGGAACATGTGTGCAAAATTTCCCAGTGAAACCAGCAAAAGTATGCATGAATTACTCATCTTCTTATCTGCCCCACCCTAAGGTGACCTTAGTTCAACATTCACCTGGAAGACAAGCAGCACAACCCTGTCTTCCTCTGATATAAGAATAAATGAGTGTAACAAATCCGAGTGGCCCCACGTACGTAAATCCTCCATGTCCAGCATATAACATGATTCAAGCATGGGAAACTGTGCACATAAATTTCCCCGTGCCTTTTTCTTATCCAGAGAGAAGAAAAACATGTCAGTTTACAAAACACACTGCTTATTTCAACAGTAATGTTTCTAAATTCTTGACCTCTTCCTTGGCCATGTCAGCTCATTATCTGAGTTACTGGTGTCTCAGAGTTAAGACAAATAAATTACACACCAAGCAGTAGAAAATATGTACTTTCACCCCAAAATGCCCTCTGCTGCGCCCACCCAAGCCCAAATATTTCAAATGTGGTAACAGAAGGAGGAAGAGTGGCTCACGGGCTTAACAGCTGTCTAAGTCAAGTGGGCTTTTAATTTGTGTTTTCATGAAATATAGGCAGAAAACCGGCATGAATAACAGAAAAATCTATTCTGAGGTTGTGAGTGCAGCATGCTAAAGAAAGATTCTGCCACCTAAAACACTTGTAAGACACCCCCTCCACACACACACACACACACACACACACACACTTCCCAGCAGGGAGGTAAGCAGCTCAGAGCAGCTCTCAAGAGGAGCAAATTAGCTCCATCCGGTGACCAACAGGACAGCCAGGCCATCTGTTCTCACCAGCTTCCCAAGTCCAACCCAGTCCCCCACACCCACCCCAGTTCCTCTTCAATCCATGCGACACCTCAAAACCAGTGTGGCCCTCTGAAACCCTCACCCCTCCTACTAAAGCCTTTTTCATTTGAACACCGCCCCCCCCAGCCTGGAGACCCAGGGTGCCTGGGCCCCTGCCACCCCCGCAGACTCCTCCCAGGGGCTGTTTTTGGGTCCTTCCTCCAGCCCGCACTGAACCCATATCCGCTCCCCTTGCCAAGCTGGATGTCAGGGCTGTTGGTTACTGTTGTTTGTGGTCAGTATATGCTATCCAGCCCTCGAAGATCCTGAATCAGCAAATGCTGAAGCAGCCTTGTTTGACTTCACACCTAGGAATTTTTTCGCTGCCCTGTACATTTCTTGCGGAGTCCTAGTGGCACCATGGTTAAAGCGCTCGGCTGCCAATCAAAATGTTGGTGGTTCGAACCCAGCAGCCAAACAGCCAGAAAGGGAAGGCAGTCTGCTTCCATACAGATTTACAGCCTTGGAAGCCCTATGGGGCAGCTTTATCCTGTTGCTATAAGTCGGAATCAACTTGATGGCAGTGGGTTCATGGTTTTTTGGGGGGGCTTTATGCATGTCTTCCATCCGAGAACTTGTCAGGATGTTATTAACAAACATGGCATTCGTGAATACGGAATTTATAAATAATGAGGTTCAATGTACATCCTTTCAGTTTCAGCATCAAAATCAACCCCTCCCGGAAGCCCTTGCTCACCTCCCAACTCAGTCACCCATGCTTGCCGCACCCTATTCACCCAACAGCGTCATAGGCACACAGATAAATGATTCATCCAACTAGAAGGACCTCCCTGCTGGATGGCAGGGCCAGGACCAGCCCTGCCTGTTCATCCTTGTGAGCCCCACACAGCAAGCATGGAATAATTTTTAAATGAAGGAAGGCTGGACATGAGGATCTATTACAAAGACCCCAGATCATGAGAGGCTTTATATAAACTCCATATAAACCCTAATGCTTTGCCAGTAAGTTACTTGTGTTGACCAATCCTGCCCTCTTAATAATAACTCTGACCTTCTGAGTCCATTTGACTGCCCCCCCCAATCTCGCCCCTACAGCATTTAAATGGGTAGAAAGACTTGGCATTACAGACTTTGAGGTTCACATTTATGGAAACCAGTAACACAAGTGATAGATGTACCCTAAAAACATCACATTCTGATGTATCTACCCAGACCTGCAGACCTGAGGACACAGTGCCTAGGTGCTCAGCTATGAACAGAAAGGTCAGCAGTTTGAACCCACCAGTGGCTCCCAGGGAGAAAGATGTGGCAATCTGTCTCCAGAATGATTATAACCTTGGAAACCTTGTGGGGCAGTTCTACTCTTCCCTATAAGGTCACTATGAGTCAGAATCAACAGCAATGGGTTTGGCTGGTTCCTGGAGTGAGTAGTCGGGGGCTGTGGATTTGGAGCCCAGGCCCCAACTTGCTCACTGCCCTACCCTCCTGTGCTGCCCTCTGCACAGGCCCGACTGCAGGAAGGACAGCAGCAATGGCCCCCAGCCGCAGCTCCTGGCAGCTTCCAGAACAGGCCATCACAAAGCTTTATTTTCCACACGTGTGAGCCCATGTCTGTGACTGACTGGAGAAGCTGCGGCTTTTTCAGGAGGTGAAGGGATGCAGAAGTGTTCTCCAGAACTCTGTCCTGGGGGTCTACTTCTCTGATGCATCCCAAGGTATGTTCTTACCTTGAGGCAAACTCAGTTTACCTAGAGAACCACCACCAAAAATCCCAAATGCATTCATTCCCTTATTACACAAACATTTAGCCCTCATGACTGATAAGGCACTAAGCCAGGGCCTAAAAGGACACATACTTCAATGGCAAGGAGAAGGGCTTCAGAACCCAGCAGACCAGAATTCCAATCCATCAGCTGGCTGCGTGAGGTTGGAGAGTAACACTAACAGTGGACACTTTATCTACCATGTGCCAGCCACCACTCTAAGCATGTCACATGCTTAATTCCCCCAACACTCAATAAGAAGTTAGGAACAAACCCACTGCCAGCAAGTCAAGTCTGACTCATAGTGACCTTACAGAATGGAGCAGAAGTGCCCCATAGGGTTTCCAGGGCTGTAATCTAGGGAAGCAGACTGTCCCATCTTTCTCCTGTGCAGCAGCTGGTGGGTTCAAACAGTGGACTTTTCAGTCAGCAGCCAAGCACTTAACCACTGTGCCACCAAGGCTCCTTCTGAGTTAGTAGCAATGAACCCATTTTATAGATGTGGAAACTGAGGCACAGAGCAGTTAAAGAACTTGCCCAAGATCCCAGAGCTACAGCTAGTGGAACTGGTTTATTATTTTTTTTTTCTTCACTATTATTTGTAACAGCTTTACTGGCACATAATTTACATACCATGGAATTCTCTGAACCCAGGCAAGCCCATCCTCACAGCCCCACAATCAGGCCTCTCCCGTCAGCTCACTTCCTCAGCCACAGTTTCCCATTTTACAAAATACAGATCACAAGCCCTAATAAGCAAGGCAACGGAGGTGTTCCATAAGGTAATGAACTTCAGTGAAACAGCCCAGCCAACCCCTGGCAGAGATAAGTGCCAATGGCCTGAAAATAAATATAGGGCAGTCTACGCTCAAACGTTTTAGTCTAATCCAAAACAAAACCAGTAAGTACAGAAGATAAAAAAAACAACCAGCTGCCTTCACATCAACTGATCATGGTGACCCCATGTGACACCATGTAAACGGTGCTCCACGGTTCACAGTAACTGACTTTTCAGAAGGAGATTTCCAAGCCTATCTTCCGAGACGCCCTGGGTCCACTCAAACCTCTAGCCTTCCAGTCAGCAGCTGGGCGCAGTGACTATCTGCACCACCCAGGGACTCCACGATCAAACGCAGATAGAGCAAGACGTGACACAAGAAACGCAGATAAAGTGCAAAGGGGAATTGTGAAATAGGAGTGAGTACTTCTACCCGGGAGCAGGAGAAGCCGAATGATGAGCTGGGGTAAGAATGCAGAATTTAACACCCTGTTAAATCACTTAAAACACAGACTGCACCAGAACCCAGCCCAGGGCCTCTGCAACAAGATGAGGCCTGCTTTCTAACACATCCAACGTCATGTGATGAATCAGGCTTTCTGTGGACAGGGGCCTCAATCGCCTTTCTAAAGATGAACGTGAACACCTTTAAGCTCATCTGCACACACTTGGCTTCCAAGTCCACGAAAGCAAACTCAAAGAACAAACCGGGTCTACTCTGCACAGCCCACCCCATACACCTGGCAAAGCCTGCTGCAGTTTTCCGAGAATACAGCTTTCATTACTGACCGTGAAAGGAGCTCTAGTGGCCCTGTGGTTAAAGCAAGGGGCTGCTAACCAAAAGGTCAGCAGTTCAAACCCACCAGCTTGCTCCATGGAAGAAAGGTGAGGCCTTCTGTTTCCCTATAGAGATAGCCTTGGAAACGCTACGGGGCTGTTCTACTCTGCCCTATGGGGTTCCTATGTATCAAAACTGACTTGATGACAATTGGTTTGGTTTTGGTTGACTGACTTTGAAACCCCTTCTCCCAAACTGTTACTGTTGTCTGAGGCCACCCTTGGAACCAGAGTCCAACTGTTTTCAATGGGACGAAGGGCAGGAGGGCGGCTACGGAGAAGCAACAAAGGAACATTCTCCCAGCCCAAGGCCAGCAGCTCTCCTGGTAATCAGCGCTGCCTCCGGAAACTCCTCTCACTGTAGGAACAGCCCAGGGCGACGGAGGCCCAGGCCCACGTCAGACCCCCCCACTGGTTGGCAAGTGCTCCAAAATGCCAAACAACAAAGCAAAAGACAGTGCGGCCCCTTTTCACATATATTTACAGTTCTCAGGGTCCCAACACCACCAAGTGATCTTTCGTTTGCTCTGAAGAATAAAGTCCCTGCTACGGAGGAACTGAGAAATTTCACCCCTGATTTCAGATACGGATTTGTGGCATATGGGCCAGCACCATCTTTGGATGAATGCATTCATTCATTCACACAATGTATGGCTCGAGGCTGGATGCTGTGAAGAGTTGAGAGAAACTTGTTAACAAAGTGACATCCAAGCGGGAGAACAATCCAGCAACTGAGTCCAATTTCCTGTTCCATGTCTTCCATGGCAAAGTAAAAAACAGGAAGAAAAGTGCCCACAGACAATGCAGGGTGGCTTCGAACCGCCAACCCATCCTCAACTGCAGTCCTTGTCAGAAGCAACAGAGGTTTCTTACACTTGGCGTTTTCACCAAATGTGGTAATAGTTTCACACCCACAACTCACGTCAGTTAACAGGCCCGAGAGGCGGCTGTTCTCTGAGAACAGCTGCTGCTCCAGCCACTGAGCCTCCAACAGATTTCTGGAGCTTTTCCGGTGGATGTGAGGAGGAGGGTCCAGAAAGGTCCCTCCACCCACTCACCCCCAAATCCACACGGAACTAGGAGCCAGCAGGTCGCCCCTGGATAAAGGCTCCTGAGGCCTTCGCTGAGGCAGGTCTCAGGCAGCTTTCTCAACAGTGGCCCTACTGACAATCTGGCCTGGATCAGTCTTTGTTGGGGGAGAGGGGCTGGGGCCCGGGGGCCAGCCTGCTCACTATATGTTTCACAGCACCCTCGGCCTCTATTTACTAGAGCCAGTAGCAACCTGTCTGTGAGCTGTGACAATCAAACATGTCTACAGACAGTACCCAATGTCTTCTGGAAGGCAAAATCCTTCCCAGCTAAAAACCACTGTCTAAGGAGCTCTGGTGGCATAGGGCCTACGGCCTTTGACTGCTAACCAGAAGGTTGGCAGTTCAAACCCAGCAGCCACTCCATGGAAGGAAGACGGGGCAATCTACTTCCATAAAAGATTTACCACCTCGATCCCTGGAGATCAATCATGGGAGAACAGAAGGGCTGTGTATGCACAGGGCGATAGCTCGGGGGGCAGATAGCTCGGGGGGCAGTAGTGCATGGGAAGGAAGGACACAGGGAAGAGGTGGCTATGGGGAAGGAAGTGGGAGAAGAGCTGTTGCGTTGTGGGAGATTACAGTCAATGTCATGAGACAAAGTGTACGTGAACTGTTGTATGGAAGATGAATTTGCTCTGTAAACTTTCACCCAAATCACAATAAAATTTTTTAAAAAAAGATTTACCGCCTTGGAAACCCAACGGGTGTCGCTCTGAGTTGCAATTGACTAGACGGTAGTGGGTTGAAAGGCAAAGGATTCCCTGACTGGTGCAGACTGTTATGCACTCAGCTACTAATTTAAAGGTTGACTGTTGAAATTCACCCATGAGAGCCTTGGGAGGAAGGCCTGGCTCTCTGCTTCTGGAAACACAGCCACTGGAAACCCTGTGCAGGGCAGATCCATTCTCACGTACACAGGGTTGCTGTGAGTCATGATTAACTCCATGGCGACTGGTTTTTCCAATTGAAGGAAGGCTGCTTCTGGTCAGCTGACATTCCAGCTGAGGTGTAGCTGTAAATCAGCAACGACCAAGGACTGGATGTCAGAAACCCGCACGGTCACAACAGACCCCACCATGTCCTCCAAATCTGGCCATGCTCCGCCCACAACCTGAAGGTTTCCATGGTCACTAGGTGGGTCTGAGCGAGGGAGGGGACATTCTAAGCACTCTGAGATAAGGTAAACCCATGGCTGCTTTTTCCCTGGTCTATTTTGGAGGAAACATATCATTGAAAGTAAGATTGTCAGTTAAGCCAATAGAAGAAACCAAAACCAAGCTCACTGGCCTCGAGTTGATCGACTCATACCAACCCCTCCTTGGGTTTCCGAGGCAGTACCTCTACAGAAGTGGATTGCCCCATCTTCCTTCTGAGGAAGCCAATACAAGGTGGGGGTACAAAGTGGGCCTGGGGAGAAGAAACCATCTCACTGGATACCAAGAGCAAGAATAAAACTCCATTCATTCCAGCACTGCTAAATGTGGGCTTCCTGCCCACGTGGAGGTCCTGGTGGGGAATGTGCGGTTAATGCACTTGGCTGCAAACAGAAGGGTTGGGAGTTCAAGTCTACCCAGAGGTACCTGGGAAGAAAGGCCTGGTGATCTACTCCTGAAACACCAGCCCTCCAAACCCGACAGAGCCCAGATCAACTCTACACGCATAGGGTCTCCATGACTCACGACTTGACTAAACCACTTTGGGTTGTTTCCATGACGGGTGGAAATCAACACACAAAGTTAGGGCCAGGAAGACTGTGATTCACCACAGTTGGCACAGTTAGTGACAGGGCAGGAGCCCTGCCCAAGTGTTCTGTCCTATATTCTTCCCCCATAAAAGCCAGTCGAGCCTCTGCTTAATGGGGCTGATGATTCACGCTTCATACAGTGTCACAGGATCAAGAGAAAGTATGTGACAATGCCTATAACAATGTCTTACACAAAATGGGCTCAAACATTTTACTGAAGTGTCGATATTAATACCTACTACTTTCTCTGGCTGACCATATGTCAGTCATTACTCTAAGCATTTTAAATGCATCTGTTCATTCCACTCCCTTCCAACCCAGTGGAGTAGGAACAGTGCTGATCCACCTCATTTTACAAATGGGAACTCGAGGCGCAGAAGGATGAAGTCACTCACCCAAGCCCACATACCCAGCAAGCAATAGGGCAGCATTCAAATGCATGCACTGTGCTTCCGGAAGCTTCCCTCTCACACTACCCTCCCCCAGAGGCATCCTATGGGGGGCAGCACTCAGTCTCTGTTGGATGGAGGCTATGTAATGATAAAAGAGGGTACAAACAGAATCTCAGCATGGCACCCAACCATCCAATGCTCCTGTCTCAGAAAATAAAAAAGGAAATTGAGTACACTTTTAAAGTTGGAAAATGAAACTCTTTTTCCCCTTTAACAGGACAAGATGATCCAGCTTCTAGCCCTAGGTCGGGAGCTCTGGTGGTGTAGTGCTTAAGGCATTTGACAGCTAACCGGAAGGTTCACGGTTCAAACCCACCAGCCACTCTCAAAAGGAAGATTGGGCAATCTACTTACATAGAGATACCCAAGGAGGGATTGCTAGGAGTCAGAATGGATTTGACAGTGGTGAGTTTGGATTTTTTGGTTTGAGCCCCAGGTCAAAAAAAACCAAAAACCCAATCCCACCGCCACTGAGTTGATTCCAACTCATAGGAAGCCTGGAGGACAGAGCAGAACTGTAATCTTTAGGGAAGCAGACTGCCACATCCTTCTCCTGTGCAAAGGCTGGTGGGTTCAAACCACCAAACTTTCAGCAGTCAAGCACTTTAACCATTGTGCCACCAGGGCTTAACACAAGCTTAATAAACGTTCTGTTTTGTACATAAAGCCTCCATTCAGAGCAAGCTTTCGAAAGGAAGTGTTAGGATTAGTTCATGTGCTTGTCAAGCAGTGCTCTTAATTAAACTTGGCTCAAATCAAAAGGAAAATGAGTATTTTAGGGGCTAGTCTTAGACATAATTGACTGACTCATACTTCAATTTGACCAAATGGCAGAATAAAATGCTAAAAAAGATCCGAATTCTACCCACGAAATGAGTAAGTACTCTATTTATAGTTGCCGGGGGTTAAGGCTTCTCCGCGCCCCCTCAACACACACACCACGTTCCCGCCTCGATATTGAATTTCAGCCTCCAGCAAGTCAGATTTTTTCCGTTCGTTTGGTTTGGGATGATTCTTGAGCTAGAGGCACACTTCCTGGCCTCCTGCCAACAGAACGCAAGGAAATTCTGTTTATTCTTTTTTTTTTTAAAAAAAAAAAAGACTTCTCTTCCCTTTGGTTTTAATAAAGCTCACCAAAAACGGGGCCTGGTTTCCCTGCAGTAATCCATCCTTTGTGATTGTGCCCCCAAGAAAACCTGGACCGTCAAGTCGATTCTGACTCATGGCGACCCTATTGTGCTGCTCCAGTCTTGGCGGAAGCAGATCGCCAGGCCTGTCCTGCGCAGTGCCCCTGGATGGGTTTGAACTGCCAACCTTGAGGTGAGTAGTCAAGTGTAAACCGTGCATGCCACCTGGGACTGACAGCCCAACAGAAATGTCACAAACCACCACTGGCTCCTCACTTATAAGCAAATCATTCTCAAACTCAGAGCTTAAAGTCGCTAAAAACTCATCAGAGGAATAAAAAGGCACAAGTAGCCATTGAAATTCTCTTAAAACTTTTGCCGATCAATTTTAAAACCCTGCATACTTATGCACTCTTCTTTGATGAGCAGTGGAGCAGGGAGCTGTCCCTGCAGTAACTCTGGAAGGGAATCGAGGCTTGTACTTACTACAGGAACTGCTTGGGAACACTTCAAACCGTACTCTTCCGCTTCCCCTTGCCTGGCTGTTTGCGACCCAGGGCTGAATGAGTAATCCCAAGTCTCATCCACCACCCATCACCCACGTATCAGAGAATCTCCTTCACGGTTCTGTGCGTGAAGGGATCTTCTGAAAAAAGGCATCTGCAGAGGCGGTCCTCCAGCTGAAGAAGGACGGTGACAAGAGCTGTCATCAGTTAAGACGCCAGGACGGCAGCAAGTCCTAGAACGCGGAGGGGCTGGGGCCCAGGCAGCTGAGGAAGCTGGCTGCAGAGCAGAGCCCATCACAGACGCCAGCCCAGCTCTGGGTAGTGACAGGTGTGCAATGTGGAGGTGGGGCGTGGCCAGGGGACCACAAGGTCTTGAGTCAGAAGGAGAGAGACAAGTTAGAGCAATGACATATACATGAGTAGTAAAGGTCAGGAAGGAGCCAGGCAAAACGCAGGGCTCCAAATACAACAGGCGGGAGCCGGGCGGGCCCTGCTGGCGGGGTGGGGGGGGGAACCCAGGGTGCAGTTAGTAAAGAACAGATACACCCTACAACATGGATGAACTCTGAAAACATCATGCTGTGTTAAAGAAGACAACCACAAAAAGACAAACATGTTATGATCCTGCTTACATGAACCATCTAGGCTGCTACAGCGTAACCATGAGTTGCAATCAACGTGATGGCAGTGGGTTTTGTGGGACTAGAGACCACAGCTTACTAGAGGTTTCTGGGATGAGAGGGCAGGAGAAAGCAGGAGTTACACCCAGGAGGCACTGAGTGTCTGTTCCTGGTGGTGGAACAGTGTGGAAAAGGACAGTGGGGATGGCAGCACCCAGGAGGAACGTGATCAATGTCACCGAAATGAACACGGAAAACCTACTGAGTTCTGAAGAACATTGTGCTATGTGTACACTTTCCACAATTCCTAAAAACTAACAGACAAAACAGACTAGGAAAACCACTAGGCACCAACAAGGGTGACCTTGACAATGAGGTTCATTTGCTCTCTGAGCCTCCACGCTGAAGACTCATATACAATTTCAGATAAGGCAAAAATCAGTAATACGACGTCACTGAACTGCACACTTAAAAATGGTGAAAAGCACAAATTGTACATGTTATAGATATACAGATATACATAGATATATACATATGGAGCTCTGGTGGCATAGTGCCTAAGGCATGTGACTGCTAACCAGAAGGCTGGAGGTTCAAACCCACCAGCCACTCCTTGGAAGGAAGACTGGGCAATCTACTTCCATAGAGATATCGCCTCAGAAACCCAAAGAGGGGTTGCTATGAGTCAAACAGACTCAATGGCAGTGAGTTTGGCTTTTTTATTTGTTTACATACGTGTGTGTGTTTTAATTGTGTTTTGGGTGACAGTTTACAGAGGAAATTTGTCTTCCGCTTAACAGTTCATACACGTTTTGTTTTGTGACACTGATTGCAAGCCACATAATGTAACAGCTCTCTTCCCACTTCCTCCTTGTGGTTACTTTTCCCTGTGGCCTTCTTTCCCATGCATTCCTGTCCTCTGGGCTATCTCCCTGTGTTATATATGTTTTACCACAATTTTAAAAAAGCAACATTGTAACATATGCTGATAGCCCAGGTTCCTCACTGGGAGCTGGTACCTGGGACAACACACTTGGGTGACAAGTAGCCTTAGGGGACACCAAGGCACATGAGGAACTTCTGATCTAAACCTGAAAAAATGCCGCAGACTGTGCTGCTCCGCCAGGCACTGCAAGCTGAGGCATCTGTTTAGATGGAGTGTCTCCTAGACAACACCAGACAACGCCAGGAGGAGGGTGACACGCACCTTACCAGCTGAGAGGGCTGTGGGGCTGAGGGAGCTCACCACCAGACCCTATTCTGCAGCCTTTCCCCACCCCAGGGGGTCCCACCTGTGACAGTCTCGCAAGGACCGTCATCAGCTCCTGCTGGAATACCCCATGAAGCTCAGAATGCCCACTCAAGGGAGAACCAGATACCCACCACCTATCAGACAGTGGGCAGCAAAAGAGCAAATCACTATGTTCCCTAATCTCATCACCAGGACCAGTGATGGCCAACAAACCTATGTGGCCCACTGACGTCACCAACTGCTAACTGCAGACCTGTTACTTCTGCTCAGCCCCACCTTTTTGTTTTACCCATTTGTAAATATTGACTTTCTAGCCCCAGATACGTCTTATATTTAGGAGAGCTGCAGACAAAACACACCCTCAAAAGTGAGTAAACAACCCATGAAAGTCACCTTGACCGGATGGCTGCCTAGCGTGGGACCATCAGGCACGACAACCCCAAACCTTTATACTCTCACAGTTAACCCCGTGGACTGGCAACTGGCCTGGCCCTGAGAGCCATGACATGCTCCTGAGATAGAAACGTGCAAGAGACTGAAGGAGCACACAGGTTCAAGAGTCAGCCAAGAGGCTTGGGGTCCCATTTTCCCATCTACGAGCAGGGTGTCTTTTGAAACTTCCTTAACCCCACTAAGGCACAGTGTGCTCAACTCCACATGTGAATAAACACTGCTTTCTAACACGCAGAGGATCCAATGAAGTAATAAACATAGATGGCTTAGCTCCACAAATGGCCTCCAATACCTGTACCAGTTGTCACTGAGTCGATAAATCACAGCAACCCCACGTGTTTCAGAGAAGAACTACGCCCCCAGGGTTTTCAATGGCAGTGATGCCGCAGACAGGTCCTCGGGACTGCCTTCCGAGGCACCTCTTAGTGGATTCAAACTGCCAACCTTTTGGTTAGCAGCGAGCTCGTAAGCGTTTGCACCACCAAGGACCCCTAACAAGCAGAGTGTTCCGTGAAACCAGAAAGGGCTTAGCACTGCAAACAGCAGCAAATAAGTGCCCCCACAGACATCCTCTATTATCCCTGCTGTTGGTGGTGGTTTTACAGCTTTCTGTCTTCTATCCTCATACACATTACTCCTGGGACTACTGGACCAAGCCTGTCCACTGTCGATTCCTTCGTTGTTTGGAGAATGTGTGGAGACTCATAATCAAAAAGAAGTAAAGTTTTTAAAAAACAACCCATTACCATCAAGGTGATTGTCACTCTTAGTGACCCCACGTGATACAACAGAATGGCTCCATGGGGCTTTCTTGGATGGAATCCTTATAAAAGGCTTTGTTCTGCAGTGCCACTGGGTGGGCGTGGAGTGTCAACTGCTGGGTTTAGAGTTGTGCACAAACCGTCTGTGCCACCCGGGAATCTAGAGCTAAGAAAGCCTAGAAAAAATAACTTCACATCCCAATAATGCACTAAAGCCACCAAAATCTGTTTGGGACTTATAAATTACTTTTATTTTTTATGTATAAGTTTATTTGATTCATAAATTAAATATGAAAATAAATAAAAATCAGAGGAATGCATCATTTACACACATATCAAAAGGAAATATATAGGAAATTCCTTTACCAGTAATGATTTTACTTAGAAAATTATAATAACAAAAAACAAAAGGGCAGAATCTTATAGAAACACATCAATATTCTGTCCCAGGGTTTTCTAAACCTCAGCAGTCAGGACATCTGGGCCGGATCAATCTGTATGTGTGTGCCGGGGGTGCTGTTCTGTGCGTTATTCTGAGGTATTAAGCAGCGTCCCTGGCCTCACCCACCTGATGCCAGGAGCACCCTCCTACACCGGTTCCGAGTTACAGCCACCTTACATACAACAGAACAAAACACGCCTGGTCCTGCACCATCCTCACAATCATCGCTACGCTTGAGCCCATTGTCGCAGCCACTGTTTCAGCCAATCCATCTCGCTGAGGGTCTTCCTCACCATCTTGCCTCTAAGAAGCATTCTGGCTGTACTTCCTCCAAGACAGATTTGCTTGTTCTTCTGGCAATCCACGGTATATTCAATATACTTCGCCAAAACCTTAACTGAAAGGCACCAATTCTTCTTCAGTCTCCCTTACTCATTCTCCCTTTTGCATGCCGATGAAGACCTATCACAAGAATTCTGTCCAATACAGTGCTGAAAGATGAGCCTTCTAGGTTAGATGGCACTGAAACGGCACAGTGACCATGACAATGGACTTGCACATACCAATGGTCACGAAGAGGCGTGGGACCAGGCAGCCTTCACTCTGGGTGCACAGGGTTACCATGAGTCAGAGTCAACTCAACCACAGCCAACAACAACACAGGAACACCAGCCATCACTTCCACATGATCAGTTCCTCAGATCCAATTCTGGATCCAAATCCCAGTTCTACATCCCAGCTGTGTGAACGTGGGCAAACTGTTTAATGCTCTAAGTCTCTGTCTTCTCATATGTACCAATCCAGCGTACAGTAAGTGGTCAGGAACTTCTCATGAGTTAAAAAAAATGAGAAATACATTTAAACTCATGACTTAAAATACCAAATCCTGAGACAACACCGCATTTCCTCACTTTGATAAATAAATCATTGTATTGTGTGAGACAGCACTGCTAGGAAAAATCTATTTTATTACCATAAAAAGAAAAGATGTATTTTGCCCTAAGCTGGGTTAGGGTAAAGACAGGACATACCATCTTTTACAACATGCTTTCAAAGTTCTGCTTTCCTTGATGCAAGAGCTATTCAACTCCATAAGACATTTTATAATAATACAAAAGAAAAGCCTTTCATTCTTCAGGGGATATCCTATTTCATTGTTTCATACACACGTGCCAACCCTAAAGACTCACTTTTAGGGATTTGGTGTAGATTTAAGAGCCTGTGGGGATTTTAAGAGACTTAAAAGGAAAGAACAACCTAAGTTCTCCTTCTGACCCAATCACTTGATGGTAAGTTATCCTCACTGCTCTGGGCCTCAGTAAAAGGACTCCTCTTGATATCACATGATAACCACAGAATAGAGCTCCACTCCTGTTAAGAGCCCGGTGAGTTCCTTGCAGGAGTTTCTCAATTTCAGACGTGTGTTTTCCTCACACCGCACACCCTGCACAAGACAGGAGGGCCTATGGTGGGTAACGGAGAACTACCTCTGCTTCCACTCTCACTCTTAGGACCTCTGACTCATGTTTTAACTTCAAGGTAAAATACTGGGAAATAATCCTTACAAGGAAAAGACAGCTGCACAACTTATCCTCCACTGTCTATACAAAGAGGCCCTGACTCGGTTACACTGCAAAATATCCCCCAGCAGAACCCAGGGCTCAAGATTTTGCAGCAAAGAATGTATTTCATCAGATGTTTTTTCTTTTGGTATATACTTTGAAAGGAGCTCTGGTAGCATAGTGGCTAAGGCACTTGACTGCTAACCAGAAGGCTGGTGGTTCAAACCCACCAGCCACTCCTCAGAAGGAAGATGGGGCAATCTACTTCTGTAGTGATCCTGCCTTGGAAACCCAAGGAGGGGTCGCTATGAGTCGGGTCTGACTCGATGGCACACAACAACAACAATATACTTTGAAAAGCAATGGGATATGCCATCTTTTAAATATTTTATAGAGAAGACACAAAAGCTTTCTTTCTAAGGGAACCTTAAGGAAATATGGTTTAGAATATAAAACACAGTAGTAAGCTAGCCTACTGGAGAGGCACTGCGGGTTTGGCGGCAGAGTTGCTGCCTTCCAAGCAGAGGACGCAGGTTCGATTCCTGGCCAGTGCAGCCCATGTGCAGCCACCATTCGCCTGTCAACGGAGGCCTGGATGTGGCTGTGATGGTGAACAGCGTTCGGCAGACTCCCGCATGAAGACAGACCAGGAAGAAAGGCCTGGTGATCCACTCCTGAGAATGAGTCAACGGAGACCTATGAACCAGTGGTCTGATCCTGTTGAGCATGGGGGCCACGAGTCAGGGCCTTACTGGGCAGTCGCTAACTGCAGCAGCCTAGCAGAGGTCTGTCCAAAAGCAAGAAGGAAACCGTGAACAGCTGGAAAAGCTGCATCACCATGAGAACATCTAAGGGCTGCAGGGGTTTTCAGGGTCCGAAAAAATTAATGACAGAATTTACAATCTGCCCCCGAACTTCATACTGTTGAAGCTGAATGTGGCACCCACTTCAGAGAGAATCCCTAAAAATGACAATCTGGAAATGCAGTACCTGTGACCTCATCTTAACAAGGCAAGTACATGGGAAGGGTGGAGAGGCTGCTTCTAACTTCCGTCTTCCTAGAAAACTGTCAGCAGTTCAGTACCACGGTCCCCTGAAGATTCTACCTCTTTGCAGCACACATGACACATCTACTCCATGGGGCAAGCCCCCTTAGCAACGTGGCCGCGGGAAGGTACTTCCTCTCCCCACCAACAGCTGTGACTGCCTCAGTCAGGAACCACAATGCAAAAGTTATTTTATTTATAATATAAATAAGGAGTTCCAGTGGCACAGGAGCTAAGGCATTTATTTGACTGCTAACCAGAAGGTTGGCGGTTCACACCCACCAGCAACTCCATGGAAGGAAGGCAGAACAATCTACTTCCTTAAAGATTTACTGCCTAGTAAATCAATGGGGGTTGCTATGGGTTGCAATCGACTCAGCGGCAGTAATTTTTTTTTCTCAATGAGTTTGAACGAAAAGTCCTTATCTCTTTCATATTTTAGAACCAAGAGCTTCCCTACCTGCTCATGAAATACTCTTGAAACCAAACCAAACTCACTGCCATCAAGTCGATTTCAACTCAGTGACCCCTATTGTGATTCTAAGGCTATAAATCTTTATGGAAGCAAACTGGCTCACCTCCTCCTGAGGAGCAGCTGGTGGGTTTTAACCACCAACCTTTTCTCGGTTAGCAGCCAAGTGCCTTAACCACTACACCATCAGAGCTCCTTGATGAAATATGTGACATACTGTATACACAAACGTAGCAGAAACACAAAAGCACACGGGCATTTTTCCTGTAAAACAGGATTGATGGTTCAAACCCACCCCACCACCCCCTCAGGAACCTATGGGGTAGTTATGTCCCATTGGGTCGCTGTAAGTTGGAATCAACTCGAAGACACCTAACAAGAACAAAGAAAGAAAATCACTACAGTGAGAAATACTTTGAATTGAGGTTGACACACAATCTAGACGGTGAGACGTCTCCCAAGGACTCAACAATGGTCTCTCCAAGCAAAGATTTTAATTTCCAAGGGAAAAAAACAGCACTGTTGGGGCCCAGATTGGTGGTTCAGGGGTAGACTTCTCACCTCCCATGCAGGAGACTCACATTCAACTGCAGGTCAGCGTATCTCACACATGGCCAGCACCCGTCTGTAACAGACATGTATCAATCAGACCTGTGATGCTGACGGGTTTCAGTGGAGCTTCCAGACTAAGATGACTTGGAAGAAAGGTGTGGCAATCTACTTCTGGAAATCAGCCCACATGGCCCTGAGACCAGAACTAGATGGTGCCCAGCCACCACTGTCAACCACTCAGAAAGGGATCAAAACAGGGGATCCTGAAGAGAGTAAGAGAAAAATATAGAACAAAACTCAAAATCATAAAAAAGACCAGCTTACTGGTCTGATGGAGACTGGAGAAACCCCATCTGAGATATGCCCCTAGTCACCCTTTGGGCCTAGCGCTGAAAGCATAAGGTGTAAGGTGAACCTTTTAAGACTGTTGTATACGGTGAACAATTACACCAGGGAGGTACACTCCTTGGAACAATCAACCACGGGGGATCAGAAGGGCAGCATCTGCACAGGGAGACGGCTCAGAGGGAGGGAACGCGTAGGAAAGAAGGGCACGGGAAAAGGCAACCAAAGGGAGGCGGTGGAAGAGAGCTGCTGCGTGACAGGACTGCAATCAACGTCACGAGACAAAGCTGTATGAGCTGCTGCGTGGAAAATGAATCTGCTCTGTGAACATTCACCCAAATCACAATAAAAAGAAATAGCCAACGGAAACCTTACGGATCACGACAGAGTATCGTCCAAAAGAGAGCTGGAAGATGAGTTCCCTGGGCTGGAAGGCACCCATACTACACCAAACCAAAACCCAAACTCACTGCCATTGAGTCAATTTGACTCACAGTGACCCCTCCTTGGGTTTCCAAGATGGTATCTCTATGGAAGTAGATTGCCCAATCATCTTTCGCCCAATCTTCCTTCCGAGGAGGAGCTGGCAGGTCCGAACTGCCAGCCTCCTGGTTAGCAGTCAAATGCTTTAGGCACTATACCACCAGACCAAACTATACAGTGGCAGCAAAATGGATCTGAGCACACCGACGGCAAAGAGCAACACTTCACGTGTGTGACACGTCAGGTCGTCATGATTCAGAATCCACTCGAGGGCAACTAACGAGGACAAGAGATAGGGAAGGGCGATAAAGCACCAGCGTGATCCAAGTTGCACCTGAGGCCCCGGAGGCCTGGCGTGGCTCAGTGGTGATCATGCCCACCAGGGACGTGTGGCAGCACCTGCAGACAGTGGAGACACTTTCAGCGTATCAGACCCTGGAGGGCAGAGGCACAGCTGACATCCGGTGGGTGGAGGCCACCGCTCAACACCCTGCAATGTACAGGACCTCCAGCCCCTACAACAAAGACTGGCCAGAGTGAGGGGGCGGGGGGGTGGAAAAACTCTGACAAGAAGGCAAGACCTGCCCACCCCTGAAAACCACCAGAGGGCTGTACCTCTTGGCCCATCTCTCAACCCATCACCCAAACAAATAAACCAAAAGCTCACTGCTGTTAACTTAGATCCAACTCATAGCATCCCCAAGACGGTATCTCTACAGAAGCAGATTGCCCAACATGCCTTCCAAGGAGCGGCTGGTGGGTTTGAACCACCAGCCTTCTGGTTAGCAGTCAAATGCCTTAGGCACTATGTCACCAGAGCTCCTCTTATCACCCAGACAGGGGCAACTACAATTAAATTAGTACATCTTTGACCCGCACAGTAAATCTCTTCATCAGAAGGTTAAGCATCTTGCCTGCGGCAGCAGAAGTCCCAGGAATGGGGAAAACACATTTAGGAAAACACAAGAATGATCAGCCATCTAAACAATGAAACACATGGGAAGGCTGAACAGCTCAACTTGTTGGGGGTCTAAAAGACATCTGTGAAGGGCCATAAAAGCAGCTCACGGGTGTGAGAACACAGGGGCCTGGGTGGCACAGTTTCTGTATTTTTACACAAATAATCCACACGTTTTGTCTGATTTTGCCTACTTGCAAACCCTCCCACCCTCACGCCCTACCCCATCCTGCTCATTTCAGAAGCACAACATGCAGTGTGCAATGTATGTATGGGTGTGTTATTTACATGGGCACATTAGTTGCAGAAATTCCTAACTAAATGGCGGTGATTTGAACCCACACAGAGGTGCCTCAGGACAAAGAGCCGGGGATCGGCTTCTAAACGGTCACAGCCCCTGCCGATCTCGGGGCAGTTCTAGGCAGTTCTAGTCTGCACACGTGGGTCACTGGAATGCACTGTTTCCATTTGTTCAACAGCCCCAAGGCAAAGGAGAGGCCGGAGAGACCTGTCCGGCAAAGAAGAAAGCAGGGGCCAAACAGCAGGAAGATGCCACTGTCTGTAGGTCGCGGTACACAAGGTCTTGGGTCCGAGAATGGCCGGCACAGCATCGGCCAGGGTCAGCTTTGAGACTTGTGCTCTCTGCAGGAGTAAGCCGGCCAGCCTTCCGCTCCTCTTCCCCACCCTCCCAGGCACACCGTAAGAACAAAATGTGGGCGGAAATAAACGGAAGAACCCCGTCCTCCAGGCACACACTGTGAGAGGTGTACAGTGTTTTCATCTGGCATCCAACACTTCAATTCCATGAGAAGATTTCCTCAGGTCATTAATAACCACCCCGGAACCCAAACACACATACAACCCGCCTGTGTTACTTCAATTCCTAAAACCACAGGACGACTGTTATCACCTAGGGGGTTAACTCACACGGACACTCTCAGTTGCAAAAAATGAGAATTAAAAGAAAAATTCATACAAACAATTCCTAAAACAAAGGGCTTATGGCTCCCCAGGTAATGTAAAGGGGGAGGGGTGTTGTCACTTGAGTGTGCTTTGGCCTTAAATGAACCCAAGTAAAGGCAGGGGATTCTCTGGCAGTTCCATGTGGCCTGACAGCCCTGCTTGTAATGAACTAAGAAGACCTGTGCCCTGTCTTCTCTGCTTGGGCTCAAAGAACCACCTCACAGTGGCGACAGGCATCTAGTCCTGTGCACCAAGTTCCTAGTGAAATGACGCATTTCTTTAAAATTCTAATAAAACTGGCTGCCACCTCGCTGACTGACTCACGCAACCTGCTGGGTGTCGGAGGAGAACTGTGCCCAAGGGGCTCTCAAGGGCTCACTCTCTGGACACAGGTCACCAGGCCTCTCCTCTGAGAAACTTCTGAGTAGGCTCAAGCCTCCAACCTTCTAGTTTGTGGTGAGTGTGTTAACCATTTCCACCAACCAGGGACTAAGGCTCTAGTTTGTTATGTTGTTGTTATGTGCCATCGAGTCGGACCCGACTCATAGCGACCCCTCCTTGGGTTGCCAAGGCGGTATCACTACAGAAGTAGATTGCCTCATCTTCCTTCCGAGGAGTGGCTAGTGGGTTTGAACCGCCAGCTTTCTGGTTAGCAGTCAAGTGCCTTAGGCTCTACGCTACCAGAGGCCTCTCACAATATGACAGTGACTTACATACTGAAATTAAAGTATTTTGCAGTACTTCCTGTAATATTGATAATTTATCATGTATAATCCCGTTCATTCTCTAATCTAAATACTAGTTTATGGATTCTGTTGCAATACCAGTAATTCCTGTCCTGCTCAGGAGACCTTCAAACTGGAATTCTTATAAAACACTCTTGGAAGCACCAGGACTCATGAAAGTTTGTCTACTTTGGTACTTGTTGTTGTTGTTGTTATGTGCCGTCGAGTCAGACCCGACTCATAGAGACCCCTCCTTGGGTTTCCGAGGCAGTATCACTACGGAAGTAGATTGCCCCATCTTCCTTCCGAGGAGTGGCTGGTGGGTTTGAACTGCCAGCCTTCTGGTTAGCCATCAAGTGGTACTACTGTCAATAAAACAGAAATTGACTAAAAAATCTCAACTATAACCATGTCATTAGTGATATAATGAAACAAGGGCAAGAAAAGCAGATTTATGGAAAATACTTTATGACGTATATGTGTTTATTACTCATGTAAACATCACTGGCCCATCAACTCAACCCACCACCCAAACAAATAAACCAAAAAACTCACTGCTGTCAAGTTAGATTCAACTCATAGCATCCCCAAGACGGTATCTCTATCAGAAGCAGATTGCCCAACATTCCTTCCAAGGAGCAGCTGGTGGGTTTGAACCACCAGCCTTCTGGTTAGTAGTCAAATGCCTTAGGCACTATGTCACCAGAGCTCCTCTTATCACCCAGACAGGGGGAACTATAATTAAATTAGCACATCTTTGAAATTTGCTGACTTTCAGCAATAAAAATACTTTAATACTATACAGAAGGAAACTTTGTTGGTTTCCAGCTCTGGTAGCATAGTGCCTAAGGCGCTTGACTGCTAACCAGAAGTTTGGCAGTTCAAACCCACCAGCCACTCCTCGGAAGGAAGGTTCAGCAATCTACTTCTGTAATGACATTGCCTCGGAAACCCAAGGAGGGGTTGCTATGAGTCAGAGATGACTTGACAGCACATAACTACAACAGGGGTTGGAGGGGAGGGGAGGGAACACTGCAAAAATTAAAAAAAAAAAAAACTTTAAACTTATTTTTGGATTGTGTCCTAAGGAAGACTGAACACGTTTATTTATCCATTTGTAAAGCGTGGCTTCAAAACTCAAAGCCAAACTCATTGCCGTCGAGTGGATTCTGACTTATAGCGACCCTCCTTGGGTTTCTGAGGCAGCCAATCTATGGATGTAGATTGCTCGGTCTTCCTTCCGTGGAGTGGCTGGTGGGTTTGAACCACCAGCCTTCTGATTAGCAGGCAATGCCTTAGGCACTGCATCACCAGAGCTCCTTAAAAGCATGGCTTATAACCTTTAAATATTTAAATACATGGTATGTGGGCCTGCACTTGGGCCCTTGTCTTTGGCCAAGTCCAGCAGGTGATAAGCAGTGCCCATAAACAAGCATGTTTTCTGGCATTTAAAGCTTTTCTCAATGAGCTAATTAAGGAAAAACATTACAGGTGCACTTCTGCAGAAATATATATATACACAGAGACAATGGGGAAAAGTCTCAACACATACATCACGTCACAAAATGTTATGAGGAGTCTCTGGGAGCCAAGATCGAGGAGGCTGGTGTTTATAGGTTTTAAGTTAAAAAATAAATAAATAAGAATGCCATGGAGAAAAAAGTAATACAGTAAATCTATGTTTATCAAAAGATATTTTTAAATAGTGAATCCTATTCACATGTTAATGGCCTAACCTCCCCCAAAAAAGGAATTCTTTGAGATCCAATGCTGAGCACGAAGCCAAATAAAAACCAACATTTTATTCCAACGTCCCCAAATCTTGTTTCATCTTGGCCCTTCTGTCCCAAACAGGAGCCACAGATAAACCAGCATTCCTACTCCAAAGCACAAAGCGTCCACCCTGCCCACCTCTTCCCTTCTAACACCACTGTCCTGTTCCGTTTTCATGAACACAGTGACAAATGCTCCTGTTGGCAGGGACAGCTGACCCTCAGAAGATTCTGAGGCGGAAGGAGAGAGATAAGTAGATGCCTCACTCCCACACGCTGCTGCTCCCTTCCTCCCCGGCTGCATTTCAACAAACAGGGGTTCCCGTTCTTTGCCACAAGAACCCCCACACCTACTGCTGTAACTGGCAGAGTCACGTGATACGATGTCCTGGGACTCAAGTTTCTCACGCTAAGCCTGCACGGCACTCTTCCCGAACAGTCCTGAGTAAGGCAGCAAAATGTTTTATTCAAGGAATGTTCTCTGAGAAACGTTCCCAGAAGCTGTCCTGCCAGGACCATTCCCGAGCTAACGAACATGAGACCTGATAAAGGGGGACTCTGTCCACTCTGGGAGAGCCGACAGAGCCCCGCATCAAGAGTAGAGTCCATGAGAAAATCTCAAAAATGAATCCTTCAACAATTGAGAGTTAGAACTGGGGGCAGGGTTAAGTATTACCCTTTATTACAGTAAAAGGAGGAGCCCCAGTGGCATTAGTGGTTAAAGTGCTAGGCTGCTAACCAAAAGGGCAGCAGTTCGAACCCACCAATTACACTGTGGTAGGAAGACGTGGCAGTCTGCTTCTGTAAAGGTGACAGCCTGGCAAACCCTATGGGGCTGTTTTACTGTGTCCTATAGACTCGATGGGAGCTCTGGTAGCATAGTGCCTAAGGCACTTGACTGCTAACCAGAAGGCTGGCGGTTCAAACCCACCAGCCACTCCTCAGAAGGAAGGTTGGGCATTCCTACTTCCATAGTGATACTGCCTCAGAAACCCAAGGAGGGGTCTCTATGAGTCGGGGCCGACTCGATGGCATATAACAACAACAACAATAGACTCGATGGCATTGAGTTTCATTTTATAGGGTTGCTATGAGCCAGAATCGACTCATCGGCAGGGGCTCTGGATAACAGTCAAACACTTGTCAAAAATCTGCTTTCCTAAGCTCCATACGGCATCACTCTTGTGACTCTCCTTAAGAGGTTGGGGTGCACGGCATGAGACACCACATTTTACAAAGAGGCAGAGAGTACTCGATTCCTAAAGGAAAAACAAACCAGATAAAAACTAACGGCATGTCCGAGAGCTGGATTGTCAATGTTAGGGTTATGGACCCACCTGTCTTATGGTTTTCGATTCAAAACACATTCACTAACCACCTGTTATATAAGTGAGCTCTGGTGGCACGGTGCCTAAGGCATCTGACTGCTAACCAGAAGGTTCGCAGTTCAAACCCACCAGCAGCTCCAGAGAAGAAGATGGGACAACCTACTTCCGTAAGAACTACTGCCTCAGAAACCCAAAAAGGGTCTCTACGAGTTGGAATCTACTCGCTAGCAGTGAGTTTGGTTTAGTTTGGTGATCATATATGTGGCACTTCATCAAAGAGCCTAGAAAAGATGCCACAGGTATGCTACTAACAGGGCAGAAAAGCATGGCAGTGAATGGCTACCACTTTCCAGCTGCGTGACTCTGGGCCAGTTACTGACCCTCACTGTGCTCTTCATCAATACAGTGGGTACAGTTTTAGCATCTCACCCCTAGGGGTTGACTGAGTTAGTGAATGGCTGTCCTTGGCACACAGTAAGCACTCAGGAAACACTAACCCACCAGCTGCCGGTGAGTTGACTCTGAGCCACGGTGACCCCGTGCGTGTCCGAGGAGAACTGTGCTCCACAGGGTTTCAATGGCCGATTTCTGTGAAAGATTGCCAGGCCTTTCTTCCAAGGCACCTCTGGATAAACTCAAACCTCCAACTTTCCAGTTGCTGTTGTTGTTATGTGCCATTGAGTAAGATCCGACTCACAGCGACCCCTCCGTGGGTTTCTGTGGCGGTACCACTATGGAAGTAGACTGCTCAACCTTCCTTCCAAGGAGTAGCTGGTGGGTTTGAACCACCAGCCTTCCGGTTAGCAGTCAAGTGCCTTAAGCACTGTGCCACCAGAGCTCCTTACTTTCCAGTTAGGAACTGAGTATATTAACAGTTCGCACCATCTGCCATATTTATTACTGTCTTCAAAGAATTGTGAAATGTTTTATAATCAAGAAACAAAGCTATAAGCATCTTCTCTCTCACCATTAAAAATATCGTGTCCTTTGGGGGAAAAATATAC
>NW_006921904.1:2790470-2791656 GCF_000298275.1 Orycteropus afer afer
TCAGGGCAAATGAGGTGATAAAACTTAATCATAAATAAAATACTTAACCTCATGAGGCCCAACTTACTCACTAGAGAAAACTCCAAAAAAAAAAAAAAACCCTCAGTGCCATCGAGTCCATTCCAACCCATAGCGAACCCCAATGGGTTTTCAAGGCTGTAAATCTTTACGGAAGCAGACTGCCCCATCGTCCTTCCCTGCAGAAGCTGGTGGGTTTGAACCACTGACCTTCTGAGTAGCAGCCAAATGCCTCATCCACTATGCCACCAAAGCTCCTTACTCATTGCAGAAGAGGAGAAAAAAGGAAAAAAAATCTGTTAAGTATGTAAAGCCTTTAGCTAACAGGTAAAACCCTCCCTCAGCAAATACAAGACAGGAAGAGGTAGAGGCCAAGTTCAGAGGAAAGAGGCAGGGTCACCGTGCACTTAATCCACTAGGGATGATGTAATAAAGGAGATGGGTATCCCATTAGCGGAGAGGATGGCATGGACAAAGCCAAAGTGGCAGGACTGGGTAACTGACCTGTGGCAACAGAATTCACGCGGGGGAGGGAGAAGCAGAGAAGTGTTACAAGATCAGCAGGACTGGAAAACCAGGAAGAACCTGAGCTTAGTTTTGTAAGCAACACGCACATGCCTTGGACAGAATTTTGGAAATTCAAAATACAAGAGTATAGGATGCAAGGAGAAAACTCATCAACGCAACCCAGCACAGAACTCAATACTGGAGAAACATCAGCCACTGAGATTTCCCTGCACGGAGTCCTGGTATCTCATTCACCAACAAGGGCCTTTCATTCCTAATTTCAGAAGTGCCCCCAGCCAACAAAAACAAAAAACAAAAAAAACCACTGCCACAGGCTGAACTATTAGGTATGTCTATGAAGTGGGGCGTATACCCAAGAACATGTTTAGGATTGGCAGACAATGGTCCTATAAGTTTATGTGTATGATCTGAATTCCCAGGTGTATAGTACAGCTGACAAGGGGCAAGGTGGTAGTCACTGCTTGGTCACAGCCAGCTACCAAGAGGGACCAAGTAGTCGAACCTGTGGGCTTGGGACCATAGTCGCAGGGGACATCAAGCTCAATTGACATAACATACTACACAAAACACTGTTCCACATCCTACTTTGGCGAGTAGCGACTGGGATCTTAAAAGCTTGCAAGCTGCCATCTAGATGCAA
>NW_006921904.1:2792556-2802527 GCF_000298275.1 Orycteropus afer afer
GGGTTTGAACCACCAGCCTTCTGTTAGTAGTCAAGTGCCTTAGGCACTATGCTACCAGAGCTCCTACCTTCTGGTTAGCAGCCAAATGCTTTAACCAATGCAAGTTAATTTCACTAAGAACAGTTACGATATACCCAAAAACCCAAACCCATTGCCATCAAGTCAATCTCAACTCATAGTGACCCAACAGGACAGAGAACTACCCCAAAAGCTTTCCAAGGCTGTTATCTTTATGAAAGCAGATAGAGAAGTCTTTCTCCCACAGAGGAGCTGGGGGGTTTGAACTGCCAACCTTTCAATTAGCTGTCAAGCGCTTAATTAACCACCTGCCACTAAGGCGCCTTACAGTTACATACAATAGTAACCTTTCATTGTTAATTACCTATTATGTGCCAAGTGCTCTGTAACCTTATGTCTAATTCTAATAACAATGCAAGGGACAAATATGTCTATTTGCAGACCAGGCAGCTGAAGCCCAGAGAGAGGCCTCGTAACCTGGCTGAGATCCCTCAGCTGGAGGAGATGGGGCTGCGTTGCCAAAGGCCAGGTCTGCCCTACAGCTAAGAACGGGGTCCCCTCCACTACCCCACTGAGCATGTAGGCAAGGGGACACGGCTGCCAAACTTAGTACAGACTACTGGTTGCTAATTCTTGAATGTTCCTTGCAAATAAATGACATTAAAAGGCTAAACACCAGTCATGGAACAACAGAAGGGCAGTATTTGCACAGGGAGACAGCTCGGGGGCACGGGAGGGAAGGACACAGGGAAGAAGTGGGAAGAGGGAAGAAGTGGGAAGAGAGCTGTTTGTTGTGGGGAATGGCAGTCAACGTCACGAAGCAAAATGTATATGAACTGCTGAATGGAAAATGAATTTGCTCTGTAAACTTTCACCCAAATCACAACAAAAATTGGGAAAAAAAAATAAAAGTTAAACACCAGTTACTCTGAGTTCTAGAGTTCCCGGGAGGCATAGACAGTCAAGCGCTAGACTACTACTAGCTGCCGAAAGGTTGGTGGTTTGAACCCATCCAAAGGCACCTTAGAGCACAGGGCTGGTGCTGTCCTTCTGAAAAGTCACAGCCTTAGGAACTTACGGAGCCGAGTTCCACTCTGACAGCCGTGGGGTTGCCACGAGTTGGAACTGATTTGACGACAAATAACAACAGTTTCTAAATGCACACACGTATCCCTTCCACAGATGCATGAAATGCAATTCATTGGCACCCCACATACAGCAACACAACAGCAGAAGGGCATACGGTTGGTTCAAGTCCCTAGGACCCCACTTAAAGACAGCAAGGCTCGGAAAGCAAATACGGACCCACTGCTGCAGGTCAACGGGGAAGGCCCTGCCCACGCTGGTGTGCGCCTGACTTTCTGAGCGCTAAGAAAGAGAGAAAGGAGCCCTGGTGGTGCAGTGCTTCAGCACTCAGCTGCACAATAAAAGGCCAGCCGTTTGACCCCACCAGCATCAATGTAAGAGAAAGATGTGGCAGCCTGCTTCTGTGAAGACCGCAGCCTTGCAAACCCCACTGTTCTGTCCTACAGGGTCTGTGAGTTGGGACAGACTCCAGGAAACCGGGTCAAGAGAGGGAGAACAAGAGGTCACGTGAGAGGAGGGGTGCAGTCCTTGTCACCCAGCTGGGGGCATCGCAGCTCCCCACTAACACCGAGGGAGAACAAGAGGCCACGTGAGAGGAGGGACGCAGTCCTTGTCACCCACCCAGGGGCATCCCAGCTCCCCACTAACACCGAGGGAGAACAATACCCCACGTGAGAGGAGGGACGCAGTCCTTGCCATCCTACCTGGGGACAGCCCGGCTCCCTACTAACACCAGCTGTCCTTCCCGAAGCTGCTCCCTGAGATCTGCCAAGTGCAACATGGCCGGGGCAGAAAACCATAGGTGGTTTCTGACCATAGAAGGTTTCATGGACTGTACAGAAAGGGCAAGACATTCCAAGGAGAAGGGGCACCAGTCCACGTCCACGCGTGATTTCAGTTGTCCAATGAGCTCCCTGTAGGATCTAGTGGAACAAACAGGCCCCCAGCTCTTCCTTTTGACATGTTTAGAGATAATTTAAGGAGTTCTGGTGTGTAATGGAGCTCTGGTGGCATAGTGCCTAAGGCACTTGACTGCTAACCAGAAGGCTGACGGTTCAAACCCACCAGCCACTCCTTAGAAGGAAGACTGGGCAATCTACTTCTGTAGAGATAGCACCTCGGAAACCCAAGGAAGGATTGCTATGAGTTGAAACGACTCAATGGCAGTGAGTTTGTTTTTTTGTTTTGGTGTGTAGTGGATAAGGCATTTGCCTGTTAACTAGAAGGTCAGTGGTTCAAACCCACCAGCCGCTTTGCAGAAGGACAATGGGGCAATCTCCTTCTGTAAAGATTTACCACCTTGGAAACCCAATGGGGTCACTATGAGTCAGAATCAACTGGATGACAGTGAGTTTTTGTTTTTAGATAATTTTGGGGAAGGAGATACTGTCAAAAATAACAGTATCTCAAATTACTTTTTTATACAAAAAGGAAACCAAAAACTGGAGATCATAAATAAGAAATACGACAAAAAGAGAAGAAATATAGGCTCCAGGGCTAGACTTCAGGTTTATGAAGCCTACTGAACAACTTCGAGTACCAACCAATAACCAAGGTCCCTTCTTAAGCGGAAAAGAGGTGGCTGCCTCCCACTAACATCCTTAGACTCAAGTTCATTCCAACAAAGTGAACTCAGCTGTTAAAAAAGGTACAACTGGAATATTCTCCATTAACAATTTTCCCTCTAAACATTAACACCTGCTTTGCATATCTGTATCTGAGTATCACACTTGTCAGCACTTATATATTTATTCTGAAAATCAACATCTCCATAGTAATCCTCAAGAAGATCTTTTGTAAAAAAAAAAAAATGTTTTGATTGAATAGCCATAATGCCATACCTATTCCTAAAATAAAAACCAGGAGTCAAGTTCATTCATGTGCTCAGCTGGCACTTACCAGGCAAGGACCATATTGTAGGCACTGCACTTGGCCCCGGGGACCTAGAAACAGTCAATGGATTCAAAACATCAACAAGTTGCTGGTTGAACCTTTTTTTTTTTCCCCAAAAAAAAAAAAAATGGCTTCTGGTTACAAACATACCTAAACTGAGTTTCTGCCTGAAGTAAATGGTTTAACAACATGCCTAAAATGCTGAAAGAAACAAGCTCCCCAGGACTGCACCCACAACTGACTTTAGAGAAGCTGTAAAACCCTCATAAAGGCCATGAGCAAACTGGAACCTGATTGGGGAGTTTGGCTGGCTCAGTTTCTCCAATCCTGGAGTGGCACATTTTGAAGTCAATGGTTGTCAGCTGATGGGCACAAGCCAGCTGACGACAAGATCCCTGATCCTACTTAAACTGGCAAGTGCAGACAGGAAGGCGCTGCCTACCACCTGCCCGGGAATTAACACCACGGGGCAACTGCATAACAGGTCGAGCTCAGCAGCACTCAGCCGAGAGCGATCTGCTCCCACACACCAGGGGACATTTGGAAAAGTCTGCATTTTTGGTTGTCACAGCTTGGGGTCGGGGGAGCTACTGGCATTCTAGTGGGTAAGTGCCAAGGGCGCTGCTAAACATTCAACAATACACATGACAGTCCCCCGAATAAAGCACCAAAACCAAAAAACCAGTGGAGTTGGGTCCGACTCATAGCGACCCCTCCTTGGGTACCCGAGGCGGTATCACTACGGAACTAGATTGCCCAACCTTCCTTCCGAGATAAAGCACCATCCCTCCCAAATTGTCAAAGGTGGGGAGTTTCAGAAACCCTTGTCTATTTCTATATAGTAGCTGCCAGTGACAAGTATCACTCATTTCCTGGCCACTACTAAGCGACGCTACTGTATGCAACGTCTCATTCAGTATTGCTTTCAATTGCTATCATTAGCTTCAAATTGCTGTCCAACCAGCAGCAAGTGTCATACGTAGATCACAGTGGGAAAAGCTCCCGAAGAACAGGGCACCACTTAGTGATCAGGATGCCCGACAGTTTAGCTGTGCTTGGAAATATGTTCGAGTCCCAGGGCGGTGCAAACCGTTAGCAGCGGCTGCTAACCAAACGGTCAGAGGTCTGAATCTACCCACAGGCACCGCGGAAGAAAGGCCTGATGTCCCACTTCTAAAAGCCCAGCCACTGCAAACCCTACGGAGCACAGTTAGACTCTGACACACGTGGGGTCGTCATCAGTCAAAATCAACTCATGGGTGACAGGGTTTCCAGCTTGGGAATACATCCCTCGCACACTTACTGTTTGTACTGTAATGAGATGTTACCTTTTCTTTACATTTGAGAAGAGATAGACTATTACAGTTTAAAAAGAGAGAGACTGACTCAGGGTCTGCATTAGGAGAGGCTCTCCAGATCACACCGTAAGTTCAGACTCTGACTTGCCCCTCTGGCTTCACATTCCAAGTGATAACCAGTAGGCTGATTAGAAATCAAGCTTGGGATACAAATGCATCACAAGATAAAATGTTTAACTTGAAAGAAACGAAAACGTCCCAGAAATACCAAAGTCTCCAGCAGCTGAGGGAAGAAAAGCTGTGGATTCTATAACAAACTCACCAATGGTGGGCAAGCTGGATCTTCGTCTATAGAACGACAGGGAAGGAGTTTATGATCCCTGACGGCAACCTTAGTACTCTATTCGTCACTGAAATGAAATCCAACCAGCAAGCCTCTTCACACTGAACGAAGGTATAGTGAGAGAGAGAAGGTACTTCCTAGCCCAACTAGAAGAATGTGAAGTCAGGACTTGCCAGCGGCGCATGTTGTCCTGTAGTTCCCCCCACTTGCACTAGGGGGCACAGTTCTTCCAAAAGGGAGCCCAGGGCCTCCTGCACACAAGGACAGGCTTCCTGGGGGCTGGGACCCCCACAAACTGAATACCAAATTTTATGCTTTCATCAGCTTTTCTAAGGGGCCCAGAACACACACACACAGTTAAATAATTGCCTTAAAGGCAGAACCTCACTTTTCTCACAGATGAAAGCAATTAGACACACAGCCTGCTGGCACTTTATCACTGGACAACCTACAACTCTTGCAAAAAGTTCCAGGGTCTTCTTACAGGCACAAAAACAAAGGTCTGTGGATTTGAAATGACTAAAGTCCCACAGTTATAGATATTTCTTTATTAAAAAAAAAAAAAAGGCAAAAATAAGTATTGGTAAATGATTCATTCCTTTTCGGTCCTCCTCTTACTATGTGGGTATCACACCCCAGACCCACTTTGGAAAGCTGGATGTTACGCATAAACTCTGGTGCTATGTTCCTAACACCAGAATACATTAATCACTTCGGCCTCTACACACAGTTGTTTGGGAATAAAGCAGCCATCCAGAAAGCAGGGCAACTTGAAATACTATATCCAATTCAGTCAGCTACAGCCAGCTGGTCCCTAACAGGGGCAGACTCCCACCAAGCGAAGTGCTGGGTGATTTCAAGATCCTCCTGGATTCACAAACATTCCTTGGCTTTCACTGAAAATCGCTTCAGACTCCCTTCAAGACAACTAAGTTTACTCTGAGCCACTTCAAACCCCAAACTTACAGAGAATTTATTAAATAAACACAACCAAGAAAGGAAAAGGAGCCAAGAGGGGAAAAACAGACTCTCAAGTCAAGTTTCAAGTAACTGTGGTGTCTTGTCTTCAAGTTTTAAGACTCACTGACAAAAGGGCATTAAGTCTAATCTTTAAAAAATATCCAAATTTCTTGTGGTGATGGGTGCACAGCTCTGTGACTATACTAAAAACCAGTAAATTGTCCATTTTAAATAGGCAAGTCATAAAAAGAGGAAAAATAACCCACTGTTTGCATTAAATGAATTTTCTTTAAATACAAGTTTCAAGTCTACCAAGGGCAGACAGCACAAACAGTGACCTTTTGATCTCATCTTCTGAAATAATCCCAAACCCTCAGAGAGCGGGTTTTGGTGACCACAAGAAGTGAGACCTCTCCAAAGCTCCGGCCGGCCGGCCTAGGGAGCTGCGGGCGATTAAACCCAGCCAGCCTCCCTTCTCATACTTCATGAACCCGTCCCCTCTGGAAGTGCCGGCACCCCCAGCACAGGAAGCCCGCGCACGTTTTGCAAAGGAAATGCTAGAGCAGACCTTTCTTGGAGCAAAGCACGTCCCTGGTGAACGTTTTATGGGGCTGCCTGCACCCAGGCGTCGCGCAGACCGTCTCGCCGCGCGGGGGCCGCGGGGACCCGGGTGAGCCCGCCAGTGCGCCAAGGAAACTCACCTTCGCTACGCACCGCAGGCCAGAACAAACCCTTGCTTACTCACCCGGAGACCTGGGCAAAGGTGCCCGGTGCGCGCGGCCCGGGCCACGTCCCCCTCCCCCGGGCGCCGGGGTCCAGGTGGGGATTAAAGGGGCTCGCGTCCCGGTTCCCAGCGCGCACGCGAGTGCTCCCGGCGCCGCCACCTCCGCGCCAGCGCAGCACTCACCTCGGGGAAGAAGTTGTCCATTGTTCCAAGAGTCCCTAACTTGCCGGCGTCCGGCTCCGGCTCGCGGAAGTCAGCCCGCAGCAGGTCCCGGGGCACCATGTGTCACGGCGCGGCTCCCAGTAACTCGCGCCCACGAGGTTGCTGCCCCGCTGCCATCGCCCGAGCCCTTCTTGGCTCCTTCACCTTTTGTTCGCCCAACCCAAGTCCCCAACTTCTCCGTCCCACCGCAGCCTTTGTCTCGTCCTCCTCCACCTTCCTCACTTCGGGGCGCAGCGCTCGCGAGCGGAGAACAGCTGGTGGCACATTCCTCCCGGGGCCGGGGACCGCGGCGGGGTGCTGAGCAGCGCGTCCCCTCCGTCTGCGCTCCCGCCGAGGCGCCGGGCGCGGGCACGGACAGCCGGCTTCAAAGCGAGTTGCGAGTCACCGTCCCGGCGCGAGCGCGGCCGCGGGGAGTACTCCGGCGCAGGGATCACCGCTCACGCCAGCAGAACTACTCGCAGACCAGCGCACACGCTCCGCCCCGCGGCCCAGGCTCCGCCCCGTGTGCAGGCCTCGCCCCTCCAGGAGCCAAGTGCGCCAGACCCAGGCTCCGCCCCGCATGCCGGCCACGCCCCTCAGGAGAACCAGTGCTCCAGAACCAGGCCCCGCCCCGCGTGCTGGCCACGCCCCTCCTGGAGCCCAGTGCTTCACACTCAGGCTCCGCCCCATATGCCGGCCACACCCCTCCAGAAGCCCAGGGCTCCTGAGCCAGGCCCCACCCCCTGAGCCCGACCCCGCCACGTGAGTCCAGCCACACCTTCCGCTCCTGGAGCCTGGCTACCGCAGGCTGCGCCCTGGCCCAGGAGGGTGGTCCCGCCCCATGAGTCCCGCTGCTCCCCCTGCAGAAGCCGAGCTCCCGCTTGCGCGGGGAGTCCGGCCCCGCCCTGCCTGTCCGGCCCCGCCCTGCCTGTCCAGCCCTGCCTCTTGATCCCGGCCCCGCCCCCTCCACCAGGAGCCGCGCCCTCAACCCGCCCCACTCCGCCCTTCCCAGGGTCGGGCTCCGCCAGGCCGGTGCGCCCCACCCCCACCTAACCACGGCCCCGCCCACTGTGCGTCCCAGGCTGCCGCAGGCTTCTTGGCTGGCGTGGCGTGGTCGGCGCGGGCGGGAAGGGGCTTTCCCTTCCGTGACACTGTCTGAACAGGAGAGCCGGGGTTAAGGGGTCCTCTTGTGTTTCCGATCTTTAGCAGACCATGGAAGGGCACAGAGCGGACCTCATTAATGCAGCTCGGCAGATGCGCGTTCCGGGGAGAAAGCGCGGTTCGCGCTCTCACCCAGCTGCTGGCGAGATCAAAGTGAAGGGAGAGGCTGAGCAGAATTTCTGGAAGCTGCCATCCCAGGTTGAGGTGCCCTCCCGCAGTCAGATTAAAAGGCGTTTTTTTCTTAGCAGCGAGGAAATGTCTTTTTGAACACTGGGAGAGGACGGGGCCAACTGAACCTTAAAAAATAGAACACTTTGGTGGACTTAAAAGGAAATTTACGAGCAGATGGGAGGAGACAGATGACGGACTGAAACCTCCAAGAATTGAATCCTGTCTTCCTGTAGGGCAATTACTCAGACCTTAACCTGCACAGAGATCACCAGAGACTAGTTGAAATGCAGGGTGGAAGTCAATGGGGCAGGGCCTCACCGTCTGCATTTCTAACACACTCCAGGTGAGACTCGCTGCGTGACCGCCCCTTGAGCGGCAGGGCCTCTCCGAGTGAGGACTGGCCCTGTGCTGGTCTATAAACTTATTGGCGCCTGTTTGTAACAAGACAAGTATTGATCGACAGCGGTGGTTTAGAAAATTCTGTAGCAATTTACCAATGCCGCCACTCCATGCACGGGATCGGTGGCGTCTTTCAACCTGGTCTAAAACAAGTTGGGTGTTATAAACCTCGTTGGGTGAGTCACATGGCACAAACCTCGTCCTGTTACTAGTACCTGGCGGATTGAAAATAAAACACGGCTGGTTCTCCACCACGGTTAATCTGCGAAGCTCTCTAGGGTATTTGTCAAATGCTATTCATCCTTTAAAGAGCTCTGGTGGCACAGTGCCTAAAGCATGTGACTGCTAACCTCAAGGTTGGTGGTTCAGACCCAAGAGCCACTCTGGAAGGAATGTGGGGAAATCCACTTCCGTAAAGATTTACTGCCTGGGAAACCCAATGGGGGTCACTATGAGTCGGAATTGACTTGATAGTGGTAGGTTTTGGTTTGGTTTACTCATCCTTTGGGAAAAGTGCACTGGCCATGGTTAAAGTGCTTGGCTACCAACCCACCAGCCATTCCATGGGAGAAAGATGTGGTAGTATGGTTCCTTCAGATTTACAGCCTTGGGAACCCTAGGGGACAATTCTACTCTGTCCTACAGAGTCTCTAAAACCAAAAACCAACGCACTGCCATGGAGTTGGATCCAACTCATAGTGACCCTTCCTTGGGTTTCCAAAGCAGTATCACTACGGAAGTAGATTACCCAGCTTTCCTTCCAAGGAGTGGCTGGTGGGTTTGAACCACCAGCCTTCTGATTAGCAGTCAGATGCCTTAGGCACTACACCACCAACTCCCACAGGGTCTCTAGAAGTTAGAATTTACTTGGCAGTGGGATTGGGTTTTATTACTCATCCTTTAAGGAGCCCTAGTGGTACAGTGGGTAGAGCGCTTGGCTGCCAACTGAAAGATCAGAGGTTTGAATCCAACAGCTGCTCTAACGGAGAAAGGTTTGCAAGTCTGCTTGGGTAAATATTTACAGTCTTGGGAACCCTGCAGGGCAGTTCTACTCTGTCTTATCGGGTCAGTATGAGTCAGAATTGACTAGAATGCATGTTCCTCTTTTAAGACTCAGCTCCGAAAGTCACATCATCTAGGTGAAGCTTTCCCACAGACCCTGATGTTGGATCACTCAGAACACCTGAGCCTTGAAGGGGAAGCTATAGAAGTGGACTAAACCCCAATTAGCAGAATAATTTGCATGAAAATACCAAAAAAGGATACGTACAGAGCTGTGGTCTGGCAGCAATCCTGAGTGATCCTGACGGCACAGCACAGACAGCTTTGAGAGTGCCAAGTGGTGGTAGGACCTAAGAATTAACCTGAAAATCAGCGCTGCTAGCCAGGGACTGCATGGAGGGCTGCTCTGGTAGCTGGGGAATAAATGGAGGTGAAGAGAAAGGCGGGCTGAGCTGTGGACTTTTGCCTGTCCGGAGGGTGCTGCCATTTTGAATGTTCACAAGCCGCTTGACCATTTTGAATATTTAAAGAGACAGCACTCTTGCAGATTCCAGGGGCTTAAGAACAGGTTCTGCTTGCCAGCAACCACCAGGAGACTCCGGACCTGCAAGACTAAAAAGGTGCAACATTCCTCTTGTTACTCTTATACCCCACACCCACTTGATGAACAGAGGTGTGGCCATCCCCCATTCCCACCTACCTTCTGGGCCCACAG
>NW_006921904.1:2813965-2815484 GCF_000298275.1 Orycteropus afer afer
TGCCAACAAATAGGTTAAAAGTTTGAGGCCCATTCAAAAGCGCTTTGAAAGAAAGGCCTGGTAATCTACTTCTGAAATAAAAAAAATCAGCCGTTGAAAACCCTGTGGACACAGTTCTACTCTGACACACAGGGGGTCGCTGTAAGTCAAAATTGACTCAATAGCAACTGGCTTGTTTTTATTTTTTAAAAAACCCATTTAGGATTTGGAGAGTCGAAGCTCCTGAGGGTGGCAACTGTGCTTCAAAATCTTTATCCCAATGTCTTTTTCAGAGGATGAAGGAATGAGTCATCCTTCTGTAATCTTTGTATGGAAAACCCAGCATGTTTGTAACCCACTCCAGAGCCGTTCTTCATAGTAACATTGTTGCTCTCACCCCACTTCCCTTCAGAAAGCGTAGCTGTATAAATTATTTAATCATATTATTGTCCTACGTTATTGACCCATTTTACAAGTTGACCCACTGAAGGCTCTGCCTTAAGTGTCCAAGGTTGCAAGGAAAATCAAGACAAACAACCCGAGGCATTAACCAAAGTGCTTAGTCAAATGAGTCCTGCTGCTACTTGTGTTCAGATACTAGAGCAGAGCAATTTACAGTCATGACTGTGTTCATCTGCAGGGAACATCTCTGCAAGAGAAATCTAATTAAGGAGGGAGATTGTTCAGATTCAAGTGTGGTGGTGGATTGGTTCCCAGGATAGACCCTGCCATTCATGTATTGGGCAGCCTTGGTCATTGTTACTTCAAAAATCACTTTCCTGTCTCTTAAAAAGATATGGTTAATAATTACCCTCAAATTGCCTCAAAAACTCTTACTGCCAACAAGTCAGATCCAACTCATAGTGACCCCTCCTTGGATTTCCAAGGTGGTATCACTTCGGAAGTAGATTGCCCAACCTTCCTTCCGAAGAGTGGCTGGTGGGTTTGAACCGCCAGCCTTCTCGTTAACAAATGCCTTAGGTAGTATGCCTCCAGAGTTCCTAACATGAACAATTGTGGGCTGGATTCAATACATAAGGGTTGGATTTTAAGGGTTCATTCTAATCCTTTTAAAGGTCTACAGCAGTGTTTTAAAAACTGTGGTCACTAGTTGTCAAGGATTTCATTGTACTTGGATCCACAGTCAACATCCACGGAAGCAGCAGTTAGGTTGTCAAACAATGTATTGCTTTGGGCAGATCTGCTGCAAAACACCTTGTGAAAGTATTAAAGAGCAAAGATGTTACCTTGAGGACTAGTGTGCTCCTGACCGGCCCAAGTGATGACATTTTCAATCAGGTCATATGCATGTGAAAGCAGAACAATGAGTCGGGAAGATGGAAGAACAGGTGCCTTTGAATTATGGGGTTGGTGATGGATACTGGATATACCACGAATTGCCAGAATGAACACACCTGTCTTGGAAGAAGTATAGCCAGAGTGCTCGTTAGAAGGAAGATAGGGAGACGTTGTCTTGTGTACTTTGGACATGTTATCAGGAGGGACTTGTCCCAGGAGAAGGACATCACACTTGATAGAG
>NW_006921904.1:2816196-2817930 GCF_000298275.1 Orycteropus afer afer
GAACAGCCACTCTTGTTACCACTCAAAAAATGTGAAGAGCTCCCCTCTGGGAGCTGTGCTACCCCCCTGACAAGACAGTTAAGGCTAACCCGGTTAACCCACCCTCTGAAAAGTGACAATTAGAGCCTCGAGAATGTTCATGCCAGAATGGACATGTTTCTCTGAGTCAAACTTCCTTCTCAGCCATCCTGTTTGTTTCTCAAACACACCAGGCTGGTGGAGTGTCATATTTTCAAAATAAAACTCCAAAGAATACTCAAGTTAGGATTCCCTTATTTAGTTGCCTAAATGAACCCACAGTTGGCAAAAGGTTACCTCAATACAGATTGGACCCCACTTGAAGTGAGCATTAGGAATGTATGTAAGGAGCCCTGGTGGCACAGTTGTTAAAGTGCTTGGCTGCTACCCAAAAGGTTGGCGAGTCAAAGCCACCAGTTGCTGCACCGGAGAGAGATGGGGCAGTCTGCGTCTGTAAAGATTGACAGCCTTGCCCTGTAAGGTTGCTATGAGTCACAATCAACTCGTCAGCAGTGGGTTCGGTTTGGTTTGTTTTTTTGGTGGCAGAAACGGGTAAGCACTCAGCTGCTAACTGAAAGGGATGTGGTTCGAAACCATCCAGCACCTCCTGGAAAGAAGGACTGGGTGATTGGCTTCTGGAGAGATTATAGCCAAGAAAAGTCAACGGGGCAGTTCTGCTGGGTCACATGGCATCTCTATGAGTAGATATGGCCTCAATGGTGTGCAACAACAACAACAACGTGTGCATACATATGTGTACGTGTGTGTGTGTGTGTGTGTGTACATACATAAATGGAAGTGAATACAGCCTTCCTGTGGTTTTGTTTTCTAACAGCTGTTGGTTTGTACTTTAACTGAGTCATCTTAATTTCCTTTCTGTTTCAAATTGAATTCCTTTGTTGTGGCTGCTGCTGCTGTCCCTGCTTATGGAACTTCACTTTTAGAGTCATTTCCATTATCTTTGTTTTTACTAACTACTCATCTCTTAATTGCCCCAGTCATAATAATACTTTAATTACTAGTTACAGAAAGGGAAGCTTCAGGAAGGTTCTTTCACACAAATTAGTAGTTAATAACTGACACAGGTCTAAAATCCTGTTTTTCATGTTTTGCTATACACTAGTACTTTCTTTCAGTTCACTCATAGCCTTGAAAGTTCAACAATTCAAATGTTTTCAACCTATTTAAACAAACAAAAAAATAAGAGAATTGTTTTAATGTTCTTTAAAGTGCTAGCCCAATGGTCTTTATGGGTCCTAACACTTACAATTCAAAAATCCTCAAGGGATTTTTTTTTTCCCATGTGAAACAAAAAAACAATTATGAGTAACTTCTATAGAAGAATACAATTTGGAAAAAAAATACTTGAAATATTTTACATTGTCATAAGCTAAAACAACTACAGAAGAATAAACACAGCAATAAAGCCGGGGAACAACACTCAAAAGAACTAATTTTGCTAGCACTCATTTTTGTTTCAGACAAAATGAGTTGGGCTAGTGTAGTAGTTAAGGTTATATGTCAACGTGGCTGGGCCTGGTTTTGAGTGGCTGGGCAGCTGGATGTAGTATTCCCCATGGTGAGACTGGTAATCAGCTCCATGGTGGAAGCTACTGGAGCAGTTGAGTAGCTGCCTTAGGGATGTGGTCTGCTTCCAGTACATAAGGAGCAGATTAGAGACGGGTCTCAGCAGCTTTTGGCACACTTGACTCCTGC
>NW_006921904.1:2818785-2827230 GCF_000298275.1 Orycteropus afer afer
CTGTAGTTAAAGCATTGGGCTGCTAACCAGAAGGTTGGCAGTTTGAACCCACCAGTCACTCCATGGAGAAAGATGCAGGAGTCTCCTTCCATAAACGTTTACAGCCATGGAAACCTTATGGGCAGTTCTACTCACAATATGTCACAGCCACCTCGATGGCAGTAGGTCAGTACCTAACTGTTTTTATATGAAGACAGATTTAGGAACAGAACTCGTTCATAATCCGGGGGCTGCCTGTAATTCGAACAATTCAGCAAGTGTGCTTTCAGACTGACATCCTCTCAAGCATGGAGAGTTGTTTTCATAAATTAACCTATTTCCTGTTAAAGGTATTGATTCTGGTCCTGTTGAGTATGATAATTAAATAGTATAAAAATCCTTGAAAACCTCTGTGTTGAAACGTTCTGCCCACTTGGCACCACGTTTGCCAGCTCTCTTAATTTCCTTGTATCTTTATTCCCCACCCCCGTACTGCCCAGTGGCTCAGAGGACACCTTTCCAAAGTATACTATCTCTCCACCTCTCTTGTTAACCATAGCATGTTTGCCTCTCTGCAAACCTTGTGTCCTCACTTATTTCCCTCTCTGACATCTCCAGTCTTCTCGCCTGTTGGCCAATACATGTGACTCTGTCTGTTCTGACAAAAGCTATTCCTTAATGTCTTAGTTATCTAGTGCTGCTGCAACTGAATAGCACAAGAGGATGGCTTTAATGAACAGAAATTTATTTTCTCACAGTTTTGGAGGCTAGAAGTCCACATTCAGGGCGCCAGCCTAGGGAAGGCTTTCTCTCTCTGTCAGCTGTAGGGAAGGTCCCTGTCTCTTCTTAGCATCTGTTGTTCGGTTCCTTGGTGATCTGTCCGTCCCGCTGTGCTTGCTTGCCTCTGTGCCTAATCTGCTCTTTTTAAATCTCAAAAGTGATCAGACTCATAGCGACCCCTCCTTGAGTTTCCGAGGCAGTATCACTCCGGAAGTAGATTGCCCAACCTTCCTTCTGAGGAGTGGGTGGTGGGATTGAACTGCCTGGCTTCTGGTTAACAGTCAACTGCCTTAGGCACTACACAACCAGAGCTCCTGGTTTACATAACACGCTACACAAAAACATTGTTCTACATCCTACTTCGGTGAGTAGTGACTGGAGTCTTAAAAGCTTGCAAGTGGTCATCTAGATGCAACAATTGGTCTCTCTTCATACAGAGCAAAGAATAATGAAGAAGACCAAAGATGCATGACCACAATCAGTCCAAGGGACTAGCGGACCATGTGAATCTCAGCCTACATGACCATAAGACTAGAAGAACTAGGTGATGCCCACCTACCACTGTCAACCGCTCGGAAAGGGATCAGTGCAGGAGATCCTGGATAGAGTGGGAGAAAAATGTGGAACAAAATTCAAACTCATAAAAAAAGACCAGACTTAGTGGCCTGATGGAGACTGGTGAAACTTATGAGACTATGGCCTCCAGTCACCCTTCAGGCCTGGAATTGAACTCACTCCCGTGGCTTCCATCCAAACAATGTTATTGTTGTTGTTATGTGCCATCGAGTCAGACCTGACTCATAGTGACCCTTCCTTGGGTTTCTGAGGCAGTATCACTATGGAAGTAGATTGAGCAACCTTCCTTCCAAGGAGTGACTGATGGGTTTGAACCACCAGCCTTCTGGTTAGCAGTCAAGTGCCTTAGGCACTAACAGTACACAGTGATGTAAGGTGAACGTTTACACCAGGTAGGTACAATCCTTAGAATAATCAATCATGGAAGATCAGAAGGTCAGTATTTGCACAGGGAGCTAACTCAGAGGGAAGGAATGCATAGGAAAGAAGGACAAAGGGAAAAGATAACCATAGGGAGGAAGTGGGAAGAGAGCTGTTACATTATGGGGATTGCAATGTCATGAAACAAAATATATATGAACTGTTGAATGGAACACCAATTTGCTCTGTAAACTTTCACCCAAATCACAATATAAAGTTAAAAAATAAAAAAAATGATTGGTTTAAAATAAACCCTACACTGATATGGCCTCATGAACATAGTAAAGAAAGTCCTGTTTGCAAGTGGGATTATATCTATGGATATAGGGGCTAGGATTCCAGCACATATTTTTGGGGAACATGATTCAATCCATAACTTAATCCATGAGGACACTGGTGATTTGGTGGTAGAATATATCCCTTCCACATCGGAGACTTGGGTTCAATTCCTGGCTGATGGACCTAATGCTTAGCCACCATCCATCAATGGAGGCTTTTGTGTTGCTCTGAGGCTAAGCATAGAGGAACTTCCAGACTAAGATGAACTGGGAAGAAAGGCCTGTATCTTAGTGCTCTAGTGCTGTTATAACAGAAATACCAGTAATGGTTGGCTTTAACAAACAGGCATTTATTCTCTTACAGTTTAGGAGGCTAATAGTGCAAATTCACAGTGCTGGCTCTTGGGGCTGGGTGAAGGGCCCTGACCTTGGATTTTAGCTCTGCATTTTGTTCCAGACCCACCAGAGCTGGAGGCTTCTTCTGACTCACACAGCTGTTGGCTGCTGAGGCTGATGAATCCAAGATTGGCAGGTAAAATGGCACAATACCAAGATCAGCAGGTAACATGGCAGGCCACTAGTTCATATTCAGAAGCTATTGATGAAGACTTGGCCAAACACAGGATCCAAATGTAGTAAAAAGCTACAGACCATGTTCAAAGCTTCTCCTTATATACTGAAAGCAGGCCACACTCCCAAAGGCAACTCCCCTTCAACTGATTAGATGTTCACAGCAGTTTCCACCATGGAGGTGATTACAATCTCTTCATGGGGAATAATTATATCCAGCTGCCAAGCCACTCAAAACCATGGTCCAGCCAAGTTGACACACAGCTACCACAGCCTGACAATCTACTTCTGAAAATCGACCAGTGAAAACCCTCTGGATCACAATGATCCAATCCACAACTAATCATGGGGATGGCTCAGGACCAAGCAGCATTTCATTCTATTGCACATGGGTCACCATGAGTGCTCCTGACTTAACAGCAGCTAACAACTTTCCTCAATCCAACTGCTTCCTGAGAGTGCTGCTGTAACAATACCACAAGTGGGTGGCTTCAATGAACAGAAGTTTATTTTCTCACAGTTTTCTCTTCAAGTGCTTAACTTTTCACTCTTTACACTTCATTCCCAAACACTCAACCCTTCAGTATATTATGATCTGATTTATGGCCTTCCCCCCAACCCATCCTGCTTTCTTGAAGATCACTTGATGTTATTAGGTGCCAAGGAGTTGGTTCTGACTCACAACAACCCTGTGTACAACAGAACAAAGTGTTGCCCAACCCTGCACCATCCCCACAATGGTTGCTATGTTTGAGCCCATTGTTGCAGCCACTGTGTCAATCCATCTCATTGAGGGTCATCCCCTTTTGCACTAACCCTCTACTTTACCAAGCATGAGGTCCTTCTCAGGACTGGTCCCTCCTAATAGCGTGTCCAAAGTACATGAGATGAAGTCTGACCGTTTTTGCTTCTGTGGAGCATTCTGGCCGTACTTGGAAGATGACTGCAATCTCAAGATAACCAAATTCAACAACGTTTTCTCAAATGTCTTCCTCCTTGGCACTGTCCCTCATTAGAAACTTCAGAGCCAGCTTCATGGATGTGCACTGTATGGTTAGTTTCATAGTTCCCCAAAGTCAGACGTCCCATGCTTACTCGGCTGTTGCCGTCTTGAGATTGTTGAAAAGTTTTTCATTTTTCAATGAAAACAACAGATTTTGGGAACAACAAATTATGTAGCTTTCATATGACTGCATTGGTTTGGTTTTCCCATCTCTTTGATCTCCTTCCGTCTCTTTTGTAGGCTTCTTTTCTTCCTTCCTACTCCACAATGTGGTCAATCTTAAGAATGTGTTCTCTACCCCAATCTTACATTTTCACCATGAACATTCAGTACTTCAGCTACCATCTCTTCATAAATGATTCCCAGATTTACAACCCAAGCTCTAAGCCACTCCAACCCCATGTTTCCAACTATCAGTTGGGCATTTCCTCATAAGGGTCTTCTCACACTTCATACTCAGAAATGAGGCCTTCTTCACTCTCCCAGTCAGCTTTTACCAACATCCTTATATTTATTAATGGAATACTCCTAATTAAATCTCCTTGTTGAGTAGATATCAGTCATTCTGAGCTACCTCAAATCTCTCTCTCTTTTTAAAAATATTTTATTGTATTTTTGATGAGAGTATACACAGCAAGATGAGTTCCTGTTTAACAATTTCTATGCATAATATTCAGTGACATTGGTTACATTCTTCAGTTTGCATCAACCTTCTCATTGTTTCTGTTCTAGTTCCATTCCCGTTAATTTAGTCTCACCACCCCCCAAACTTGTAATCTATGCTGTCATCTCATGTTTTCCATTTGGCCTCATATGGATAATTTAAAAAGGAGTACAGTTATCAATGGTGACATTCTTTACCTTTTGAGATAATCTTCTATTGATTTTAGTTAAAAGGTGCTTTCAGAGAATGATTTCCATTCACAGTTTAAAGAATGTCTAAGGTCTGTCATGGGAGTTCTGGTAGCATAGTGGCCAAGACACTTGCCTGCTAACCAGACGGCTGGCAGTTCAAACCCACCAGCCACTCCTCAGAAGGAAGGTTGGGCAATCCTACTTCCATAGTGATACTGCCTCGGAAACCCAAGGAGGGGTCGCTATGAGTTGGGTTTGACTCGACAGCACATAACAACAACAACAACAACAAGGTCTGTCATCTGGGGAGTACTCCCATCTCACTGAGTCCAGTAAATCTGGATTCTTTGAGAATTTATAGTTCTGTTGTAGACTCTTTCGCTTTCAGGGTCCATCTCTTGTGACCTTAATCAGAACATCTAGTGGTGGTATTGGACACCATCTAGTTCTTCTGGTCTCAAGGTAGAGGATGCCATAGTTCATGGAGACAGTCCTGTATTCCAATTTTCCCCCAAATCCTTTGGTGATTGCAGTGAAGTGAATTGCTAACTATGGCCCTTCTAGCCATAATCCTCCAGGGTAGGCCTTAAGTCATGCCCAAGGAGAGGTGGACCTTCCTTGTATGAATGGGACCACTCTTCTCAGTCCACCAGGGTCACCTCACCTGTACATCACCTGTACAGGCATGTACTGTAAATCTTAGTCTCTATGCCTGTTTAGGGCCTCCATCTTGTTGGAGGATGTGACTCAAGTCACCACCATTAGTCTCCTTGAGGATATGAATGTGAATGGCAGAGTTCATTCTCATGCTCTGGATCCTGCATTTGGTTGGTTGTCATCTCTCCTCTGGGTTTGAAACAGCAGCCAGTCATCTGACCTGCCAATATGGATTTGCCAGCCCCTGCAACCACGTGAGTGAGGAGAATCTCCAGACCTATGCCTGACCCATGGATTTGGGACTTGCCAGCCTCCCCACCTCCACCACCATGTGAGCCATTTCCTTGGCAGCATGTGAATTCTGTGAGTCATTACAGTGAAATAAGGAACCCAAAAGTGGGAGGGAAAGTACTGAGGGGAGGAAGAGGAGTCAATGTTAGAGATGATGGAGTGGTTACAGCAGGTTAGAGAAGTTGGACATTTGAGACATCTTTAACCTCCATCTCTTAGGAAATTCTATTCTAAAAGAAATCATTCAGGCAGTGATCCTATTCACATTTCAAGAGGGTCCCCACACTGTGAATCTTGTCAACTTAATGTTGAATTTCTAAGCCTCCTTTGCTTCAAATATGGGAATTTGGTTCTAGCTATCAGATGTACCTTCTCAAAGTTTAACTTAGGAAAAACAAACTACATAAGGAAATGGAAGGCTCCAAGCATCAGCTGTGGTGACACAGGTTGTGGCAGAAGCCACAAGAAGTGTGTGTCTGTGGCTGTGGTGGCAGCAGCAGGTTTCTTAGGCTGATACTTAAAGCAACCAGTGCCCAGGCCTGGTCTGGGCTGTGGTTCTGAGAGTTGGTTCTGGGAATCAACCTAGAGCCCATTCATCTAGTCCTCCCAATGGTACTGCAAGCTTTCTAACATCCTCAAAGAATCTCCTCTTGCTTAAACTCATTGAAGTGGATTTTGTCTGTAGTTTATCAATACTCAGATAAATCGGGTCCATGCTTCGTCAAAATTTTCTAAGCCTTCCTCAGGTTGGGACCAGAAGTACTGTCTGGTGGGGTGCACCAGCCAAGACCAGATCCCATGTGGGCTTCTGTCTCTGTTTCTCCCCTTCGGTGCTCTCTGACCCTCTACTATGTGCATAAGGTCACACAGGTGCCCCAAGGAGCTCCAGGACCAGTGCTTATCAGACCCCTCCTAGAGACCATGGTCTTAATTCTAGGAGGATAGACTGACAAGTGGATTATCCTACTGACCAAGGCAGTTTTTCAATCACATAACTTATTCTAACAAGTTGATTTTAAGTGACTATCATTCACCTTGGGCACAAGGAGAATGCTTTGGTCTTGGGGACCCTGCCAACCCTTGGGCTTGAGCATAGATATGAACTTCATATAAGTCCCTCATAAAAGTGTTAAATATGAACCCCATACAAGTTTCAGGTCTTACCCATCCATGTTCTGACCATGGTGCTCTCTTGGGTCTACATCACCCTTAAGCAATAGGGGAGGCAGCGAGTGCCTTTGGCCTGAGCATCACTTGCCATTAGCACCCAGGACACCACCTCACTCCCTCCACAGGCTCTGTGCCTCAGATCAAGCAATCTTCTGGGTTAACTGAACCCATTTCCTCCTTGCTTTCTAGACCATTGCTATGCAATGTCCCTGCGCCCTTCTGATCAATGTACCTGCAATCACTCTTACCTCCAATCAATATGGTGAAGTTGTGCTCTCATGGGTAGGCCTTAAGTCATGCCCAAGGAGAGGTGGACCTTCCTTGCATGAATGGGACCACTCTTCTCAGAACACCAGGGTCACCTCACCTGTTCTCACTGCTGTTGATGGTGTGTGGAAAACAGAAGGTAGTCACCATGTAAAATAGTATTCTAGAAAGCCATGATTTACAATCTAAACTTAGAGTTCAAGAGAAGACATATTGGGAAGATGTGTTGTTCTATGATTGCACTATACAGTTCTGAATGGTAAATTTAACATGACCCAAATAAGAGTTGTCTTTCACATTTTCCTGCATTCTGAGTTAGATTGTTATTTCTGGTCGTCATTAACAAAGCACTGTGACTACCTTGGAAAGTGTTACATGGAAGCCAGTTTTCACAGGTACACACAGTACATGAAGCACACAAAGGACCACACATTATCATAGATAATGATGGAAGCAACATTAAATGAACGACCTTAGGACATTGCCACCACTCCTCTGTCAGTTCGTCATGCTGGGGTGGCTATCATGCTGCTGTGATCCCAGAAGCCATGTCACTGGCATTTCAAACACCAGCAGCAGCACCATCGGTGGGCAGGTTTCAATGCAGTGTCTTGAGAAGACAGATTGAGAGGCTTGGTGATCTCCTTTCAAAAATCAGCCAATGAAAACTTATGGATCGTTACAGAACATTGACACATTTGCTTTGGACATGTCATCAGGAGGGATCAGTTGTTGGAGGAGGACATGGTGTTTGGTGAAGCAGAGGGCCAGCGAGGGTGAAGAAACCCTTGGTGAGACGGATTGGCCCAATAGCTACAACGAGGGTCTTGAACATGCTGGCGACCATGAGGATGATGCAGTACCAGGCAACATTTTGTTCTGTTGTAGGTAAGGGTGCCATGAGCTGAAGCCAAGTCAACGGTAGCTATCTATCTCTTAGGAAAGGGTAAGAATTGCTGTATTACTTTAGTGCAGACTGGTTCTGAAGAGCCATGACACTGGAAATAATAACAATAAGAGGTAGATTGCTACCTTTTCTTAGGAGCTCTGGTAGCACAGCACCTAAGGCCTTTGACTGCTAACCAGAAGGCTGCCAGTTCAAAACCACTAGCCACTCCTCGGAAGGAAGGTTGAGTGATCTACTTCCATAGTGATACCACCTCAGAAACCCAAGGAGGGGTAGTTATGAGTTGGATCCAAAATTAGCCAGGAGCAGAGCATTTGACAACAAAGAACATGAAGGGTTGGTTTCTGGACATGAAGAGGAATACATGGTGCCTGGGCCCTGAGAAGAATCTTTATGTGGTTAGAATAAACAAATATATATTATGTCTTCTCTATTTCTTACTCTAAAACTTCTTTGAGAAATCACTATACCTTGCATGGGCCTATGAAATTTGTAATATATGTATATATTATATATATGTATGTATATATATACACACACATAAATATATAGCTATAAGGAACCCTGATGAGGCAGTGGTTAAAGCACTTGGCTGCTGACCAAAAGGAGGTCAGTACTTCGAGCCCCTCCATGGCAGAAAGATGAGGTAGTATGCTTCTGTAAACATTTAGAGCCTTGGAAATCCTATGGGG
>NW_006921904.1:2827878-2833051 GCF_000298275.1 Orycteropus afer afer
ATGAGTCGGGTTTGACTCGACGGCACATAACAACAAAACAACAATATATATATATATAGTTGTATGTGCTGTCAAGTCAGCCCTGACTCATAGTGACCCCTCCTTGGGTTTCTGACTCAATGGCACATAACAGCAACAAATATATCTATATCTATATCTACACACACACACACACACACACACACACATATATATATATATATATGTTGTTGTATGTGCCATCAAGTCAGCCCCAACTCATAGCAACCCCTCCTTGGGTTTCTGAGGCAGTATCTCTATAGAAGTAGATTGCCCAACCTTCTTCCAGGAGTGGCTGGTGGTTTGAACCGCAGGCCTTCTGGTTAGCAGTTAAGTGCCTTAGGTAGTATGCTACCAGAGCTCCCATATATATATACTCAGTTATATATATATATACTCAATTGTGGTAAAAGTGTATGTAACACAATGTTTGCCAATTCAGTACATTTTACAGTGACATTGAGCCCATTCATCATGTTGTGCAACCATCCCCATCGTCCGGTGCCAAATTTCCCATCACTATTAACATCCAAATCATGGCTTCCCCTCTGCCCCTCCCTCCTGCCCCTGGTGCCCACTAATATACTTTGGTCTCCATACTTTTGCCCATTCTAAATATTTCATATAAGTGGGATCAGACACTATCTGTCCTTTCGTGACACAGCATCATGCTTTCAAGGTTCATCCATGTGGTAGCATGTATCAGGACTTTATTTCTCCTTAGGACTGAGTATTTCTCCTATATGTATGCATATAGCACATTCTTGCTCCATTCAATGCAATGCAGTTTAATCAAATTATTTATATAGACCTCAGGATCCCTCTGCATTGAAGCACTGAGGTACAGTACAGAAAACAACAGAAGGCTGGCCCTACAGGTCAGAAACTTTGGGCTACGATTGACGCAATACATCCCAGAACTGATTCTATGCAAAATCTCCTTAGCAACCTGGCACTGCATTCTTTTTCCCACCTAAAATGGCCTGAAATTGCCACCACTGGTTCTGCTTCCTTAATGAGTTAAGAATGTGTTGGGAATTTTTTCCCTAAAGCTTCCATTAAATGCAAGTGTTTGGCTACAGAAAGTGTGAGGAGAAACATCGGATACATGTGCAGACTTGTTTATAAAGAACGTCCTAGGCAGTGTTGTTTAGAATAAAGACAAACCTCTCGGTAGGAGACTGGCAAAGCACAGACAGTGACCGTATGTAGCGGCATCCGCTCCGTGTTCATTGTCTGATGCTGTGCACTAAAGCTAAGTGGCTTAAGACAATGATGACTTGTTTTTTCTCCCAACTCTGTCTCTTGCTGGACAGTTCTGCTGTTAATGGGCCTTCCTCAGACAGCTGCAGGCAGATGGCAGCTGAGCTGTGGTGGCTGGTTTAAGATGGCCGCCCTCCCACCTCTCATGTCAGGAGCCTTGGTTGGAATGGCGGGGACAGCTGTGACAGCTGGGCCTTTCTCTCCATATGCTCCTTCTTTACAGTGTGGTGGCCTCAGGATTCCATAAGGAGGAGAGCAGAAGCTACAAGACCTTCTGAAACCTGGAGTAAAAGTCACACGACGTTGCTTCTGCCACCTTTGATTGGGCAAAGACCAACATAAAGTCAGCCCACGTTCAAGATGCTCTTGATGGGAGGAGGTGCAAAGAATCTGTGGCTTTTTTTTGTTGTTGTTGTTGTAAAATTCACGTAACATAAAACTCACCATTTCCAAGTGTACAATCCTTTGGCTTTTAGTATACTCAGAATCGTGTGCAACTGTCACCACTACCTAGTCAAGAACATTTTCATATCCCAAAAGGAACTCCTGTACCATTAGCAGTCCCTCCCCACTCCCTGCTCCCTCAGCCCCAGGCAACCACTAGTCTACTTTCTGTGTCTTTGGATTTGCCTGTTTTGGGCATTTCATATAAATGGAGTCATACATGGGGAGCTCTGGTAGCGTAATGCCTTAGGCATTTGACTGCAAACCAGAAGGTTGGCCGTTCAAACCCACCAGCTGCTCCTCGGAAGGAAGGTTGGGCAATCTACTTCTGTAGTGATGCCATCTCAGAAAGCCAAGGAGAGGTCACTATGAGTCGGATCCTACTCGACGGAAGTGAGTTTGGTTTTGGTTTTCATACAATATGTAAACTTTTGTATCTGTCTTTTTCATTCAGCATAACATTGTCAAGGTTCTTCCAAGCTCTACCATGTATCAGTACTTCATTCCTTTTGATGGCTGAGTAATATTCCATTATATGAATATAGTATATTATATCTGCCCATTTATCAGTTGATGGACATTGGGGTTGTTTCCACATTTTGGCTATTGTAAGGAATGTTGCAATAAACATTTATGTGCAAGTTTATGTTTGAACATCTATTTTTATTTATTTATTTATTTTTGAATGTATACCTTGTATAAGGAGTTCTGGAGGCTCTGTGGTTAAAGCATTGTGCTATAACCAAAAGATAGGCAGTTTGACTCAGCCCATGTGATCTTGAGGCCAGAAGAACTAGATGCCCAGCTACCATTGTCAACCACTTGGAAAGAGATCAATGCAGGAGATCCTGGGTAGCGTGGGAGAACAATGTAGAACAAAACTCAAAATCATAAAGTCAGGTTTACTAGTTTTATAGAGCCTGGTGAGACCCCCTAAACCATGGCCCTTAGTTGTGCTTCAGGTCTGGAATTGAACCCACTCCTGTGGCTTCCAGCCAAACAATAATCAGGCATAAAAGGTGAACATTTACATTGGGTAGATAGACTCCTTAGAATGATCAGTCATGGGAGAATCAAGGGTAGTATTTGCATAGGGAGACAGCTCAGGGGGCAGGAATGCATAGGAAAGAAGGTCACAGGGAAGAGGTAGCTACAGGAATCAAAAACCAACCAAACTCACTGCCGTCAAGCTGACCCATAGCGACCTCTCCTAGGGTTTCCGAGGTGGTATCACTACAGAAGTAGATTGCCCAAGCTTCCTTCCGAGGAGTGGCTGGTGGGTTTGAACCACCAGCCTTCTGGTTAGCAGTCAAATGCCTTAGGCACCATGCCACCAGAGTTCTTGTAACTACAGGAAGGAAGTGGAAAGAGAGCTGTTACAATGTGGAGAATTGCAGTCAATGTCATGAATCAAAATGTGTATGAATGGCTGTATGGAAAATGAATTTGCTCTGTAAACCTTTCACCCAAATCATAATGAAAATTAAAAAAATAAAGACAGGCAGTTTGAACCCATCAGCTGCTCCACAGGAGAAAGATGAGACAGTCTGCCTTCATAAAGATTTACAATCTTGGAAACCCTGTGGGCAATTCTACTCTGTCCTCTAGGGGCACTACGAGTAGGAATCCACTCCACAGCAGTGGGTGGTGTTGTGTGGTGATATCTACAATTGGAATTTCTGGGTCCTAGGCTACTATGACATATTCTAACAATTTGAGGAACTACCAAACTTTTTTCCTCTGTAGTCATTTTTAATCCATTATATTATTCAATTAATTCATCATATTATTCGATAGCTATATTTGTTGATGTGGAAAAAGTTATAAAATCACATGCTTCATTCATATGTGGCAAATATTCATAAAAACAGTGGCATAAAAAAAAGAGAAGTTTATTTTTCTCCTGTAAACAAAACCTAGAGAACTAGAATGTTTCATAAAGTTCCCTGGGGACACTGACTGCTCTCAGCCCTCTCTCACCACCTTACAGTGTGGCTGTTACCTCCTTGTTCAAGATGGCAGCTTCTGCTTCCTGACAAGAGGTAGCAAGAGATAACAAGAGAGGGGTCAAAGAGTAAGCTGGATGCCTCTTAAAGGAGAATCTTTGGAGTTGTCACACATCACACATACCCATTACTTTTGAGTTGGTTCCAACTCATAGTCACACTATAGGGCAAAGTAAAATGCCCAATGGGGTTTCCAAGGCTGTAAATCTTTACAGAAGCAGACTGCCTTATCTTTTTACATTATATTGGCCAGACCTTAGTCATCAACTGTTAAGGATTACAAATAGATTACAAAGAAATGTAATATTTATTCTGTGTTTTGATATACCCAATAGGGCAATCTACTTCTGTAGAGATACCGCTTTGGAAACCCAAGGAGGGGTAGCTATGAGTCGAATTGACTCAACAGCAGTGAGTTTGGTTGTTTTTTTAAAAACTCTTTCATGGAAGAAGAAAGAACACCTTGCAATTTCTTCCCTTTTGATAAAGTTAATTGCATAGTGAGCTATGAATTAAATAACAAAAATATTTAACAAAGCATTATCTCTAGATGGTAAGTAGCCATTCTCTCTGGATGGTCAGTCGCCCTGGTGGTACAATGGTAAGTGCTTGGCTGCTAACCAAAAGATTGGTGGCTCAAACCCACCCAGCAGCATGTTAGGACAAAGACATGGAAATGGGTTTCCGTAAAGATTACAGCTTGGGAAACTCTATTGGACAGTTCTACTGGCTCTGTCACATGACGTCACTATGGGTTGAAAATCACCTCAGCAGCATCTAAAGAAAACATCTCTAGATGATGGGGATGGTGCTGTGGTCGGGTACCATTGAGTCGCTCTCGCTCACTCACTGCCCAGTCTTTAGGAGCAATTAAAATTTGCACTTTACTGTTTTCTATATTTTTTGAATTTTTGTGATACCTATAAAATCACAAAAGTGACATTTTATTTTAAAAAATAAAATACCCATTTCCTCTCTAAAGCAGAACTTTATTCATTTAATCTTTTCTTTCTTTTGATTACTTAAAAATGTTTGTAAAAATGTTTATGTTTAATCAATGTCTGCTATTAGGAGAAATAAAAGTGAGTAGGACAGAGTCTGTACTATTAAGGGACACAGCAGAAGACATGAAAAGAGAGAGGGACTGAAAAGTCATCTCAAAATGACCAAGGAAATTTCTGTAATAGCTGTAGGCACAAAGTCATACAAAACCAAACGCACTGCCACCAACTGACTCAGAGTGACCCCCACTGGGTTTTCAAGGTGGGGTAAATCTTTACAGAAGTTGATTGACTCATGTTCCTTCTGCAGAGTGGCTGGGGGGTTTGAACTGCCAACCTTCTGGTTGTTGTTGTTGTTGTTAAGTGCCGTCGAGTCGTTTCCGACTCATAGCGACCCCATGCACAGCAGAATGAAACACTGCCCGATTCTGCGCCAGCCCC
>NW_006921904.1:2836585-2843346 GCF_000298275.1 Orycteropus afer afer
GCCCGTGCTTACCTTGCTGCCAGAGACCCGGTCCCTCTCGGGAGGGTAACAAGGGAAAGTGTTCAGTGCAGATCAGTGAGTAAGCACCAGCCCGCCCGTACCCACCTTGCTCCTGGAGACCCGGTCCCTCTTGGGAGGGTAACAAGGGAGCCGTCTGAGCACTAGTGACTGGGTTTTACCCCTTTCTCCTGCTCTTCTGGCCTGTTACTCTGTGCTACGCCTGTGCTTACCTTGCTCCCAGAGACCCGGTCCCTCTCGGGAGGGTAACAAGGGAAAGTGTTACTAACCTTCTGGTTAGTAGTCAAATAAATGCCTTGGGCATTGTGCCACCAGAACTCCTTAAAATAGTAAAAATCTCAAATGCACTGCAGTCCAGTCAGATCTGACTCATAGTGACCCCTCCTTGGGTTTCCGAAGCAGTATCACTATGGAAGTAGACGGCCCAAACTTCCTTCTGAGGAGTGGCTGGTGGGTTTGAACCAGCAGCCTTCTGGTTAGCAGTCAAGTGCCTTAGGCACAAACAAACTCATTGTCATGAGTGGATTCTGAGTCATAGTGACCCCCACTGGGTTTCTGAGGCAGTAAATCTTTATGGAAGTAGATTGCCCATTCTTTCTGCAGAGTGGCTGGTTGGTTTGAATTGCCAAACTTCTGGGTAGCAGTCAAACGTTTCAGGCAAAAAAATGATCCTTGGGTGGGAGGGCAATGTCAGGAAAAATCGTCAAAGGGAGCTGCACTTGGTCTCAGACAGAATGGATAAATAGGAATCTACCAGGTTTAAAATAGAGGAGAGTGCAAACTATGGTATATGGAAGAACTCAGACATATAAAAAGCACTTATAGCGAAGGTACCAGATTCAGAGCAGTTACGACAGAGTGTGTGTGTGTTTCTGAGTTACAGCAGACAAGTCTGGAAAGGTTTCTTTAACCTTCTGTGAAGTTAGTTCACAGCCTGTGTGATGGCAAATGTTTAACAACTGACTCTCTTGTGGGGAGGAGAGGCCCTGAGTTACAGCACTTGCTGATTGCCTTGGTGTAAATACTCCCACCATGACCTGTTTTAAGCCACCAACAGTATACACTAAATGGGCAGTTGGGAAGAGGTGCACAGTAACACACCCTTATTTAATTTTGTCACCGTGTAGATGCAACAGACACAAATGACTTCAACAGTATGGATAATAGTAACATGTACTAGAATAACTAGGAAATGATGAGTTAGGAACTTGGGATTTTAGTTGATTTAACTGTCAATGTATGTCATTTAATTTTGAATAATGGTTGTGTTTAACAACTGGCTCACAGAATTCCTGAAAATCTAGCAGTCCATGTGAACACACTGTGGTTTAATGTACCAGAAGCAGACCACATCCCTAAAGCAGCTACTCAGCTGCTCACAGTAGATTCCACTAGGGAGGTGATTGCCAGTCTCATCATGGGGAATACTAGCACCAGCTGCCCAGCCACTCAAAACCAGGCCCAGCCAAGTTGACACACAACTTTAACTACCACAGTGGGGGATCACTTAAGCCTCCAGAAGAGAAGTATGCACTATCTTCGGATGGAAGGGGAAGATAAAGAAAGAGGTGGAGCTCCAAAGTAGGGAGAGAGGAAATCTGGGTTGAGGAGGAGGATGAATTTTCACATAGGGTGCTCTACCTGGTCTCAGTATCTTAGTAAACCAGGAGATAAGAGGATTTGCGTGTTGACTCTGATAAATTGCCTATGTTATGTAGTGGTGGGAGCTTTGGTTCAAACCCACCAGCCACTTCTCGGAAGGAAGGTTGGGTGATCTGCTTCCGTAGAGATACCACCTTGGAAACCCAAGGAAGGGTCGCTGTGAGTTGACTTGACTCAACAGCAGCGAGTTTGGTTTTTTTGGTTTATGTAGTTACTATCTTGAAACCAGAGTACTGCAGCCTCCATGGTGTAGGAGCTACACTGCCCACGGATTCTAGCAACTACAAATCATGGAGTAGGAGGATTGGGAACAGGAAAAGCAGTAGATCCACAGTGCTCCTGGATCAGGATAGAGTCCGGCACACATGGGAAGGCATCCAGATAGGAAGATGCAGGAAAGCTAGGGGGGAGGCCCACAGTTCACAGAAGCAACCAGATGGAGCCCCTCCATCTTCCCCTCCAAAGCCACGAGCCTCCAGCATCTTCACCTCCTGCTCCCACCAGACAACATCACCTCCTCCCTGCTCTCCGGTGCTGTCTCTTCTCACACTCATCCTTTCTCTTTCCAGCATCATCTTCTCCCCTCCCGATTCATTCTGCTCAGTAGACATGTTCTAGTGGCCCCTCTTTCCACCTCTCCATTGATGCAGCTCATCCTCCGGCTGCCACCGCCTTGCTCTTCAGCCCCCCCCCCCTCCCGGGGGCCTCCACTTGGGCAGTGCCCTTTCTTTTTCAGCCATCTCTCCTCTCTGCAATGTTCCAAGCAGCTTCTTTGTTCCACAGCAGCCAGAGTGATCTTTCAAATGGCAGATCAACACCACTTCACTGCTGCTTTTCAACGCTCTCACGGACTCCAATAGGAGAAGCGGTGGGTCAGTGGTGGATTTCTCGCCTTCCATGTGGGAGATCCAGGTTTGATGACAGCCAATGTACCACATGTATGGTCACCACCTGCCAGTCACTGGTAGCTTGCATGTTACTGTGATGCTGTGTAGGTTTCAGTGAAACTTCCAGACCAAGACAGACCAGGAAGAAAGGCCTATGATCTATTTCCAGAATCACCCAGTGACAATCCTATGGATCACAACTCATCATGAGGATGGTGCTGGACCAGGTAGCGTTTCATTCAGCTGTGCTCGGGTCACCATCAGTCAGGGGCTAACTTGATGTTAGCTAACACTTGGAATCAAATGCCAACTCCTTTAGAGGCTGATCCACCCTATAGGATTCGTCTCCTACTTGCCTCCTCTCCCGGCCCTACCCCAAAGCCACACTGGCCCGGCTGTGCCTGGAGTACACCCACCCACAGTGCATGTCCCTGCCTCAGGGCCTTTTCATGGGCCTTTCCTTTACCTTCAGCTTCCCAACACCCTCTGCTCAGTCCCACTCCTCTGCATGACCGCCTCCTGTCCATCCTCATTCCGGGCTCAGCTTAGGCCTCACCTGATGAACTCATCCAATTTTGCACGGACACCCCTGTTATGCTGGTCACCTTATTCCATACACTTATTTTCTTCATAGCATTTCTTACTCTTTGAAATGACCTTCCATTGTTTTCGTTTATGACAGGGGTCAGCGAATATTTGCTCCTGGCTAAATCCAGCACACTGAATGCTTTTGAAACTAAGTTTTATGGGAACAAGCCATGCTCATTTGTTTAGGCAGTGTTTCTGACTTCTTTTGTGCAATAGGAGCCTTGGTGGTGTGGCGCAGTGGTGAAGTGCTCAGGTGCTAACCAACAGGTCATGAGTTCAAACCTACTAGCTGTTCTGGGAGAAAAATGGGGCAATCTGCTTCCATAAAGATTACAGCCTTGGAAGACCTATGAGGTAGTTATACACTATCGTGTGGGGTCAATATGAGCTGGAATCGACTTGACACAATGAATTAGTTTTTTTGGGTTTTGCACTATAGTGCCAGAGTATCGGGAGCTCTGGTGTCATAGTGCCTAAGGCATTTGACTGCTAACCAGAAGGCTGGCGGTCCAAACCCATCAGCTACTCCTTGGAAGGAAGGTTGGGCAATCTACCTCCTTAGTGATACTGCCTCAGAAACCCAAGGAGGGGTCCCTAGGAATCGAAATCAACTCGATGGCAGTGAGTTTGGTCTTTTTGAGACCCTTCAGAAAATGTCTGTTGATCCCTGGTTATTCTTTCTGTATTTACATGTTTGCTTTTTATTGCCTTCCCCTGCTATAGGGGCCCTGGGTAGTGCAAATGGTTAACACACTTGGCTGTTAACCAAAGGGTTGGAGGTTGGAGTCCACCCAGAGATACCCTGGAAGAAAGGCCTGATTATCTCCTTCTGAACAATCAGCCCCTGAAAACCCTGTGGAGCCCAGTTCTGCCCTGACGCACAGGGTCTCCAGGAGTCAGAATTGAAGCAAGTATGTTGGTTTGGTTTCCCTCAAGAAATGTCAGCTCCTTAAGTGCATAGAGCTTTGTCTGTTTTATTCACTGTTCCTCTGGCCCCCAGAAGAAACCAGTCTACACAAATGCAGGAATGATAGTGAAGGATGGTGATATTGTTCAGTCAAATATTTGAGTGCTACATTGACCGGCTCTTCTCCTGTCTTCCTCATTCATTTCCAGATCTCACACGCATATGAGGCGATTGAAAACACCATGGCTTGGGTTAGGCATACCTTAGTCTTCAAAGAGACATCTTCGCTCTTCAGCATTTTAAAGAGGTCTTTTGCAGCAGATTTGCCCAGTGTAATACGACACCTGATTTCTTGACTACTGATTCCATGGGTGTTGATTGTGAAACCAAGTGATATGAAATCTTCGACAACTGCAATCCTTTCTCCATTTATCGTGATGCTGCTTATTGGTCCAGTTGTGAGGATTTAATTTTCCTTATGTTCATTTTCTTTAGGTTGGCAAAAGTACCATGGACTGCAAAAGGTCTAACAAATCTGTCCCGGAGGAAGTACAGCTGGAATGCTCCTTGGAAGTGAGAATGATCAGACTTTGTCTCACCTACTTTGGTCATGTTGTCAGAAGGGACCATTCCCTGGAGAAAAGTATCATGCTTAGGAAAGTAGAAGGTCAATGAAGAAGGGGAAGGCTCTCAACAAGATGGACTGACACAATGGCTACAATGATGAACTTAGGTACAGCAAGAATTGTGAGGCTGGCACAGGACTGGGCAGTGTTTTGCTCTGTAGTAAATGGGGTGACTATGAGTTGAAGCTGACCTGGCAGCACCTGACAACAACACATTGACCAAGCCTAATGATGATAATAATAGTAACAGAAATAACAGATGCTCAATGTTCTGATTACCTAGTGCCTCTCTGCCAGGAATATACCACAAATGGGATGGCTTCAACAAACAGGAGTTTATTCTCTTACAATTTTGGAGGCTTTAAGTCCCAATTCAAAGTGCCAGGCTCTAGGGGCTGAGTGAAAGCCCCTCAACCTTGGGCTTTAGCTCTGCCTCCTACTCCCAGCCCACTGAAGCTGGAGGATTTTTCTTCACTCAGACAGCTACTGGCTGCTGAGGCTGACAAGCCCAAAGTTGACAAGTAAAAAGGTACAGTCCCAATGTTACCAAACAAGACGGCAGGTCATTGATTCAAGTCCACTGAAAGTCCTAAGGTCAGCAGAGCATTACAGGCTGCTGAACATTAACACAGCCACATGCAGGTTCAAGCATGCCATAAGCTAGAGACCGTTCCCAAAGCTGCTGCTTATATACTGGAAGCAGCCCACATTCTAAAGCAGCTACTCAGCTGCTTGTGGTAGATCCCACCATGGAGCTGATTGCCAGTCTCATCATAAGGAATAACTACCACCAGCTGCCCAGCCACTCAGCCAGGCTCAGCCAAGTTGACACCCAACCTTAACTACCATGCTGTGTATTTGCAAGAGCTAGTGCCTATGCTTTATAGACATTGTGCCTTTTAATGCTTATGTTAGCTGGGGAGGGCAGTATCATTTTACACATAAAGAAACAGGTTCATACAACTCAGCAACTGCCCTGTTTCCCACCATTAGTCACACACACATCTGCGTGGGGTCTCAAGCCTGTACTCTTTTTTCCATCCTATCCTGGAAAGGACATCAACTTTCAAGTAAGACGAAGCTGGGTTCAAATGTGAGCTTTACTGCTCTGCAGTTCAGAGTTCATGGCCATTGGTTTATTGTCTCTAAGTTTTGATTTACTCATCTGTGAAGGTAGGACATTACCACCTATTGCTCACGGTCAAGGGGATTAAATAAAATAAAACATGTAAGGCAGTATCTGCCACAGTGGGTGCTCAAAACATTAATTTTCTTAAAGAAAATTAATAGGACTCATTTTCATTTGGTGCCTGGTTTCCCTCCTGCCTGGCAGGGGCATAGGGGTGCCGAACCAGCTCTCCTGCCTGTCTACGGGTCCAGCTTGTGTTTTCACGGTTGCAACGGCACTTACCTGGCCTGGAATGATGGAGAACCCTTCCCCCCAACACAGCTATCTCTTTTTTGACCCTTGCCACTCACCTTGATGGAGACAATCCCCACAGCCTCTCGAATGGCTTTCCCTTTGGGACTGGGAGTTCTGTTTAGCGCCTGCCTCCACCTTCCCTGGCCAAACTCCCTTGTTCTGGTCCCTGCCCCAGAACAAAGAGAGAAATTGAAACAGAAAGCCATAGCCGGCGAGAAATACAATGAGCCATGGTCTCAGTGCTGGCAGAGATGTAAGTACAGGGTATGAGGCAAACAGGGAAAGTCCTGGTGAGTTCTGCAGAAATCTCAGTATGTTCAGAACAGAGTAACTTTGGTGTTGGCAGAAAAGAGCATTTGGGGGTGGCTTTGAGAGTGGGGCCTGGGAACAGTGACAGGGTGATGTATTGTGGCTTGTGAATTAGGGTTCTTTAAAAATATACATTCCCACCAGCTACTCCTCTGAAGGAAGGTTGGGCAATCCTACTTCCGTAGTGATACTGCCTCGGAAACCCAAGGAGGGGTCGCTATGAGTCAGGGCCGACTCGATGGCACATAACAACAACAACAACATCACTATAGAAGTAGATTGCCCCATCTTCCTTCCAAAGAGTGGGTGGTGGGATTGAACCGCCTAGGTTAGCAGTCAAG
>NW_006921904.1:2843446-2846241 GCF_000298275.1 Orycteropus afer afer
ATCCTACTTCCGTAGTGATACTGCCTCGGAAACCCAAGGAGGGGTCGCTATGAGTCAGGGCCGACTCGATGGCACATAACAACAACAACAACACAAAAATATACATATAAAATTAAACAAAGAGATAATGCTACAAACTCAAGAGATATGTGTTATGTGAGATTGTATGCTGCTCCTGTGAGTCGACACATTCAATGTTATAAGATAAACTTTTATTTATAAGTAGGGACAGTTCACATTTAAATAATGATAGAAAATAGAGTACATATATAAACCAGTAATGTAGACATTTCTTATGACTATCAAGACACACATATTTCAGGTTCTACATGTACTACGCTGTTATCAAGGAGCCCTAGGGGCATAGTTTGCAATGAATAAGTTGTTGGTCTTGCAAAATTCTATCATGACATCTCTGGCATCATTTCTATCACTAAGGCCATATTTTCTAGTTACCGGTGATTCTTCTTTCTTTCTGACTTTCGTATTCCAATCAACAGTAATAATCAACATCTTGATTGCGTGTTTGGTTGATTTCAGACTTCAGAGGTTGGTAAAATGGTCAGTCTCGTCGTCTTTGGCTTTGGTGGTTGGTGTGTACATTTGAATAATAGTAAGTGCCCTTCCTTGTAGGCATATGGGTATTGCCCTATCACTGACAGCATTGTACTTCAGGACAGATCTTGAAACAGTCTTTGTGAGAATGAATCCCACACCATTCCTCTTCAATGTGTCATGCCTAACATAGTAGATCATATGGTTGTCTGATTCAGTATGGCTAAAACCAATCCATTTCAGCTCACCAGTGCCTAGGATATTGATCTTTATGTATTCCATTTAATTTTTGACAACTTCCAGTTTTCCTATATCCATACTTCGTACATTCCATGTTCCAATAATTAATGGATGCTTGCAGCTGTTTCTTCCCATTTTGAGTCATGCCAAGATTAAAGACCACAGTCTGCAGTATGGATTATACCTCAACATAAAGAAAATGAAAATCCTCACAATAAGCAATAAGCAGCATCATGATAAATGGAGAAAAAATTGACGTTGTCAAAGATTTCATATCATTTGATTCCACTATGGGAGCTCTGGTGGTGTAGTGCCCAAAGTATTTGACTGCTGACCAGGAGGCTAGTGGTTCAAACCCACCAGCCACTCCTTGGAAGGAAGATTGGACAATCTACTGCCGTAAAGATACCACCTTGGAAACCCACACCAATGGAAGCAGCATCAAGAAATCAGGCAATGTATTGCACTGGGCAAATCTGCTGCAAAAGACCTCTTTAAAGAGCTGAAGAGCAAGGATGTGTCTTTGAAGACTACGGTGCCACCTAACACAAGCCATGGTATTTTCAATAGCCTCATATGCATGTGAAAGCTGGGAAATGAATAAGGAAGGCAAAGAAGACTTGATGCTTTTGAGTTGTGGTATTGGCAAAGAACACTGAAAGTACCTTGGACTGCTAAAAAACTAACAGATCTGTCCTGGAGGAAGTGCAGCCGGAATGCTCTTTGAAAGTGAGAATGGCCAGTCTTTGTCTCACCTACTTTAGCCATGTTGTCAGAATGGACCATTCCCTGGAGAAGGATACTATGCTTGGTAAAGTGGAGGGCCAAGAAAAAAGAGAGAGACCCTCAACAAGATGGATTGACACAGTGGCTGCAATGATGGGCTCAGGTATATCAAGGATTGTGAGGCTGGTGCAGGACCAGGCAGTGTTTCATTCTGTTGTATACAGGGTCACTATGAGTCAGAGGTGACTTGATGGGACCTAACAACAAGAGGGACACAGTGGTTAAGTGCTCAGCTGCTAACCAAAAGGTCAGCAGTTCAAACCCACCAGCAATTGCTCAGGAGAAAGATGTGGCAATCTGCTTCCATAAAGAAACCCTATGGGACAGTTCTACTCTGGCCAATAGGGTCACTATGAGTTGGAATCAATTCAACAGCAATGGATTTTGGACACCATGATAAGCTCAGCAGAGCAATCACTTTGTATACAAGACACATGAGATGCACATACTGCATCTGGGAAGCTATTGCATTTTCTATGTCTGGTTACATCTGCTATGTCCTATTTTCTGATCAAGACTTCTAAACTCTATTATAACCTTCTGGGACCATGGACATATATCTGAAGTTGGACATTGCCCAAATGGATGTTATGCAGCATGACTGTGGTTAGTAGCAATGTGTCAACGTTGGCTTATTTTAATGTGTATACCAAGGTAATGTAAGGTCATTATTATAACAGGAACACTTTATACTATCTTTGCAACATTCTTATAAATCTAAAATTATTCCCCTAAAAAAGTATGCTTTAAGAAAATTCTGCTTAAAAGAAGCCAAGTGGAGTATAAATAGGGCCAAAGGAAGATACAGCAAAACTAGAATGACAAATTATTCCCTGAGCCGATGAGGAATGGGAGATATGGTCTTGTCAAGTCACTCCTGAGACCCTCACATAAAACAGGGGCTCTCAGTGGGCCACATGCTCAGACATCCACAGCACGAACGTCCCCAACTCTGCAAAGGCGCTGACAAGAAAACCTGTTAACTCAGGCCTTGGTTTAGGGTGAAAAATGGAATCTCCCCTGAGAACTCATAAACACAAGCCAGCTCTTATGGATCAGGGCTTGGATTTACAGTACTCCAGCTGTCCAACAACCCAAGCAAACAATTCATTTAAAGCATACAGTAGGTTGAGCTGTTTAGAGCAAATCTTCCTGAGAAGAATTCACTCTCTTCCCACACCCTCAGGAGTACCATGATGAAGACCAGCCATACA
>NW_006921904.1:2847041-2851575 GCF_000298275.1 Orycteropus afer afer
ATGGGGAATAACTACATCCAGCTGCCCAGCCACTCAACCAGGCCCAGCCAAGTTGACATACAACCTTAATGACCACAACAATGTAAAGATGAATGGCAAAATTCCTGCTAATAATTTTAAAAATTATTATTTTTTAACATAGAATGACATTCAATACCAAATTTAAAAACACCATGTCAAGTCAAGAGAAAGAGCATGGACTAAAGGAAGAAGCTTTATTTTAGTGCTTTTAATCACACCTTGTCCCTGTGTTTTGAACAAGAGACCCTGCATCTTCATTTTGCACCAGACCTTGTAAATTATGTAGCTGGCCTGGACACAACCCTCGGCTCAGCTACCACAACATCGTAGTTTTATGTGCAGTTACAGTGGTGGGGGAGGGATGCGATAGCTCTTGAAGTGCCACATGGTGTTATTTTAGGAATGGTGGAGCTGACCAGGATTTGTGAAGGAATGTGCTTCAGAAATAAGTACAAAGATGAAAGAGCCTAGGGACTCAGGTGTTTATTACAGACTATCTCAGCAGTCTCCTGCCTGAGAAATAGAGCAAGGCCATTCAGATGGGCTTCTTGTTTCAGTAAGTATGAAATATCACCCAAAGAAATTGTAAATGAAAACAGTAATAATTATTAGCTCCATGTCTTTGAGACTGGTTGATAGGAAAGATTAAAAAGTTATATTTTCAATCCAAATCATCAGTATAAACTTCAGTCACTCTCTATTTTGATTAACTGATCAATAAAATAAAAATAAACTCAATTATATTATGTCTGATCCTTTTACATTTTTTAACATCAATATTTTATGGAAACTTAAGTCCGCCTACAAGTATCAGAAAGAACAGTCATGCTAGCCTTCAGTGTATTTTAAAAGCATTTTATTTATTTATTTGAGGCACTCTAAATACAACATCAACATGTCTTGGACTAGTGACTTTGAAGTGTTCTGCGTGGTTCTCCCCCACCCCTCCTTTTAAAGTCCTGAATTGATCCTTCTACAGAGAACTTGGTGTTTCTAGAGAGAGAAGATAAAAAGAAATGGGGAAATTTCCTGGGTCTCCCTATTGATCTGCTGGTTTTTATCTCTTATCAATTAAGGTAGCCAAGTGACACTAAAGAAACTCATCAAATGTGTCAGTATGTGCATCCTAGGCCCTGTTGAGACAACACCATTTGTCTGGGAGAAAGAGGACAAAGAATTGCAAAGGCCTGCAACAGCACATTGGTGAGGGATTTGCAGCCAGATTCCCCAGGCGTTGGGCAACATCTGGACTGTCCTTAACTAATGGTAGTTTCTGGCATCTCAGCATAGCAGATTGGCAAGAAGTAAGTGCTCCTTTTTGATGTATAACTGGCCAGTGGAGCCCTGGTGGTGCAGTGGTTAAGCACTCCACTGCTAACTGAAAGGCAATTTGAACCCACCAGCCGCTCTGTGGGAGAAGGACGGGGCGGTCTGCTTTAAGATTACAGCTTAGGGAACTCTATAAGGCAGTTCTTCTCCTTTCTCCTACAGGGTCACTATAAGTCAGAATGGACTCAATGGCAATAGGTTTTTGGTTTTTTCAATCCTACCAGCAACACTATGGGGTGACTCCTTTTATGACCCCATTTTACAGATAAGGGATACAAGGATTCGAGGTTGAGTGATTTGTACAAAGTCTCATAACCTGTGAGAAAGACAGAATCCAAACCCTAGAACTTTGACTCTAGAACCTATTAAAGTTAACCACTATGCCATACTGTAGGTGTGTTAACTATGGGTATCACACTTGCTTTCCCAAGGAGTCTATTAAAGTGACACCATCTACTTAGCTACTATAGAGAGGATAAGATTGGGAAAAGAGGCTTCTGCCAGACTCTCCTTCTCTCCTTACAAGTACGTTTGGGTATTTGTTACCTTTGGATTTGGACAGGCAATAAGTTGTTGTAGCTAGGCGTGGTCAAATCAATTTAGATGCATAATGACCCCATGTGATGGAGTAGAACAGTCCCAAAGGGTTTCCTTGACTGTAATCTTTACGGGCGCAGATCACCAGATCTCTCTCCCATAGAACCACTGGGTAGGTTTGAGTCGCCAACCTTTAGCAAGTGATCATTGTACCCCCAGGGCTCCTTCTACAGGCAATGCAGAACAAACAAAGTAGAATCAGGGATGAAAAGGCCAATGCCAGTTGCTTCTGCTCAAGAATTTTGTGCTCCAGTGGAGAGCACTGGAAATAACTAGAATGAAACATAATTTTCTTTTTCTGTCTCAAGTCTTAAGGAGTGGTCTAGTAATCCCAGATGTTTTAGGTAATATCAGCAGATCCAAATTAGTTATATTTTGCATTAACCCCTGTACAATTTTAGAATCATTATTTAATCAGACCATTCAAATGCACTTAGGAAAGAATGTATTGATCACTGTGAGTTGGCCTTGATACCCCAAGAGCAAAGTTGCCATACAAAGCTATTTTTCAAAAGGGCTACTGGAAAGATAATGGAAATATTCTGCCAAGCTTGACGAAGTGCTTTGAAAATCCTGTGGCTTATGGCTAAGATGGCAATGCTTCTGCAAGCACTGTCTTGTTATTAGATGCCATCAAGTCAGTTCCGACTCACAGAATCCCAATGTGTAATAGGACACAACACTGCCTGCTCCTGCACCAACCTCAAAACCGTTGCTTTGTTTGAGCCCTCTGTTGCAGCCACTGTGTCAGTTCATCTTGTTGACAGTCTTCTTTTTTGTTGACTCTCTACTTTGCCAAGCATGTCTTTCTCCAGGGACCAGTCTCTCCTGTCCCTTGTACCTAAGATGAAGTTTCACCATCCTCACTTCTAAGGAGCATCCTGACTGTACTTCTTCCAACAGAGGTGTGTTCATTCTTCTGGAAGACCACAGAATGTTTGCTTTTCTTCGCCTACTCTACAATTCAAATGCATCTGTTCTTCTCCTTTTTTCCTTATTCATTGTGCAGTTTTCACATGCACAAGGAAAATATCATTGTATTGCAATAGTTTTATGGTTAGATCAGTGTCATTCTGAGGAATGTTTGCTTTTCTTTAAAAATTTTTTTTTTTTTGTGATTTGGGTGAAAGTTCACAGAGCAAATTTATTTTTCATATAGCAGTTTATACATATTTTGTATTATGACATTGACTGCAATATCCCGCAATGGAACAGCTCTCTTCCCACTTCCTCTTCATAGTTACTTCTTTCCTGTGTCCCTCCCTCCCATCACTACTGCCTCCTGAGCTGTCTCCTTGTGCAAACAGTGTCCTTCTGTTCTTCCATGATCTCTCCAAGAAGTGTAACTACCTGATGTAAATGTTCAGCTGGGGAGTCTTTTCAAGTGGCACGTCATAAGATGATATGCTTGACTTTGAACTCAAACACTTTAAATTTGGATAAAAGTGTAGCAGAAATGTTTACCAAATTTAAAAGTGATAAAATTTCCATAATGTAGCATGATTAGATCCAGATTCCTAGACACTGCAAAAGTCTTGAAGACTTGGTCATTATAGGAAAGATGAAATTTAAGAAGAATAAATGAGAAATTCTCCATTTATATTTGAAAAATTGATTCATCTATAGGAAGGGTTTGTTATCAGGATACGGAAGGTTCTGCTGTAGTAACCACCTCCAGAATTCCAGTGATTTAAACAGAAGGTTTTGATTCTTATCATCTTATACTTCTACAGTGGGGCATTTGGAGCTTTGCTTCACATTTTCCTTGCTCCTCTGGGATCCAGGCTGATGGAGAAGTCATCATCTGGAACATGTGACAGAGGGGAAGATGGACATGACAAATAGCTCTTGAAGTGTCCATCTGAGATAACACTTAACTCTCTGGTAGCATAGTGCCTAAGGTACTTGACTGCTAATCAGAAGGCTGGTGGTTCAAACCCACCAGCCACTCCTCGGAAGGAAGACTGGGCAATCTACTTCCGTAGTGATACTGCCTAGGAAACCCAAGGAGGGGTCGCTATGAGTCAGGTCCGACTCGACGGCACATAACAACAACATTACATTGGTGGAGCAAATCACATGATCATACCTAACTCTAGAGGGAGCAGGAGACGTGTACTCCTACCATGTGCCCAGAAGGAAACCAAACAAGCCTAATGACCACCTTAGGTTAGACCCCCAGAACCATGAGATAATGAAATATGTCTAGTTTTAAACCACTAAATTCATGGTGGTTGGTTACACAGAAGTAGGAAATGAATACAGTATGTAAAGCAAGGATTCCTTCATTTCCAGATGAAGTAAGCAGCATAATAGAGGCTCAATAGCACATCACATCCAGAGTCTGAAGCTGATAGGATGTTCAACTTGGAAAGGAGACACAATGGAGACTTACACAGGTAAGGGCTGCCTCTGGAAATGGGCAAAGCCTTCTCTGTGTGGGCACTGAAGCCAGAACTTGGGCAATGAGTCACACTTTATAGGGTTTGGCTTATGACAGGAATGCAGCTTGTCCAATGATAGACAGACTGCTTGGCTCTGCTGGACATAGTTACAAAGAGCCTAGATGACACTGGACAAGGATATT
>NW_006921904.1:2853865-2854874 GCF_000298275.1 Orycteropus afer afer
GACAAGTGCTGGGAGTTATGCTTACAAGAACTAAATAAATATTTTAGACCTTGAAAAAGCAAAACATAGTATATAAAAAACTTGGGAGAGGAGGAAAGGTAGAACGGAACACTAATTTCCTAATCTTCTCTAATGGAGAATTAGTAAATCTGAGTAAATCATCTTGATAAATGTAGCTTACTTGCAGCTTCACGAAGTTTTCATAATCTTTCTTGAGTCTTCAAGGTAACTTGAAATGATTAATGCATATAGTGGTGAAGAAACATTTATTTGAATTTCAGCATTTCCATTTATTTCACGTGAATTTCTTTTTGTTCTACTACAGCCATGTTAAAACATCATATTGTTATAACCTAATTTTAATAATATCATTTTTATCTACCAATTCTTTACAATACTTTTTAATATTCTATAATGGACATATGACACTTACCTAGTGCTGCTGTGACAGAAATACCACAAGCGGCTGGCTTTAAGTACAGAAAGTTATCCTGTCACAGTCAGGAGACTCTAAAACCAGCGCACAGCTCTAGGAGCAGGTTCTTCCCAGGTGAGAGTCCTGGGAGTTCCTTGGGATTCTTTGGCATTCCGTGGTGTTCCTTAACATATTTTCCTCCGAGGTCTGTGCATCTCTATGCTTATTTTGCTCTTTTTATAACTCAAAAGGGATTAGATTTAGGATCCACTCAACTCTGGTATGGCCTCATTAGCATAACAGAAGAAAACCCCTATCTGCTATCAGTGTCATGTTTATGGGTTCAGCCATTGGGATTTCAGGACATGTTTCTGGGGCATAATTCAAACTGTAATAGGAGGGTTATATGGAACAATAGTTATTTGTGGATGTTAGGTTATTGGATGGTTTTATATTTTAATCTTTGTGTTTTTCTTTATCACTTAAATGTTTTATAATGAGTGTTGTTGTTGTTGTTATGTGCCGTCAAGTCGGACCCGACTCATAGCGACCCCTCCTTGGGTTTCCAAGGCAGTATCACTACGGAAGTAGATT
>NW_006921904.1:2855234-2856205 GCF_000298275.1 Orycteropus afer afer
CCTGAGTTTCTTCTTTGGGTAAACAGAGTCTGCTACTCCTTGTTTAACTAACTGGATACCTTTTGGAGACTTGTGTGATTGGGAGTTGGAACAGGTTAATAAAGGAAGTGGTTGGAAAGGCTCCAAAGAAGTGCTTACACGAGTTTTTTCAAGTACAATCCCTTTTGGAAAAGGAGCTAGCATTTTCATACTGGGCTAGTGTTGCTTCTATTTTTTCCTTAAGCCCAGAGAAGGCTGCACTGGCAAGTTTTTCTAGCAGTTCAGTTGTCATAGTCAGAATTCCTTATAGAAGCTTAACCCCACATCTTCCTTTCCCTTGGAACCTCAGATGATCTGGGCTTCAAAAGGCAGGAAGGTATACTGCAAACCCTCTCACTTCTCCTCTGGGGACTGTTACGTGACCTCTCCTTTGTCCCTCACCACAGCTGTTCACCTGAAGAGAACAGTATTGCAGAGGATGAAACATTGTACAGAGCTGTGCTTCATCTGAGCTTCGTGAGGCTTAGGTGATAAAAATATTTACCTATGGGAAAATGCTAATGTGATTGTTGTTATGAACTGAATTGAGTCTCACAAAAATGTGTTGTAAATCCTATTTTCTATGCCTGTGGTTTGAAAGCAAAGAATACCAGAAAGATGTTTACTTGTGTTTTATTGACTATGCAAAGACCTTCAAATGTGTGCATTGTAGCCAATTACGGAGAACATTGCAAAGAATGAGAATTCCCGAGCACTTAATTGTGTTCATGAGGAACATGTATATAGACCAAGAGACTGTCATTTGAACCTAACAAGGGGATACTGCATGGTTTAAAAGCAGGAAGGATGTACATCAGGGTTGTATCCTTTCACTATACTTATTCAATCTGCAGGCTGAGCAAATCATCTGAGAAACTGAAATATGTGAAGAAGAGCATGACATCAGGATTGGAGGAAGACTCATTAACAGACTATGATATGCAGATGACACA
>NW_006921904.1:2856790-2864690 GCF_000298275.1 Orycteropus afer afer
GGAAACCCAAGGAGGGGTCGCTATGAGTCGGGTCTGACTCAATGGCACATAACAACAACAACAACAGCCAGAAGAAAAAACAAATCTGTCTTGGAAGAAGTGCCACCAGAATGCTCCTTAGAAGTGAGACTGGCCAGACCTCATCTCCCCGGCTTTGGCCATGTTTTCAGAAGGGACCGATTCCTGGAGAAGCACATCATGCTTGGTAAAGTGGAGGGCCAGCGAAAGAGGGGAAGACCCTTGTGGTGGTCCAGGTTGTGTGTCCACTTGGCTGGGCCGTGGTTTCGAGTGGCTGGGCAGGTGGATGTACTTATTGCCCATGATGAGATTGTGATCACCTCCATGGTGGAATCTGCTGTGAGCACTAACCAGTTGAAGGGGAATTGCTTTCAGGGTGTGGCCTGCTTTCACTATACATGGATATCTTCATGAAAGATCTCTAGCTTTTTGGCACATTTGTAGTCTGAGTTTGGCCAAGACTTCAGGTCTAGTTCCTGGACTCGAACCAGTGGCCAGCCATGCTGCCTGCCGAAGTTGGGAACTGTACCATTTAATCTGCTGATCTTGGGTTCATCAGCCTCAGCAGCCAGTGGCTGCCACCGTTAGAGGCCTCCAGCTCCAGTGGGCCTGGAACAAGAGACAGAGCCGAAGCCCAAGGTAGAGGGGACTCTCCCCAGCCCCTAGAGCTGGCACTCTGAAATCGGACTTCTAGCTTCCTAAATGGTAAGAGAATAAACTCCTGTTTGGCAAAGCTATGCACTTGTATTTCTGTTAGAGCAGCATTAGAGAACCAAGGTAACCCTTGACTGGGTGGATTGACACAGGGGTTGCGACAATGGGCTCAAGCATAGCAACAATTGTGAGGATGGTGGAGCACCAGGTAGTGTTTCATTCTGTTGTCCATGGGGTCACTCTGAGTTGGAGTTGCCTTGAGGACACCTAACAACACCATGTCTATGGTGGTTACCCTACTTGGGAACGAGTTTGCTCTTATCTTAATGAGGCAGGATTAGTGTAGGGTGTATCTTGAGTCAATCTCTTTTGAGATATCAAAAGATATTAAACAAGCAAGCAGAGGAAGGGTTAGGATAAAACAGATGCCAAGACACATGAAGATCTCCAAGGAACCAGGAAGTAGAAGCTGAAGAGACAAGAACTTTCCTCCAGAGCCGACAGAGAGAAAAAGACTTCTCCTTGGACTGGCCTTCTGAATTCGGACTTCTAGCCTCCTAAACTATGGGGAAATAAATTTCCATTCGTTAATGCCATCTATTTGTGATACTTGTGTTATAGCACCACTAGATAACTGAGACAATTGTTTAAAATAAAATCCCATTAATAGGGAATTTAACCTGAAAGGTCTAGGTAGTAGAATTTATATTATTTTTATTTAAAATTATATATATATATATATATATATGGTGTGTGTGTTTGTGTGTGAACGTTTACACAGCAAATTAGGTTTCCATTTAATAATTTCTATACATATTGTTCAAGGAACTCTAGTGGTGCAGTGTCTAAAGCATTTGACCAGTAACCAGAAGGTTGGTAGTTCAAACCCACTAACTGCTCCACGGAAAGAAGATGGGGCAATCTACTTCTGTAAAGGTTTACCACCTTGGAAACCCAATGAAGGTCACTATGAGTCAAAATCAATTCAATGGCAGTTTTTTTTTTTTTTTAAATATATACTGTGCAGTGACACTGATCACATTTTTCATAATATGTCAGCATTCTCATTATTTCCATTCTGGTTGTTCCATTTCTTTTAATCTAGCTTCTCTGCCATCCCTTATCTTCTCATCTTAGCTTTGGGTAAATGTTGACTGCTTGGTCTCATGTAGATGATTATTTAAAGGATCATAGTACTCTAAGGTGATATTGTTTGTTTTGTTGCCCATCTGTTATGTGGCTGAGAATTTATATGCTTTACATTTTTCTATATTTTCCAAAATTTGAAAAAATTGACATTTATTATTTATATATCTAGAAAAAGAGACATGTATAAGAGATTCTGAAAGGGATTTTAAAAATATTTTTACTTTCTGACCCTCTCCTCCTACACAATTACAACAGAACAAAAATCAAATGATTTCTCTTTTGAAAGTTATTCCTTTAAAGGAAGCTGGTGGTCAAGAAAATTTAGAACAAATAAAAGGAAATAACTTCTTCATGCAGCTTGTGGTCAGCTAGAGGAATTTGCTGTCACAGAAGGTCAAAGTCAAGTGCAGTTGGCTTGACAGATGGCTGAAAGGCCAGGGAAATGCAGGCATTATCAGCATGTAATGGCCAGAGGAAGGGAAGAGGTCATTTTGGGATGCAGGAGCTGCCCTAATCACCAACTGTGAGAGGGAACGGGATGTCCAGTTTGAGGTTAAGAATTTCATCTTGAATTGGTAGCAGGAACACACTGCTGACTTTGATTTGAATCCTCAGAACAAAATCCTTCTGATAAATTGCTCATTAAACAGAAGGTTGTTCTAGTCTGCTATCAAGTCAGCCCCCAACTCATACTGACGCCATGCACAGTGGACCCAAATGATGCCTGGTCTGGCACCATTCCCATGATCGGTTGAGGATGGAACCATTGTTATGCATAGGGTTCTCATTGGGTAATTTTTGGAAGTATATTGCCAGGCCTTTCTTCCTAGTCTATCTAAGTCTGGAAGCTCCCCTGAGATCTGGTCAACATCCTAGCAACACGTGAACCTCCATGGACAGGCAGATAATAGTTGTTTAGGAATACACTGGCTGGAAATAAACCTGGGTCTTGCATGGAAAGTGAGAAGTCTATTACTGGACCACCACTTCCTCCCAAATTGAAAGTGTTTTTTTTTTTTCATGATTATGGGAATATGGGAATTTTTTCCATCATTATTAGGGAAGTAACAGGTTATAATTCAGGTTCAGGAACACTCAGGATACAATTCTTCGACCAGGACAGCCTCCTCTTGGGCATATCCTCAGGCATGCCTCTCTGGCCCTTGGTCCCTCAGCCTGGCCTCTGACATCCTTGGGCAAGTGTTAGAAAGCTCTTTTAGCTCTTCTGATAGGAGTCCACAGGTGTACCCCACTCTGCCAGCAAGCCTCCTGCCCAAAGGCACTCAGCTTTCTCGCTCTGTGGGCTGGCAAGCCCACAGCTGTCTCCTGCCTCTTGGTTCCTCTGCCAGTTGTCTCTGCCCTCTCTCAGCCAAAGAGGACCAGCACAGGGATCTTGGGTCCAAGGACATGCTCCACTCCACCTCTGGCTCTTCTCTCTTGATGGCAGTAAGATCACCCCTTCTGCCTCTAGGCAGGCTCACATTAAGCCTAGCTTAATGATAAACTAACCAATCTCCACATTAAGGTTCCATACACCTTATTTGCATGGTCCCACCCCCACAAAGGTGCAAGGTGCTTATGTTTTAAATGTCACATGGTGATCATTGTTATTCATGTAGGCATTTGGACAATTATTGAGTTCAAGGCACTGTACCAGGCACTGGGAACTGAAAGATAAGTCAGAATCTGCCAAGGAAAGAGACAGATAAAAAAATAATTATGGAATAACCCATTGGTACTGTGATACAAGTGAGGATAAAGTGTTACCTGTGGAAACATAAAAGCAATTGATGAGTTGGGCAATGAAGAAATGTGTTTTCCCAAGCTTGCTTAAAATAAGAATCATCCTGAATACTTGCTTGAAAAACCAATTCATTAGCTCCAACAAAAACCTGTTGAATGAGAATATCAGAGGACAGGCCAGAAATCAGTAGATCTAACTAGTGCTCTTGGGGCTTGTTACCCTAAGAGACATATGGGAAACCTTGTGGTAGGGATTTGTCAAGTAAAATAGGGACTTATTCAGGATAAAGATGCTCATTGCAAACTTCTGTGTGATTCGATTTACCTAATCAGAAGTCAGTTTTGACTCAGGGCGACCCAGTGAGTGTCAGAGTAGAACTGTGATCCATAGGGTTTTTGATGGCTGATTGTTTGGAAGTCAATCTTCAGGCTGTTTGCACCACCCAAGTACCCCATGATGGGCCTTCCATTTCTAACCAGCTTCCAGGTTATGCCAAAGTAGGTCAGTGGATCATGCTTTGAGTAGTAGATGTACAGTGAAGGTTCAGAGAACTTATTTCTTTGTGTTGTCATTGTTATGTACTGTCAAATTGATTCCAACTCATAGTGACCCAGAGTAGAACTGCCCCATAGAATTTCCTAGGCTGTAATTTTTATGGGAGGGGAGCACTGTTGGTATTGAAGGAAGAAATCCAAGCTGCACTGAAGACACTGGTAAAAAGCAAGGCTCCAGGAATAGATGGAATCCCAATTTAGATGTTTCAATAAATGCATGCAATATTGGAAGTGGTCACTCATCTATGCCAAGAGATTTTGAAAATAGCTTCCTGGCCAACCAATTGGAAAAGATCCATATTTGTTCCCATTCTAAAGAAAGGTGATCCAAGAGAATGCAGAAAGTATTAAGTATCATTAATACACATGCAAATAAAATTTTGCTGAAAATAATTCAAAAATAGCCATAACAGTGCATTGATAGGGAACTGCCAGCAATTCAAGCTGGATTCAGAAGAGGACGTAGAACAAGGGATATCATTGCTGATGTCAGATGGCTTTCGGTTGGAAGTAGAGAATGCTAGAAAGATGTTTACCTGTGTTTTATTGACTATGCAAAGGTCTTTTACTGTGTGGATCATAATAAATTATGGATAACACTGTGAAGAATGAGAATTCTAGAACACTTAATTGTGTTCATGTGAAACCTGTACATAGACCAAGAGGCAATCATTCAAACAGAACAAGGGGAAGATTATGGATCAGGGTTTATCTTTTCACCATACTTATTCAATATGCATGCTGAACAAATAATCTAAGAAACTGTACTACGAGAAGAAGGATGTGGCATCAGGATTGGAGGAAGACTCATTAACAACCTGAAATATACTGATGAAACAAGCTTGCTTACTGAAAGCGAAGAGAACTTCACACTATATATAAAAATGAATTCAAAATGAATCAAAGACCTCGATGTGAAACCTAAAACTATAAAGACAATTGGAAAAATAGGGACAAACATAGGGGCCCTAATACATGGTTTAAACAGACTATCAAACATAATTAAAAACAAACTAGACACACACAAAAAGACAAACTAGATCACTGGGACTTCCTAAAATCAAACACATGTGTGCATCAAAAGATTTCACCAAAAGAGTTAAAAGAAAACCCATAGACAGGGAAAAAATTTTGGTAACAACATATTGGACAAGGGACTAATCTCTAAAATTTATCAAAAAATTCAATACCTCAACAACAAAAAGACAAAAAATCCAATGAAAGCATGCAGAAAGGACATGAGCACTTCAACAAAGAAGATATTCAGGTGTCCAACAAACATATGAAGAAATACTCATGATCCTTAGCCATTGTTGTTTTTGTTGCTGTCAAGTCAGTTCCAAATCTTAGCAAATCCCTGTGTTTCAATTCATAGCAACTCCCTGTACAACAGAACAGGAGCTCTGGTGGCTTAGTGCCTAAGGCATTTGGCTGCTAACCAGAAGGGTGTCCGTTCAAACCCACGAGACACTCCTTGGAAGGAAGGTTGGGCAATGTACTTCCATAGTGATACTGCCTCAGAGACCCAAGGAAGGGTCGTTAATGAGTTGAAATTGACTCAACAGCAGTATGTACGACTGAACAAAACACTACTTGGTCCTGCACCATCCTCACAATCCTTGCCAAATTTGAGCCCATTATCGCAGCCACTGTGTCAATAATCCATCTCATTGAGGGTCTTCCCCTTTTTCACTGACACTCTCTTTTACCACGCATGCTATCTTTCTCCAGGGCCTGGTCTCTTCTGGTAGCAAGACCAAAGTAAGAGAGACAAAGTCTGGCCATTGTCATTTGTAAAGAGCATTCTGGCTGTATTTTCTCCAAGACAGTTTTGTTTGTTCTTCTGGTCTTCCATGGCATTTTCAATATTCTTCATCAACACCACAATTCAAAGGCATCAACTCTTCTTTGGTCTTCCTTATCCATTGTCTTGTTTTCACATGCACGTGAGTCCATTGAAAAGACCAGGACTTGGGTCAGGCACAGCTTAGTCTTCAAAGTGACATCTTTGCTCTTTAACAATTTAGCCAAGGGAGAGATGCAAATCATAACAAGAATGAGATATTGTCTCACCTGAGTTTTAACAGCAAATTAAAAAAAAAAAAAAAAAACCAGAACCCTCAAATACTGCTGATAAGATTGTAAAATGGTAGAACCACTGTGGAAAACAGCATGGTGTTTCCTTAAAAAGTTGGATAAGGAAATAGCATATGATCCAGCAATTGCACTGCTAGGTGTATATTGTACAGAAATAAGAGCCAAGATATATGCACACCCATGCTCATAGCACCATTATTTAAAATTAAGAAAATATGGAAACAACCTAAATGCCCATCAACAGATGAAAGGGTAAACAAAGTATGGTACAGACACACAATGGAATACTATGCAACAGTACAGAATAACAATGATTATGGAAGTCATCTCATAACATGAATGAACCCAGAGAACATTATGCTGAGTGAAATTAACCAGTCACAAAAGGGCAAGTATTATATAAGACCACCATTATAAAATGTCAGGAAAAGGTTTTCACACAAAAATATACATTCTGTAATAGTTACCAGTTAAGAAAGGGTGGGTGCGAGGGGAAGGAGGGTAAACCACTAACTGGAGGGTAGACACATATTAACTTGGGTGAGGGGGAAGGCAATATACAAAAAGGAGGAGGTCAGCAAAAGGGGATTAAAGCAAAGGAAAACTCTGGCAGGCATACAAGACTTAAGGGCAGCAGAAGTAAATACTAACTCATACACAATCCTGCAGTAACAGTAACGACAATAACATTCAAGTGGATGTATGGGTAGACGCGTAAGCCGAGTAGGTGTGGGAAGGAGAATGACACTATACCCATGAACACGTATGGTTTGACAGAAGATATTTCTACATATATATCTACATATACTGCATATATATCCATGAATATAATAGATCATACAGGCAGCAAGGATATAAAAACTTCTTAGTGATAACCAAACACCTTGAGGGAATGAGTCACTGGGTTGGGGGGCTTGGCACCATAGACATGGGAGGACATTAAGGTCAACTGGCATAACAGTCCACATTGAAAATGTTTTACATCTTATTTTGGTGAGTAGCAACTAGGGTCTTAAAAGCTTATGAGTGGCCATCTAAGGTATGACTATTTGTGTCTCCACATTCAGAGCAAAGAAAAACAAAGAAAATCAAAGACACATGGTGTGGTAGTTAAAGTTGTGTGTCAACTTGGTTGGGTCTTGCTGAGTGGCTGGGAACTGAGTGGTAGTTATTCCCCATAATGAGACTGGCAATCAACTCCATGGTGGGATCTACCACAAGCAGCTGAGTAGCTGATTTGGGTATGTGGTCGGCTTCCAGTATATAAGAAATAGCTTAGGGAATGGTCTCTAGCATATGGCATGCTTGAACCCTGAATGTAGCTGTGTTGTTGTTCAGCAGCCTGCCATGCTCTGCCAACCTTGAGACTTTCAATGGATTTGAATTAATGGCCTGCCATATGATTTGTTAACATCAGGACTGTGCCTTTTTACTTGTCAACCTTGGGCTTGTCAGCTTCAGCAGCCAGCAGCTATCTGAGTGAAGAAAAGCCTCTAGCTTTAGTGGGCCAGCAGCAGGAGGCAGAGCTGAAGCCTGAGTTTGGGGGGCTGTGGTGTAGTAAATGACTTAGTGTGGCTTTTCTACCCATAAGTCTTTGTAAACTCCAAGGTGGGAATTGCTATTAGCAACTGAGGAGATCCTGATTTTAAAGTCACCCACCTGGGTTATTTCTGTTGGGCGTGGC